>NW_024070213.1:104266556-104619385 GCF_014754425.2 Oryx dammah | reverse complement strand
CACACACACACACACACACACCACACACACACACCCCTCCCTACCCCCCCTCCCAGGTCATCGCAGAGAACCAAGCTGAGCTTCCTATTCTATAGAGCAGCTTCCCACTAGCAATCTGTTTTACCCCTAGTAGTGTATTATATTTTGATTTAAAGTTACTTTGTGTAAATTGTTTTCCTCCTACACTGTCTTTGCAAATGGAGAAGTCTGTTCAGAATCATAGTTTGCCTTGCCGTCCTGCAGAATTTCCATGAGGCCCTTTCTCTGAGAACTTGTGCTCGAGAGCAAGGGGATAAAACTCAGCATGACAGGATGAAGGTTGTAGAAATCAAAGGAGAGACAGAGAGGAAGGTGGAGCTCTGCAGAGACCAGCAGAGGAGGGTTTTGTCTGCTTCTTTCAGGCTGCTGTTTGCCGTGGCTGTAGTGTCAGAATTCATACTTTCATCTGCCTTTTTGCTTTGCCCTCAGTGCCCCGTTTGCACTATGGCTGTGTCTTACCTCCTTTTTGGTACTTCAGCTCTTTACAGAAGGAAAGGCCCTAGAACAGTTGTTCGGCTGTGTGAACCGTGGGCCTCCCAGCACAGCTGCTCTGCATTATGCTGAACAGTGTGTGCCCGTCTCCCAGGGCCTGTCCGCACTTCCCGCTCACAGCCCTGCAAAGTGGGATGCATCTATGGAATTCTCCCAAACAGACTTTGTGTACTTCCTACAGCACTGGGTGGTTTTCTGGTAGTGTGGCCATATTTTAAGCCTTTAATGTCTTTTTAATTAGGTTCCATATATCCAGGAGAAATTCCTCAGAGTTACTGACATCTTGGTAGGGGTGCTTCCTTAGTTTATATTTATGGGTCATTTCAGTTAAGGTTCTGAGAGCATAAACTTTTTTTTTTTTGCCTAGAATCAGAACCAATTGAAAGAGTACAGGAGTCAGGTTGAGATCTCACTGTGTTTGATTCTAGATAAGATGTTTTAATGTGGCATAATTGTGACAATCAGAAGTACTAGTCCTTTTTTCCTTAACAAGGCTTTCACACCTTGCCACGAGCAGCAGGGGAATTCAAGACCTTCTCTACAAGGGACAGAATCTGCCTAGCTTCTGGGTGGCTTAGGAAACATACCTAAATATATAATCTCCGCAGGTAGGTAAATCCCAAAGAATGCCGAGGAGGAACTGAGCCACCCATGCCCAGCTCCATCCACAGCTCACCCATCCATCGAGTCTCTCCATTTCTCTAAGGAGGACCAGTTGAGGTTTCATGAAAGTCTGACAGGATTACTCTAATAGCAGCATGAGATGTAGAGGTTAAGTGCAGCTTCTGAACAATCACCATCACTTCATGGCAAATAGATGGGGAAAAAGTAGAAACAGTGACAGATTTTATTTTCTTGGGCTCCAAAATTGCCACAGACAGTGGCTGCCTCCGTGGAATTAAAAGACACTTGCTCTTTGGAAGAAAAGCTATGACAAACCTAGACAGCATATTAAAAAACAGAGACTTCATGTTGCCAGCGAAGATCCATATAGTCAAAGCTGATTTTTCCAGTAGTTATGTATGAATGTGAATGTTGGACCATGAAGAAGGCTGAGTGCTAAAGAACCCATTTTTTGAACTGTGGTTCTGGAGAAGACTCTTGAAAGTCCAAAGGATAGCAAGGAGATCAAGCCTGTCAATCCTAAAGGAAATCAAACCTGAATTTTCATTGGAAGGACTGATGCTAAAGCTAAAGCTCCAATATTTTGGCCACTCTATGTGAAGAGCTGACACATCGGAAAAGACTCTGTTGCTGGGAAGGATTGAGGGCAGGAGGAGAAGGGGACGATAGAGGATGAGATAGTTGGATGGCATCACTGACTCAGTGAGTTTGAGCAAACTCCGGGAGATAGTGAAGGGCAGGGAAGCCTGGCATGTTGCAGTCCATGGGGTTACAAAGAGTTGAACACGACTTTGTGACTGAACACCAACAACAACTGAACAATTATGATGATGACCTAGTAGTTACATGTGGTTAAGCCATCATCTTCCCTAGATATTTCTGAAGCATAAAACTGAGAAGTGACGTGAGAATATTTATTTTTCATGGGCTGAATTTTGTTTTCTTTTAACATAGTCCTTTCAAAATCTGAACCAATGTACCTTTATTCTGACTTATTAGTGAAAATTATCTGTGTTACCCCAAGTATAAAATTCTGCTACTGGAGTTTAATTTTGTGTGTGGGTCTGAATTTCATTAGAATTTAAGTATCCTTGAGTAATTTATTATTATACCCTTAGTAAAATGCATAGCTGCAAGTCAGATTCTGACTTTTACTTGAGTTTGCTTAGGAAATAATAAACCGTCCAGTCTGTAAAATTTAGTATCCTATTTAATGCATTATGACTGTAGTAAATGAGCAGCAATTAAACTTCTTAAACATGTGTATTTGATGAGTTGATTTGCATCTCGTAGCTCTTGGCCCATTGTTTACAAGGGTATCTGAAAGAGTTATTATGGTTTCAGATTTTCAGATACCTATAATGTGTTACTCTATTTGTAGGATGTTGGAAGAACTGAATGCTCTATTTTAGTTCAGCAAGATTTTTCTGTCTGAGGCTTTGATAGCTGTCTTCCATAGGGTATAACCTACAAAAAAGAATGTGTTAATCCTCAAAGCAAGGTAAATAAACACAACCACTGACCTTTAGAATAGCTGCCCCTGAGCCTTCCCTTGAGATAATTTTTTCATTTGTACAAGAATAGCCAAGGGGGAGATTGATTTGTCCTATAAGCCTCTTGATGAAAGTGAAAGAGGAGAGTGAAAAAGTTAGCTTAAAACTCAACATTCAGAAAACTAAGATCATGGCATCTGGTCCCATCACTTCACGGCAAATAGATAGGGAAACAGTGGCTGACTTTATTTTTCTGGGCTCCAAAATCACAGCAGATGGTGACTGCAGCCATGAAATTAAAAGACACCTGCTCCTTGGAAGAAAAATTATGACCAACCTAGACAACACATTAAAAAGCAGAGATGTTACTTTGCCAACAAAGGTCTGTCTAGTCAAAGGTTGGGTTTTTCCAGTGGTCATGTATAGATGTGAGAGTTGGACTATCAAGAAAGCTGAGCACCAAAGAATTGATGCTTTTGAACTGTGGTGTTCGTGAAGACTCTTGAGAGTCCCTTGGACTGCAAGGAGATCCAACCAGTGCATCCTAAAGGAGATCAGTCCTGAATATTCATTGGAAGGACTGATTCTGAAGCTGAAACTCTACTTTGGCCACCTCATGCAAAGAACTGACTCATTGGAAAAGACCCTGATGCTGGGAAAGATTGAAGGCAGGAGGAGAAGGGGACGACAGAGGATGAGGTGTTTAGATGGCATCACTGACTCAATGGACATGAGTTTGCGTAAGCTCCGGGAGTTGGTGATAGACAGGGAAGCCTGGCTTGCTGCAGTCCATGAGGTCACAAAGAATCAGACACGACTGAGAGACTGAACTGAACTGAACTGAAGCGCTGAATCTAAACGAGCCCATCATTCTTTTAATCACTCTTGGTGAAACCTTCATGGTGATCTAGAATGGCCTTTTTCATTTGTTTTCTTGCTTATATTATCTTTCTGCTCTATCAAAACTTAAATTGTCCTGCTCGTCAAAGTGTTCCTGGCTGGGTGCCCAGAAGAGTCTGTTGAATGCAAAAAAGTGGATTTGCCTAGAGCAGAGATCAGAAATCTGTGGCCTGCAGGATCTTGCCAGAAGACATTTGTTTGATACATTAAGTATCTTTTTTTTTTTCCTGTTTTAATTGAATAAGTTAACATTTATAAATTGGGTTTTAAATAAACGCCTGAGTTTCTGGCTTCTCTTGAAAACTTGAAGGAGCTGGCAAACCTGGCCTCACAGCACCATGTGGCATCACTAGCAGGACTGGGTAACGGCTGTCACACGTTAGACAGGACACTTTTATTTTTTCTTAAGCCTTTGTGACCACCAAAGGTTTAAGAGTTTAGTACCCTCACTTTCAACCCAGTCCTTAATTTCATTATAAATAAGAACAAATAATGGTGTGGTTTAAATGAAATGCCTTTGCCTTTGACAACAATACAAATTATATTGACATGGGGAAAACAATGGTAAATGATTGAGTAGGACAGAGAGGTTATACATAAGTAATTAATGAATAATAGAAGGTGATAAGCACCATTTTAGTGGAACTCCATCATACCTGGGCTTCCCTGGTGGCCCAGATGGTAAAGAATATGCCTGCAAGGCAGGAGACCGGGGTTTGATCCCTGGGTTGGGATGATCTCCTGGAGAAGGGAAGGAGAACCCACTCCAGTATTCTTGCCTGCAGAATTCCATGGAAAGCGGAGCCTGGCAGGCTAGAGTCCAAAGAGTTGAACACAACTGAGCGACTAACACTATTACTATACCATCATACCTGCATTTAATTTGCATATGTATTTGTGTGTGTATATATATATATATATATATATATAAAATGATTCATATATCTAAGGTGGTTGGAGAAGAGAGAGGAAACTGGAAAAGAAGTAGGTAGATAAGGAAGAAAGGTAGATGAGCTTGAAAAGGGGAGCAGTGGTAGATAAGGAAAGAGAAAGAGGTGCTATTGCATGGGTTCCCCATACTGCCTTCAGTTTAGGTTTGCACCAGAATATCTGTGATTCTCACGTTTGGTTTAATTCACATTGTATCTCTCTCTCTACTGCTGTCCATTGGATATTTAAATATGAATTGTTCTTACATCATGACCTGTAAATATAAATATGCCACTGTATTTGGTGTTTAACTGACTGTTTTGCTCACCTAACTCCTTGCAACTTCTTTCTATTTAAGTTGCTGTTCTCTACCAGAAGAAAGAGGTCTAACTTTGAGGCTGCAGGAACTGGAAATATTTTGTAGAGAAGATAGCATTTGAGTGGAGACTTGAAAGATGGTGGAAATGGAGCTCCATCTAGACTCGTGTTTCCGATATGGTAGCCACTGGCCAGATGTTCCAATGAAAATTAATTCAAGAAATAAGGACTTCAGTCCTCATTGCACTAGCCACATTTCCAGAGCTCAGTAAACTGTCTTGATTAGGGGCTTATATAGTACAGAACATTTCTGTTATGGTAGACTGTTCTGCTGATGGTTCTGCTGCCTACTGATGGTGCACGTAGGGAGGAAGTACTTTACATCATTGCAGGAGGTAGAAAATTTTGACCTCTGTTAAGATGAAGAGTGAAGAAGTGATTTAGAGTATTTCCTGTCCCCACTCTCCTTACCCTCAAATAAATACAGTTCTTTTCCCTCTGGACACAAAAGCTAAGCCAAATAATGCTAATTACCCAAGAAATTGTGGAATTTTACAAATGTTCACATTCTCTACTGGGTCCCTGTTTTCATTAATCGTTTGTGGAATTATTCAACTGGTGAAAGTGATGTTGGGATGGGTGAGGATATCTTTTTTCTAAGTGGAAAAGAGAATATTACTGATTATTTTAGAAAATTATCCTTGTACTTCTTTATTGATATAGATTTTAGGGAAGGTGTTTGTTTGTTTAGCTTTAAACAAGCTTTGTTATTGTTTGGTAAGGTTTGGTATTTTGATGTATATGTAGTTGTATGGTTTATTTTCATATAATTTATATGCCATGTTGTTTTTCTGATGCAAAAATTGAGCCCGAGTGAAAATGTTATATGTTGCTTGGCTGCTCCTGAACTCCCCCCAACGCTTGTCCCCTCACAGTTATTCCTGAGTTAGTTACATTGGTTGTCACCAGGGACTACCAGCTTCTATGTCTTTTTGGCAGTTTTAGAGCCTTGTTTCAAATTATATGCAGTCAAAAGCTTGGCAGTGATTTGTTACTGTTCAACCTAACATTCTTTTGATTGTATTACAGTTTGTGATAAAATATCTGTTGATTTGTGATAAATAATTAATACTGTTCGAACTGTTGGAGTTTCCTAGGTAATTGTTTATGTGCTAAGGATGAAATAAAACTTTTCTAGCGTGTGATTTATCCACAGAAAAATGAGAAGGTTTTTTTTTTTTTTTTTTTTTTTTTTTTAGCCAGGATATTAATGCTTGAGCCCTAAGTGGCCCCTGGGGACGTTTTTTTCTTTTTCTGTTTCCTTACAGCAGATGTTACCTTTTCTTTTTCACAGGCATTTCAGAGATGAGAATTTTAGGAAAGATATTTCTCTTTCAGAATGAAGAGTAACCCCTCTTTCTGGCATTAGTATGTAAATATATTTTTCAAGTGTGAGAATTGACATTTTTGTGAGAATAGTTGTTGCTCTGCCAATGGTTAGGGAGAATGTTTCTTTCAACCAGGATATCTTTACCTTTTCTCTCTATTATTCTGCCTGGAAAATGAAGACCAATGAAGAGACATGAAGAGAATAATTGATTTGGTCATCAATTTTTAGAGTGAAGCTGCTGTATAAAAAATAAGCCAAAATAGCAGCGATCTCAGAGTGACAGAAATTTATTTTGCTCTCACATAAAAATTCCCCTTGAGGGCTGATAGAACTCCTTCAATCCATCCTCAAAATTGGGCTTTTATCTCATTTCTTAGTGGCTGCCATGCCTTCCAGCACTGTGTCTCCACTCACGGAAGTCCCTGGGAAGAGAAAGTGGGTGGTACCACTTTCCTCTGCAGGCAGGACCTGCAAATTGTCCTTATCAATTCTCCTGGGCCCCCTTTGCTAGAATTTGATCACATGGTCATATTGCAGGAAAAGCGACCCCTTCTAGGGCCTGAGAATGGATGGGCTCTTGTCTAACACACGGAAATAAATTGTCCGAGGTAATACATGTGCTGATAAAGCAAGAGACTGTATTGGGAAGGGGCGCCCAGGTGGAGTAGGAGGATAAGGGAACCCAGGAGAACTGCTTTGCCACATGGCTCTCAGTCTTGGGTTTTATGATGATAGGATTTGTTTTCGGTTTTTCTTTGGCATTTCATTCTGAATCAGTGTCCTTCCTGATGGCACACACAACACTCAGCCAAGATAGATTCCAGCGAGGAGGATTTCTGGGAGGTTGGTAGAACATAGGGACTGGGGTCTCCTTTTGACCTTTCTCAAATTCTCCCAGTTGGTGGTGTCTTGTTAGTTCCGTGTTCCTTTCCAGGATCTCCTGTTGTAAAATAACTCATGCAAATAGTTACTGTGGTGTCTGGCCAGATGAGTGGTTTCAGCCAGTGTTTCCCCTAACAGGGACATAGCTACCAGGGAGGCCGAGACAGTGTTTGAGTCTTCGTGTCCTTGGCCCCAATCCGATGTTTCCTTGTAAAACAATAATGGGAAATATATCAGCAACAGTGTGGTGCTTCTGCCACAAACCCATGTGTTCCAGTCAACTTCCAAATAAACTGTGGAAATTCCCATTGATTAGATTGACCCCAAAATGCCATCAGTAAGTAGGATTTTATTTTAGGGTTGATTTTTCTATTAATAAAAATACTAATTTAATCATAAGGAAGAATTAGAGCAGGGCTGGCTAGTTTTTAGAGCCTGCATGAATAGATACAAACAGGATTCCCATACTCAGGAGCCATGAGTGAGGGCCCAGGAGAGTAAACTTTGAGAGAGGTGCAAATGAAGAAAAGTTAAAAGAGAATTTGAGCCATGATTGTGGCTGATTTTAGGTCTCATGAAGTACATGGAGTTCTGGGTAGCTAATAATGGTCACTAAACTTTTTTGCAATCTGAAAAAGAAAAATATTTTTCCTGGAGAATAAAAATGTTCTGCTTGAGGCCAGCCTTAGTCTCTAGCAGCAGTAAAAGCCTGTGATATATAATGATGTTCATATTTCTTCCTTTTTCAATAGCACTGTGGTAGGGAATGTAAATGTACCAAGTCGTATCGAGTGGAAGGAGACAAAACTCAGCCCATTTTCCTTTTATGCTTGATTTGATTTTTCTCTGACACATTTATAATCTATCAGTTTCTTTAGTCTGTAGTTGAGGGCTTGGCAGAGTTTTGAGAGGATTGTATTATTTCATTTTAAGAGGAAACATAATTTAGGAAAAAAACTGTAAATGGGTTGTCTGTGTGTGTGTGCATAAAACCTCATTTCTGGTTTTACCAAGAAAATCAAGCATATGTACAAATAGAGTATCCCATTGAATTGAACCAACTTTTTGGAGTTTCTAGTGATACCTATGTAAATATCAGTATTAGCTCATGTATGTTAGGAATGTCTTGGTTTATTCATGGTAGCCCTTCTAATAATGCCTGCTTTATATTTAGATCTTTCTTTTAAAACATAAATATGCTAACCATAGCATGACCCATGTGTGTGCACAGTTGCTCAGTCATGTCCAACTCTTTGCAACCCCAAGGACTGTAGCCCCCCAGGCTCCTCTGTCCATGGGACGTTTTACAGGCAAGAATACTGGAGCGGGTTGTCATTTCCTCCTTCAGGGGGTCTTCCTCACCCAGGGAACGAACCTGTGCCTCCTGGGGCTTCTGCACGGACTGGCGGATTCTTCACCACTGCGCCACCTGGGAAGCGCTAGCTTGGAGCAGAGAGGAAAGGGCCAGGGTAGGCCTTGCTGGTGGTTCCTGGGCATTATCAGAAGGTATGGGTCTGACACGAGTCCCTAGGGAGTGCTAGTACCATGCCCCATTTCCACTCTGGGTGTGTTTTGAAAAGTATACCTTAAACACTCTGAAGGCAAGAGCCTGCCAACATGCTTTGATTTCATGGTTTGCTCCTCTTCTGTGTTATGCAGCTCCAGGGGTGCCTGTTCATAGATTTTAGTGTGAATGGTGACCCTTAGGATTGTGTAAGAGGAAGTCCCTGGTCACAGCCTTGAAATCGCTGTGTTCATTGTAGTCCTGGTATATTCTCACTGGAAAGACTTTATCATTTATTGTCTAAGCCAGATTTTGAGAGTGAAAGGGGATATAATTAGTAACTACAGCAGAAAAACACACACAAACTCAGATTTTCCTAGAAAAGTGGGCACTTACGTTTCTCTTCCTTGTAACAATCAGTATGCTACTTGATTGGTTATTAAAATAAGTTGAATAGGTTTTTCTGTTTGAAACATTTCTCTTGATGTGATAAGGCGGTGAAACAAATGAATCAAAGTGAAATATCCTAAGAATGGTTTCCTTTTTCCATACTGTGTAATTTCCAAAAGAAATCTTTAAAGGGTGGCTTTATGTTTTTGTTTTGTGGCCAGATTTACCAAGGATGCACAACATTCCCTTCTCCATGTGTCTAAGTCCAAGTTTCTCCAGCTGCTAACCTGTTAAATTTCTATTGAATCCTGGTGAGGTTTTTCCCAATACAATGTTCTGGAGATAATTATTTAAAATGTCTTTCTTAAATTCTTTTAATCTGAAGTTGACTTGCTCACAAACTGCCAGTTGCAGATTCACATGCTATTTCATTCCGAATGCCTTTTCTTGGCTTTGCATCTCTTTAGGTACTGGCTCCCCAGCTGAATGCTTCTCTCTTGCAGATTCCTGTCTTCACTGTCTCCAAAATTGTTGATGTTCCTACTATCTTCATTGTTTTTCAGTGGAAAAAAACCCATTTTCTTTCTTTCCAGCTCCTTCCCATTCTCCAGAGTCCCTTATATCAGGGTCCCTTTCCTCTTTGTAATTGTACCATTTGAGAAGGTGAAGTGAGAAAGAGTTATGCCCTAGAATCATGTCTCAGATCCATCTTAAAAAGAGTTGTATAATCTTGTGAATCAGTGTTACTTTCAGTAAATTGGGTATAATATAACATCACCCCATTCAATTTCAAGGATTAAATTTGGTAATATATGTAAATTACTTTTTCGACTGCAAAATATATAAATACTCATCTGGTTCTTATTCCCATCCCTTGTTTTCTGGTCAAATTTGTTAGTTTCTACTAAATATTATATGTTAAAGAGTCTTACTACCCCCATGATATTGTACATAGTTAAAGCAGAGGTGATATCTTACAGTATTTTACAATGTTTCATTATGTGCCAGCCCTGCCTCAGTTCAGTTCAGTTCAGTCGCTCAGTTGTGTCCGACTCTTTGCGACCCCATGAATCGCAGCACGCCAGGCCTCCCTGTCCATCACCAACTCTCGGAGTTCTCTCAGAGTCGCGTCCATCAAGTCGGTGATGCCATCCAGTCATCTCACCCTCTGTCGTCCCCTTCTCCTGCCCCCAATCCCTCCCAGAATCAAAGTCTTCTCCAATGAGTCAACTCTTTGCATGAGGTGGTCAAAGTACTGGAGTTTCAGCTTTAGCATCATTCCTTCCAAAGAAATCCCAGGGTTGATCTCCTTCAGAATGGACTGGTTGGATCTCCTTGCAGTCCAAAGCACTCTCAAGAGTCTTCTCCAACACCACAGTTCAAAAAAGCATCAATTCTTCGGCGCTCAGCCTTCTTCACAGTCCAGCTCTCACATCCATACATGACTACTGGAGAAACCATAGCCTTGACTAGATGGACCTTAGTCGGCAAAGTAATGTCTCTGCTTTTGAATATGCTATCTAGGTTGATCATAACTTTTCTTCCAAGGAGTAAGCGTCTTTTAATTTCATGGCTGCAGTCACCATCTGCAGTGATTTTTGAGCCCCCCAAAAATAAAGTCTGACACTGTTTCCACTGTTTCCCCATCTATTTCCCATGGAGTGATGGGACCAGATGCCATGATCTTCATTTTCTGAATGTTGAGCTTTAGGCCAACTTTTTCACTCTCCTCTTTCACTTTCATCAAGAGGCTTTTTAGTTCCTATTCACTTTCTGCCATAAGAGTGGTGTCATCTGCATATCTGAGGTGATTGATATTTCTCCTGGCAATCTTGATTCCAGCTTGTGCCTAGAGAGCTATAATGGGCACATTATTAAATATTGAGCATTCTAGGTCTGTCCAAGTCTTCTCTCCAGCTTCATGCTTCTGAAGAAGTCTGAAATAAGGCTTGCTAAGTATTAAGCTAGAGAGTTCCTTTTATTGTAGTTGTCAGTCAATTAAGAATTCTTGCACAGCCTGACGCGTCACGGCTGAGTGGCTCTCTAGACAAGCAATGTGACTGAGGACCTTCCAGACAGAGAGCATAACACAAGCAGTCAAAGAATCCTAACGTCAAAGTGGAAAGTGTAAGGAAATTAGAAATGGTTGCAGTGCTGCTTAATAATGTTGGTAGTGATGGGAACTAAGGTAGGAAAGATTGTTAATGACCATATGCTGGATGGGCTTATGGTAACTTTGCTGATGGGGAGATGTTCAAGGATTTAGGCATGGGTTGTCAAATATCAACTAGGATCTATTGAATTGAGCATTTTAATGTAATCACTCACAGAAGATAGCAAATAAGAATATTTCATGTGATAATCCTTTCAGATGTAACTCACATTTATTATCATTGAGAAACTTAACATTCAGGGCATAGCTGTACATGGTAAAACCTGCCAAGATAGGTTTATGATTAATATTTATGTTATTCAGAAAGTGCTTGCTTGTGCTCAGTCACTCAGTCATGTCAGACTCTTTGTCACCCCATGGACTGTAGCCTGCCAGGCTCCTCTGTCCATGGAATTTTCCAGTTAAGAAGACTGGAGCAAGTTGCCATTTTCTACTCCAGGGGATTTTCCTGACCCAGGGATCGAACCCACATCTCTTGCGTATCCTGTACTAGCAAGTATGGGTCGTACTGTGATCAACAATAGTGAAGATGTGATAATAGATTGGACCTTTTAGCACTGTCACTTAACATAGCAATGAAGCAAAATAGCCACGTTCTTGGGGGAGTCTGTTATATGCCTTAGTTCTAGCATTAACGGAGTCTCATCCATTAAATTTCTCCTTTCTTCCTCCAGGAAGGATTGTTCCTTGAAAGATGGATGTTTCATAAGTTCCTTTTCTGTACCACTTATTTGTAAATATTTCATTACAGGAAAGATTATTTTGACTAATTTTCTGCTTTCTGTCTTTTCTATTTCCCTTTTAGCAAACCCACACCCTCTGTATGATCACTGATAAATTGAGCAAAGCACAATATAAATGTTTGCCAATATCTGGTTTTTAAACCTTTAAGTGTTTAATGCAAAACGGCTGCTTACTTGTCTGCCTTGGATAATGTTAGAGTGAAGGAGAATATTTTGTTAATTTTTATTAGCTAAATGAGTTTAACTGATCACTCCAGCATCTAAGGAAAATAGTTTTCTGTGGCTTCAGAGAGCTGTGTATGAGCTCCGTTGCTGTTATATCTGGCTCTTTGTGACTCCATGGACTATAGCCTGTCGGGCTCCTCTGTCCATGGGATTCTCCAGGCAAGAATACAGAAGTGGTTGCCATATCCTTCTTCAGGGAATCTTCCTGACCCAGGGATTGAACTCAAGTCTCCTGCATTGGCAGATGGATTCTTTACCATGGAGCTACTTGGGAAGCTAGTCCCTCAAAGAGCAATAAAATTACATTATTTCATTTTTCCCTGTTCTAAGAAATATAGATTAGATGGCTTTAAGGTAAGTTCCCTAAAATATCAGATTCAGTGTTGTTGTTTTTTTTTTTTTTGACAGCAATCCTCACCTCTTTTATTGACTGTTCATATAATATTGATACCATTGAGTATATGATATAAATTCTATGTGTTGTACTGATACCTTGTGATATGAATATATATAAAAAACATAAATAGGGAATTCCTTGCTGGTCCAGGGGTTAGGGCTCTGTGCTTCCACTGCAAGGGTGCATGGGAAACTATGATCCCCATGCCATGTGGAGTGGTCAAAAAATAAGCATAAGTAGCATTGTGTAGGAAGTTTGTAAAGTTAGTTTTCCTTCACAGTCAAATGTAATGACCAAGAACAAGTAGGAAATGTGCTTTAAAAAAAAGTTTTGTAGAAATATAAACCAAAAATATTGTGTTTTCCCCAAGAGAAGTTTGAACTAATACTTTTCAGTTTTGTGGTAAGAATGTATTTACATCTCAAAGGTAAATCTTAAAAAAACATGGGACACAAAATGTACTTACATATTTGAATAAAAATGTTCTATCTCATCTTCCTTTTTTATTGTTGATTTTTCAACATATCTTTTTTTTTTTTTCCCACTTTTTAAAATAGACTTAATGGGCTTTCTGGCTGCAAATGCTTATTCTGAAGTTGCTGTATAGTTAGAGGAAAAGTTTCTTAGTAGGGTTACAGCTCTCATTTTTGTTACAAAAACAACTTTCTATTTTAGAAAGTAGGGCTAGAATAATGAATGAATAATGAATGTACATTTTATTTTGAGTTTTCTGAGCTTCTGTTTTTTTTTTGTGTTATCTTGGAAAAATTTTGCCTTTGGAATTACAAATATTTTCTGACCTTAAATAACTTGATCACTGATATAAAGTCTATTCTCATTCAGAGTAGCTAAAATTTACCCCAGGTTGGCTATGAACAAAAGTAGGATTAAAAAAAAAAAACAAACCAAATCAAAACAGGGCAGGGGATTATGGTTGATGATCAGATCAAAGTTAATAGAGCACAAATGCTGAAAATAACTCTTAAACTTCTCCAAATCAAATTTCTGTAGTTATCTTGCAGTCATTTGAAAAAGGACGGGTTTTTATTGCTTAGAGAATGAAAAAACCCACAGGCCTATAGTACATTTTGAAAAAAAGGGTTCTTTGTCACATTTGAATAGAGTATGTGTGTGGAATTTGTTCTTTATTATTTTTTCAACAGAGAAAAGAAATCAACAAGCTGTCAGTTCATTGTACAGATCTCCTCTTTGTGGTGGAAATACTGGGATGTTGTGGGAGAAAACCATTGCCCATCTTAACACAGATGCTAATTGTGTCCTGTAATTCCTCCTGGTTGCCATTGCGATATTTTTAGCTGCCTTTTATTTGTTGTTTCTCCCAGACAGAAGTGATTACTAATTACATAGCATGCTTCACCCAAGAAGTGGGCCATTTGGTTTCCTTTTATATTTTTTTTCTATTTTGGAACCAAAGTGAAAGGCGGATTGGAGGTTTGGGTCCCAACTGCTCATCCCCTACATGCCTGTGCTGCTTCCCTAATTTGCATGGGTACCTTGGGCATTGTCCTATGAGACTGGGGTAGCTTGACCCCTTCTTCAGTTCAGTGACCCTTGTCATCTTGCTGTTCTTTCCTGAGGCCTGTTTAATGCTAATTAGGCCTTCAACCAGTTGCCGTTTACAACTGTGTGCTTTAGAAAGCAAGGCCCTCTCCAAAGGCCACATTGGTGGTCTTAAACTAAATTACTAAGATTGAAGACCCCCACCCATGGAGAAAAGCCTCTTAACATTTCCATTTATTTAGAAATATGTAACAATCACATGATTAACATAAATAAACAAGCAATGAAGCACTGAATTTTTGGCCTCAATGCTTCTTAATGATAGACAGATGCTCCTTAGGAAGCCGCTTTAATCCTTAATCCTTAACTCTGGGGTCCTAAAATAAACAGATAATCTCAGTTCATGATCTCAGTCCCCACATTAATCTTGAGGACTGTGAACATTGGCTAGAGGTATGATGAGAGTGCTGAAAAAGAGAGAGCAGGTTCAGTGACCTCAAGTTTAGGAAATATTTACAATTTGGTTATCTACTGTTCCATAAAACTGATTGAATAGAAAGACAGACTTCTGTGGACCTTATGCTTGGCATGTGTTTGACCTTGGTAAATATGGGCCCTGGAATTTATTACTGGCTTCATCTGAAACATTGAATCTGCATTTCAGCTGAGAGTTCTGTGGGTCCTCCTGATGCTTGTCTAATGAAGGATCAGAAATGCCTCACAGACCTCTTTGACCAACACTGCCTTCTGCCATTCTTGCCTTATGGACCTGTTTAACTGAAACCAGGGCAAGTCAAAGACCTCTTCTGCCATCACTTTGAGGAGCTGGGTATGAAGCTACACTTTGAAACAGAACCTTTGAGATCAGCATTTGGCATAGTCACTGAAGCACTCTGTCTCTGAAAAGAGGACAATGGAAAGAAATCTATGACCTGTGGCCATGGATATTCTTTATCCTTTCCAGATGAAGTACAATGTAGATGGCTGTTTAAGGGGTTAGGATTCAAAGGCTTGTGTGATACACAGTACCTTTGAGTTACTTCTGAGTAGTCTCTTTATTCCCAGTTTTGATAATATGGCACATTTATTGCAATGAAATTAACAAATATTATTGACTGTCCCTTTATATATACAGAATGAATATGTGGAGTTTGGGGAGGGTGCTTCCATTTATTTTTTCATGGGCATGATATATCACATGGTGACAGGCTGCTTGACTTGATAACTTGTTTATGTAGTTTCTTTTACAATGAAAATTGGGTACATTTAGAATTTTTGATTAGAAATGCTTCAGTTAAGGGCAAATGAGATTGGATGCTGAATGGGTTTGAACAGCTTCCTGGACTGAGGTGAAACTTTGGTTCAATTCAAGTTCAGTTGCTCAGTCGTGTCCAACTCTTTGTGACCCCATGAATCACAGCACGCCAGGCTTTCCTGTCCATCACCAACTCCACATGAATATTGTAACTACTATAACAATAGCTGCCAGAATTATTCAAGATCAAATCATTTCATCCAGCATCTTGCCAGTCACGGATTCTTAGCTTGGGGTCAAAGAGCCTTCAGTTCAGTTCAGTTCAGTTGCTCAGTCGTGTCCGACTCTTTGTGACCCCATGAATCGCAGCACGCCAGGCCTCCCTGTCCATCACCAACTCCCGGAGTTCACTCACACTCACGTCCCTCGAGTCAGTGATGCCATCCAGCCATCTCATCCTCTGTCGTCCCCTTCTCCTCCTGCCCCAATCCCTCCCAGCATCAGAGTCTTTTCCAATGAGTCAACTCTTTACATGAGGTGGCCAAAGTACTGGAGTTTCAGCTTTAGCATCATTCCTTCCAAAGAAATCCCAGGGCTGATCTCCTTCAGAATGGACTGGTTGGATCTCCTTGCAGTCCAAGGGACTCTCAAGATGGGCACTAAAAAGTAAGGAAGAAAGGCCATGTAAATCAAAGTCTGTTCTTTGACAACTCATGGCATGAAAAGACAAACCTGTTTTCTGGTTATTGGGCAGGTTTTTGGCTTTTAAGTAGTTTTCTGGTCGCTCTTTCTGTAAGAAGTTGGATGTGTAAATGTGTGTGCGTGTGTGTCTGTATGTGTATGCATGTGTGTGCAAGAGACAGAGAAAGTAAAGGAGAGAGGGAGAGAGAGAGATGGACACTCTTGAGTGGTCCAAATGCAAATTTAAAGATTTCCCCTCTTGGCTCTTGCCCCTTAACTTTTGTTTCCTCCTCAAATACAAACATGAAGCAGGTAGATGGAGACAGACTTTCTTTTTCATTGGCCTTGATCTGACACTGGGATATTTTAGCCCAGCAGGTGGAAGGAAGTGTGTCTTGTCTATGGAAGTCTGATTGTGCATTTTCTTTAGAAGTTCACTGGTTTTTCTCTGTACCTAAATTCACATTCTCATCAATGAGGGACTCATGATTTTTAATCTGACTGGAAGAGTGGTTATATTGTGAAACCCTAGGGAGAAGTTCACTACCAACACTACCAAAGTAGTCATTTTAGAAAGAGTATATCTTACTGTTATTTTTCCAACACTTGAAGAATCCTTATGGGACTGATTTTTGTCCAAGGATACAAACTTTTAGTGGAGGAGCAGGCTGGGGAAGAGGACAGAATAACCCCAGATGGCCCTTTCCAGTGCTTGCCTTTCTTGGCTGTTACAGAGAAATGCTAAATGCTGTGTAACAGGGTTGTGAGCAGCTGTAATGTGATTCTATTTATAACCATCCTCCGGAAGCTTTAGAATCAGATACATAAAGATGAGAAGAATTCTGGTTACTACCATATTTGACACTAATTACCCTCAGCCAGTAGGAATGTATCAAGTAGGCCTGTCTGTTTGCTGGTAGTTATTCTTCCCTGGTTTTGACCAATTTGCTCTATCATTCCAAAAATATTGGGGAATGTACAGTATGAATACTTGGAAAATACATTGTATCCATATAATACTGTAGCAGTGTAGTACTGTAGCCAATGGAGAAGATGCGGGTTCCATCTCGGGGTCTGGAAGATCCCCTGTATAAGGAAATGGCAACTCACTCTAGTGTTCCTGCCTGGGAAATTCCGTGGACAGAGGGGGCTGGTGGGCTACAGTCCATGGGTTCTCAAAAGAGTCTGACATGACTAAGCAAAACAAATTAATATTTGAAAAATACATTATGTACATATAATACTGTAATATGATATTTTGTATATGACACGTCTACAAAAATGGAAACTAAAATAAACAGATGCAGATAAAAGCTTCAGTATATTTCTCCTATATATCTCCCAGTGATTATCTTGTAGCACTTTTCCTTTTGGGGAGTATGAAAACCTTCTTTAAAAGCAGTGTTTAGGACACTGTGTCTAGAAGAAGATGGGCTGTGTTGGAGGAGGACTTGCATATTTAGAAAGAACCATGAAATTGACATGGCATGTTATTTTTTAAGTAAATTTTCTAGGTGGATTTGGGTGTTAGGTCTGATGTAATTGCTGTGCTCCTGTGACTTGATAAAATTCATATTTCCTCCTGCCCTGTCAGAAATTAACAAGGGGGCACAATTTGTTGTCATGGTGTCCTACTTCACCACCAGTGGCCTGACTGAATTGGTGGGTGTTGGAAGGAAGCAGCACTCTAGCCTTCTCTCTCTCAGGTATCTTAAGCCCACATCAGTTCTTTCTTTCTCCAGTTGTAGCCCAAAGCTGACTCCCCTTTGGCTTCTATCTGGAAGTTCAGAAGTGGTTAGGAAATGCGGGGTTAGCGCTTTGTTCAGGGCAAGTTCATGCTTCATTTTTTTTTTGGTTTTGGTTTTTAATTTTCCCAACAAATATTCAGCTAGAGTTAACAGCATATTAATTTCCTTAGTGGAGAGCATCAGCTTTATTGCAGAATTCTGCCCTGGAGCTTTCTGTGTGTCATCGATTTATCTCCTCTGTGTGTGTGTTCTAGTCACATTAGATTTTTCAGAAAATAGCCTAGGTTATAATTGCTATGTCTTCTTTATTTTCCATTTCTATTTGGGAATGATAAGAGTGAACAGTTGAAGGCTCTTACTTGTTACAGAAGGGAAAAGATTTGCCCTACCTTCCTATGTGTGTGAGTGCACGCGTGTTTTCTCTTAAGCCTACAGCAATGGAGGATTCATCAAGATACTGTTCAGTGGGAAAGGACTCCTTTTTACTTTGCAAGCTCTCCTTAATGCATGAAGCTGCTAGGGAATTTCTTGAGCGCGAAAACAATAGACAAGAAAGATGTAGAGAGCAAACTCCGTTTTGCTTTGATTTTTGTCAGAATTGGGACATTCTTATGGAAAAGGAATTTCCCTGCCTTGTGGTTAATCTTGAGCCCTCTTCCTCTTTCTCTGGGTATCAGCTATTTTAATTTATTAACTATTATTTAAAAAAATATTTATTGATTTAATTATTTGGCTGTGTAGTGTCTTAAGCTGCGGCGTGCAAGATCTGTCATTGCAGTGGGAAGACTCTAGTTGTGGCCCCTGGGCTTAGTTGTTCTGTGGCATGTGAGTTCTTAGTTCCGCAACCAGGGATTGAACCCATGTCTCCTGCATTGCAAGGCAGATTGTTAACCAGTGAACCACCAGGGACGTCCCTTAATTTTTAATCTAAAACAGAAAACTAAAAACACCCCCAAATAAATCACAGCATGTTCTTCTGCACTGGAATGTAAGAAATTAACTTTTTCTTTTCTTTGTATCGTGTCAATATTAGTTGGTTTAGCAAGTCACTAGGAGTAAAGCTGTTTGTTTCCAACTGGAAAATCCATTTTGCAAAAAAAAGAGTATTTGGCTGGAGAGGTGTTTTTTAACCCCACATGATTAAATTATATGAAAAATATTGTGAAGAACTCTTTCCAGTATTTTGAAATATTCCTGCTTATGTTTTATTAGTTATTTTACTAAGAAAAGCTATTTAGTTTATCCTTATCAATATTATTTCCTGTATGACTTGTCCATCAATGGAATTTTAAAAACCAGTTATCAATTTTGCCTATAAATTTATAACTATAGAAAGCTTATTTGTTTGGTGGATAAAATTGCTATAGAGACTGTTCCTTCTGTCTCCCCAGCCCCCCTCATTTGTTTTTCAGCCTGGGGAAGTTGCAGAATTTAAGTTTGTATGAGAGATATACTTTTAGTTGTTGATATGCATATGTACCTACATATATATGTATTATATGTGTGCATGTGTATGCATGCTTATATGCAGTTATGTCTGTCTCTTTATTATTGGACTGAGTAATGTAAGCAAACTTTACAAGACAAGGCAGCAACAGAAGGAATGTTCATTACCATATTCATTCTAATATCCCAAATGTCCTAAAGAAAATTGAAGTGAGATTGAAGGAAAAAATATAGTCTCTCCAATCTGACTTGAAAGCCTAAAGCTGGATTTTCCTTGTTACTTTAGGATTCTCTAGTCTTCATGATTCTAGAGACCATGACTCAGAGCTGACCCCTGACCCTTGGAGGAGCTGGTTCATTTCTGCAGACATTTGTTCACTCTCTGAAAGGTGGAAGGCCCTGGCTAGGAGTTTATGTCTCTGTTTCAATTTACAATTTCAGTAAATATTATAATACAATAAATATTATAACAGTAAATTTTATAATTGTATTATAAGGCACAACTACTTTATATTGTATCCTCTTTGATTTTTAGATTTCTTTCCAAGTTTTGGTCAGTGCAGAGACCATCTCTAAGGTGTTTCTAATTTTTTTGCCTGTAAAACAATATAGAAAATTAAGCTTCCCTGATAACCTGATTGTTGTTTTGCTGATATCTTCTGATTTCCTTGTGTTCAGTTTGCTGAGGTTTCCTTTCATTAAGAAGCAATAGATCAGATTGTCCATGTGTGCCGAGTTAGAAAAAAAGACAAGTAAGCATCTAAATTTCTACTTTCTTTCTTCAAAGGAATTACAGTCTAGCTGAGAAATTATGACATATACACCTGGAAGGTTAATGATCTGCTCCACCCCAATTTTAATTGCAGTGTTAGTTAATAATGGAAAGACGTTAGATATGACCTAACATATGCTAGTGGCCCTCACAGTTGAGAGTCAGGAAAGCCCCACAGTTCAGAAGTGGGAATTATTTTATTTCTTCTATTGCCATCCTTTGATTCATGTTGACGCTGTGACACTGAGATCAGTGGTACTGAATTAATTCCCTTCAATTTGTACTTTGAAAGTTATTTTCACTAGCTGGTATTTCTGGCAGAGAAACAAAATTTGGTTAATTTTGGGGGAGGGGAGAAATGAGCCTCTGTCATTATTTTGAAGTAGCGCCAATGACGAGTGTTGAAATGTGGACTTTGCTGACTCTCACTTCTTGGGGATTCCTTGATTAGAATGTCTCCAGCAGTGACTGATTCCATCATCTTTTAATAAGACATCTCAGGCCCCTAGAGCTCTTCCTGACTTTCCCCAGCTTCTGCAAGGACCCCGGAGAGGGAACAACCCCAGCTCCCAGTGATCCTGTACTGTTTTATTCTCAGAACGTGTTTCCTCTTCAGTTATGCTGTAGTTGATCCGTGTCTGTAGCATTTGAAATGAATCCCTCACGCTTACCTGTTTTCTTATTATAAGTCAGCAAAAATGAAAAGTGTTTCATTTGTTTTCTTTGCATTGTTCTGTATCTGTATAACAGTACAGTTTCTGTTCAGCTGTGATGCTGTTTTGTTTGCTCAATGATCTTCATCAGGCTGTTTCTTTTTAACACATGTTATGTTTTGGTTGGATGGTGGAGTTTTATATTTTAATGATTATATCCAATGAAAACTGGTAAAAATCTTTTTTTTCCTATTTATATTTTCACTACTGACCAAGTAAAGCAGTTTTTATCATTTTATATATTTCCTTATTTTTTCCTTCCACAGTTAATTTTAGATGGTCTGAATAGGATGGGAGGGCTAAGGGATATTATTTATGAAATGTCATAGGATATTTTTCTGAACTGAATTTCTGCTTATGTGTAAAAGCTTTTTTTTGCTATTTAACTATTTCTGAATTGGGAAGGAGATGCTATTAAGGAATTGCTTATAATGATGTTTAGACTTTACAGGGTTCGCACAGAACTCATCTATACGTAAATGATTTATATTTCTCCCTGTAGTGTTAGTATTTGCTACATCTGCCTAGACTGTTGTTTGCTAGATTTGTTTCTTAAGGTCTTTATCTTTTACAGTTTTCTTTGACTTATTTTATCATGTCAGCACAGGTTTGTATATATATAATTCTCTTAGCGATTAAAAGCAGATATTGAACATCAAATGTCCTTAGAGCAACAGTGGGCTGAACTTTTCTTTCCTTTCCCCATCCTGATAAAGCATGTTTCCTATTTTAAGAGAGTAATATGTGCTTTCCTAAAATGGCATTTTGGTGTAAGAATAGACTTTCCAGTGTCCCAATAGTGTTCCAGTGATTTCTTTACAAAAAGTCATGAGTTTCCTTAAAAAAGAAAAAAGTCAGATCTGCTTCTGTGTTTTAAATATGACTTGATAAAAAAGCTTCCATTATTATATTATTATGTAATATTTTAGAAATAGCTTTTGGGTAAAGTACTTTTTATTTTGGAAGTTAATTATAGCGGTATTATCCAGGTACAGCAATAACATGACAGGACTTCTGGCCCTTTATATAGGTATGTGGAATAAGAAAAGTAAATATTTTCCCCACAAATTCAGTGGAAATATTCAAAATTCTTCCATTCTTGCAGGTGCCTGTAGCTCCTAGCACGGCATATATTCCTTGAGGACTCAATTCTCTTGGTTACATGATATGTTTTTAGCAGCAGTTTGGTAGGCTCAGAACTGCAGGAATATGCATAGTGGGGTCTCCAGGATGGGGGGTTGAAAAGGCTGGGACAGTAAATATGTCCCCTCTCCCCACTGCCGCCCTCCCCAGCTCCTCCCACCACCAGTTCCCCTTAGTACATGCTCCTTTGTGTTTTGCTAGTGTCTTTTTCCTTTTTTACAATTTGTCCAGTCGCGATCTTCCTAGTATGATGAGCAAAACTGTTCCTTTCCTTAGTAATTGTTTGCTCAGTGTGCTTTCCTTTCTCTCCCTCACAGCTCCCAGAGCATTTTCATGTACAAGAGCGACTGTCCCCATCTTTTCCAGCTGGCACTTCAGTGGCTCTGAAAAATGTATATTTTGTCGTTCACATCTCACATTGCACTCACCGTGAGACTTAACTGTTCTTGGGTTCTTGGCCTATTCTGTGTCTACTTTTTCTAGAATTCTGAAGTTCCAAACCTCTGTGGCTTTTCCGTCTCTTCACTTGCAGAGCCAAGGAACTCTGAGTTGACTTTCGCAGGAAAGCTCCTTTCCTGTCTCTGTCACCAGCTGTTCCTAACTCACTGACGGATGCGCCTTTCAGGTGATAAAGCGTTTCCTTGTGCCAAATGGCTTCCTAAAGCCTCTTGGTTCATTCCTTTTGTTTGTTGTTTGTTGTTGAAACTAGTTACTGAAACGTGGAATAAACAAACGTAAGCATTTTTTTTTTTTAATCTCTGAATGGCAAGTGTGAGAAGTGAGGCTTTGCCAGAAGGGTGAGAGGTTCCAGAGCAGTCTGGGAAGAGAATTGCATCCTACAGGCTCTAGATATGTGTATGCTGAATTCCAGAAGTTGTCAATAAAGAGGGAAGGTCCAGTAGGTTTAAGTATACTATTATAGTTAAGAAACATTTGAAATAAGAAATAAATAGACACATGTGGACTCTGTGTAAATATCACTACGGTGTATTAAAGTGCTTCCCCAGGGGCTCAGTGGTAAGGAAACCACAGGAGTGGCCAAAGGAGCCACAGGAGATGGACGTTCGATCGCTGGGTCAGGAAGGTCCCCTGGAGGAGGGCATGGCAACCCACTCCAGTATTCTTACCTGGAGAATTCCATGGACGGAGGAGCCTGGCAGGCTACAGTCGCACAGAGTCAGACAGGACTCATGATAGGAATGCGTAAGACTTTGTGATTGATTGTGCTTTCAATTTGCTTTCTGTGTTGTATTGGTTTCTCACATTTAATCTATGGAGTAGGCAAGGCAAGTATTGATATTATTGTTCACTTTACAGAGGAGGAAACTGCTCAGAACATCAGTGGATTACCCAAGGTCATGCTGTCTGGGCCAGACTAAAACGCTTTCTGATACTGAGCTCAGGACATTGTCACAATTGTGCAGCAATAGATTGGGCTGCTGGGAGTTGGTCTTCTCTCTGGCTATGGATTCCTGTTCCTATTTGAAAGACTCAAGATTTGAAATTCCTTTAATATTAGTAGTTTGTTTTGCTTTGATTTGGAATTGTCAGTTGATAACACTATTTTTCATGGATTCTCTTTAGAAGAAATAACTGCTGGCTTTGCTTAAAAGAAGTAAATAACTAGACTAAATTTCAGTGTATTTGAAAAAATTCCTTCTTTGTCTGTCTTCCTTCTTTCTTTGTAACAAATCTTAATAATTGCTGGGGTGCCATAGCCTCTGTTTAGGGGAGCTGGTTACATGAAATCATCCATAGTACTCAAATGACATGGGTGGAAGGCAGGCCTCACCTTTGGTCTTCCGTGTTATAGGACCACATAGATACTCCTCTCCGAAGACACTCTATATATCCAGTCCAGTAAGCAAGTCACCTGGAGTGTGTTTTGCTTCTGCTCTGAAGAGGGAAGCCAACTCAAGAATATATATTTTAAGTCTGAATAACACAATATTCTTTCCTGGTTTCAGCAACATTCAGTGAAAGAAGCTAACACACTATTAGATTTTTCTGATTAGAAAGCACTTTCAGGGCAATACATGTGCCTCTAGGGTAGAGAGAAGGCACAGTCCTAGGAAAGTTGTCCTCTGATGGAGTTACTAAATCCTCCCCTCCTTTAAGTTAAATTCAATTAATTATTTACATAATAAATTAAAATGTGCTGAGTATCTGAATCAGACCAAAAAGCATTGTCTGTTTTATAATTCTTTTGTGTCTTTATAATTCCTTTGTGATTTCCAGAAGTGTGATTTATCTTTCCTTCTTGACTAGATGCACGCATACATATATACATACAACCATGTCAGTGTTTCGCTGCATGATAGCTGTATGGGTTAATAATTCTGAATAGTTTCCACTAGGTATTTACACAAATCTGATTATTGTTATGTAAAGGATTAAAGGATGTATTATTTTCTTTTTTAGGATTCCCCTTACTTTTACCTTCCAAGTCTTGGGCTCTTAAGCTCTCAAAATAATAGTTAGCGTTTAAGACTTTGCATTTTATGTCGTTCTTTCATTTACATGTCTCACTGATATTATCTCAGGATAATAAAGTGATTGACTCAGTTTTTTTTTTTTAATTAAAACACATCTTTAGTTCTGAATTTAGGCACAGATTTACTGTGAAAACAATAACTTCTAAAATGCCTTATTTAATTAATGGTGATGGAGTTTTCAGTGAAATGATATAAATTAAATTTATTCTTAATATTTTATATGCAGAAGAGCACTCTTTCATTCTAAATAACTAAATTAGTGTTACTGTCTCAAATGACACTTGATTTCGCTTTAAAAATATTAAAGGAATTTAGGAATTAACAGCATGAGGATTTGAATTTTTACATACCTTCTTTCTATGCCCGTTAGAAATGACTTAGGAGTTAGTAATCTTGTGTGGGGGTGGGGATGGAAGGTTTTTATGTTGGAACACTGGAGCTCATTAGCATCTTTCAAACCCTAATGCTGTTTTGTTTCAGATAGATTTATTACACTGTCTTTCTTCCCAATTCACTGCAGTGTGTGAAGGTTCAGTTGGAACAAACAAAAGAGATATATAACCCATGAGCCAATTAGCATCACTTACAATGTTCTTAATAGGCTTATCTACTGTATATGAAACTTGGGAAAATGACTTAACTTTTATGCTTGCTTGATCTCTAGGGAAGTTTTTCAGCATCAGCTGCTTTGTACCCACAATGTAAATTTCACGTATTTGATTTCCAGCTTTCTGATAGAAAACCTCTTTACAATCCGGTGGCTCTAGGGTGCCATGGTCACTCACTTGCAGCTATTCACTTATTTGCACAGGGTCTGCTGATGCGTGAGAAGAAGGCACATGTGACTTGGTCCTGGGGCAACTCTGTGCCCTGGGCCAGCATGTGGGACAGGGCACAGCCCTGCAATTTGTTCAGCTAGTGCTGGCTCCTGGGGCGCGCGCCTTCTTTCTAACTCCTCCCTTTAGCCTTTGTCCTCTTTCCTTTGACTGCTTGTCATTGAGCTTTGTTCTTGAAAGGTATAAATGATGCACATTTCCCCTCTTCCTCTACATCTATCCACTGACACACAAAAAGGGTTTCTGTTGGTGGAAATAAATTGAGGTATATTGTTCGTGACATTTCACAAACAGGCCAAGCCCTGCCTTGCTTACCTAGAGAATGTTAATTCCACAAACTAACGGAAGACTGTACCTCCTGTGAATTTAGCTGTTTTAGATTTTAAGAAAAAGGATCTACAGTTCTTTTGTGTGTGTTATGTCAAAAGACTTACATGTATTCCTACTTTGTATAAAGGATTCTATTATAAACATGAAAATGATACTTCAGTTACTGTAATATATGATATTCCAATTTGAGAAGGCAAATCTAACCACCTTTTGACAGTATATTTGTTTAGAGATTAGACCTGGAAGACAGATCCCTAGTAACTGAGGGGCTGACTTTAGACTCAGTACTTAACTACTCTAAGTTTTAATTTCTCCATCTGCAAACAAACAAAAACACAAAAAGACAGTAATCATGGGATCCTTGCGAATATTCATATAAAATTACTGTAACAGTCTCTGCCTTGTAGTAAGTATGTCAGAAAAGGCAGCACTGATGCCGATAGAAATCTTTTGGAAAAATAAGGAAAAGGAGTCTAGAATCGTAAGACACCAAAGACCACATGGAATAGTTCATTAATGAATCTCTTGAAATGGAAGTAGCTGAGAAAATTATATGGTAAGGCAGCCTGTTCATTCCATAAATTCTCTCTACAACTCACCCATGTCTTGATATCCTGGTCCTGTATTCAGCCTAGTGTTTGTATCTGCAGGATCAGGATTGAGTTGCCTTACATGAATGTTGGTTTCCTCAGGTTTATAGTTGGAGAGCATGATTAAATAATGTCCCTTGATCTTCCTCTGTTGTAGATACAGGTTTATGTGTTACCAGTGATTTTGGCCTTTCAGATGTAAGGTGATATGCTGGAATACCAGAGTGTTCTGAGCACCAGAACAGTGCCAGTCTCATAGAAGACATCAAGTGTGTGTATCTGAGATGAGAGGCTCTTATGAGCCTTTTGAGTTGTTGGATTTTAATAAGATAAGACTGAAGAGGGTGGTTTGTTGGAAGGAGAGGTTGTCTGTAGCCAAGGTGACCTGGCCAGCTTCTTTGCCAGTATTTCCATGAAAGTATTGAGCACAATGGAAGGGTAACGCTTACTAAATAGAGCTGGTTACTAAGGTATCTTGAAACAAGGCTGAAGAATGATTTTATTTGGTATAAAAAAAGAAGTTTTATAATAGACTGATACCAGCTGGAGGGGCTGGTGGTAAATTGAACCATTTGGCTTCTGATTTTACTACTGAAAAAGTTTCAGGGAAAGTTAGAGAAATTTACTTTAATGCATGCAATGACCAATTATTTCAGATCCTTTACATATATTTTAAGTTACTCAACAACTTGCTTTATCTTTTGGTGAAAAAATTGATCAAAGTAACTTCAGCCTATTCTAACAATTTAAGTAGTTGGTCTAAGGATAACTTTGTTAGAGTGGTTAGTTTATGGAAAAAATGTATTCTGCATGGCAGATTTAACAAAGTGGTACTAAGTGACAGACATGTTAAATTTAATGTCTTTCTGAAGTTAGGCATAATTCTATATAGCTTAAAAAATAGTATTTTAAGAAGTGATGTTTGAAATCTATGTAACCATTGGGAAATAGAATTTTAAAAAGGTGCCAAAACATCAAGGGCCTACTGTATAGCACAGGGAACTGTATTCAATATCTTATGATTAAATCATCAGTTCAGTTCAGTTGCTCAGTCGTGTCTGACTCTTTGTGATCCCATGAATCGCAGCACGCCAGGCCTCCCTGTCCATCACCAACTCCCGGAGTTCACTCAAACTCACGTCCATTGAGTCAGTGATGCCATCCAGCCATCTCATCCTCTGTCGTCCCCTTCTCCTCCTGCCCCCAATCCCTCCCAGCATCAGAGTCTTTTCCAATGAGTCAACTCTTCGCTCATAATGGAAACTAATAAAAAAGAATGCATCTATGTAACTGGATCACTTTGCTGGAGAGCAGAAATTAACACAACATTGTAAACCAACTATACTTCAACTTTTAAAAAAAAGTAGGTGGCAAAGAATTTTAGAAAAGTAATATGCATTTAGTTGATAAGGCAAATGTAATTTTGTGAGGGAAAAGTGGAAGTTCTATTTGTGTTTAGTTCTGAGGATATGTTAGATGCATGGTTTAGCTTTCGTTATCTTTCTTTACTGAGACCATGCTGATATAGTATATTTGAATAATGCAGTGTTATTTGAAAAATAAGGTCATTTTATGAGTTAGAGCTAAGGTGATGGGGTGGAAGGGGTTAATTGAAATCTCACTGTGGTCCAGAACCATTTCACGCCTCGTGTAATCATTGTGTTCTCTTGGTGTATGGCACAAGGGTGTAATGAAGTCCAGACCTGGATTTAGATCCTGTGCTTCTTAGTAGCTCTGTGACCTCAAGGAATATGATTACTCTCTGAAAACCTCAGTGTTCTTGTTTGTTCACTGTCCATCAGAGTACCTGGCACAAAGAAATCACCGGCCAACAACAACAAACAACACTTTGGCAGCACATAGATAGTGTATTTGTGAACACTTTGCTCAATATTTAGCATGTAGCCTAACTGATATCCTTGAATTTATTTAGTCTCTTTCTTTTTCCTGTCCGTCCAGGACCACTTCTCCACACTCTAAGATAGTTATTAATAAATACTTTTATTAATCAAGAAAATACTTTCCACCCGATCGCCAGAGATTTTTGTTACCAAATAAAGAAAAACACCTTTGGAGTCCAGGGAGGACCGCTGCCCTATGGTCCTCTCCTCTCTGCCCTGTGGTTGAGGTTTCCCTGGCTGACCCTAGGATGATTCCTGTACCTCCTGAGGATGTGGCTCCATCTGGGGGTGCTAGCTGCTCAAAGCCATACTGAATCCAGAAAGGCTGCCCTGGATCAGTTTCAGCATTTCCTTTGGAGACCTTATGTGAGGTGGTAAGTATCCTCCTTAGTAGGCTCTTTGTCTAAACCTTGGTTGAAGCTTCTGTCCAAGCCCTTTTCTTTCCAGTCCAGTTCTATTAAGAATCAGAGTGCCCTGAAAATCCAGAGGAAGTTACCTTGGGAGCCTGAGTTATAAGTGCAGGTTCTGCAGCTTGCCAGCTACTGGTTATGACCTTGGGCAGGTTACTCAGTTCCTCTAAGCCTCAAGTTTCCTCACCTATAAAATGGGGATATGAACGTTTCTATTTCAACATTCTGTGAAATTCTTTTAAAGTCATCATCTGGTTAGATGTAATCAGACCAAAATAAAAGTTAGCTACAATAACAATTATACTTTAAGATATGTCTGTGTTATAAAAAGGCTACATGGTTTGTTCATGCTGTGCTTTAGATCAACAGTTTCTGAAACAATCATTTTTAGTTGCCTTTCAAACTCAAAACTATTTACACTATATTCTTCATATATTGGTTATTATCTTTCATGCCTTGTTTCCTGCAATGCTGATTGCTATTTTTTATAACATTACAGATGTTCTGCAAGTTATTATGTATCTTTTTATTTATACAATTGGAAAATAATTTTATGAAATAGAATTTCCTGTAAAGCCTAGATGCTTCTGTGATGTTATGTGCTGCTAAGTGTTATTTTAAGAGAGGGGGGTAGAGGCTGTCTTTTCATTCATTGTTTAATTCATGAAGGGAGTCCTTATTTTATAGTATAACAAATGAGATAATCACTCTTATGGACTTCAGAGAAATAGGCCTTCTTCACCAGACAGGTTAACCTGTCCTTAACTAACCTCTTAACAGATTGTCAAAGTGACTAGGCTGGCTGAATTTCTCATAGACATGACCATGTAGTATGCTGATATGTGGTTGTTTTGGAATCACTGTCTTCTTCAAATGCCATCATATATATATCGGTTGCTGTGTGAAATAAAGTCTAGGGAGACAAAGAAAAGTCATGTCAAAAACTTACTTGAAAACATATCTCAGTAGCTCTGTTTTCTACCTCTGTGAATTGTACAGTAAATTCACTTTCTAAGATATCAGGCTGTAGTTCATCAGCCTTTGAATTATCGGACAGTGGCTTACTGTTTTATTCACATGTTTAATGCATGTTCTTGAAGGTTTTATATAGACAACCAGGACAATATTAAGTCATTTGAGATTCAGTGAGAAGATTGGATCATGTGATTCATATAAAATGCTCTGACACTTATAGTTCCTAGGTACTCCGTATGCTAAGTTGTTTCAGGTGTGTCCAGCTCTGTGCGACCCCATAGACTGTAGCCCGCCAGGCTCCTCTGTCCATGGGATAGAATGGACAGGCAAGAATACTGGAGTGGGTTGTTATGCCCTTCTCCAGGGCATCTTTCCGATCCAGGGATCAAACCCGTGTCTCTTATGTCTCCTGCATTGGCAGGTGGGTTCTTCACCACTAGTGCCACCTGGGCAGCCCCCTAGGTACTGTGGTTATCTCTAAATTTCTGTTTACAGAGCATATTTTCAAGAGTATTCTTTGTGATGTAACCTGTCTAATTTTTATTATAAAAAGATATAAGGATTTGCTACTTACAGAAATTGTGACTAATAGCTAGAAGTAAAGAAAATGTACCTTTGAAACAAATCCAAGGCCAATTTTTGCTTTGAAGAGCAATGGTTGATGCTCTGGTTGATGCACTCAGAAAAGCTCATGTAGTGTTTGTAACTCCAGCCAAAAATACCATTCCCTCCCTAGACAGCATAAGGTCACTCCCTTCTGCCAGCCTTTGCATCAGTGTAGCTGATATTCAAGCTTAAAAAATATTTCCGTGGGAGAATTGCTACTAGGTAATTAACTTATCTGTAGTAACTGTCTATAAATTTGAAACTTACATAGACTTATTACACTCTTGATAACACTGATGAGAAATACACTAAGTGGTGAAAAATGAACTCAGTTCTGCAAACCAGGGAGCAGGTTAGTGCAGACTGATGATGCAAAGCCTGCCTTGATCAGGAATCACTTGGCTCTCCCTTCCAAGCCACTTATTACAGGAAGAGAGGTTGTGCCCTGCTGTTTCCCAGAGGTGAGAAGTGAGCTTAATATACTAAGAGACATTTCCTAGGGAATACATGGAGAGGTAGAATGGAAATATGGCCTCTTTCTTGCCACTACTGTGGCCACATGCCTTTTAAGGCAGTAGGGTGGTGTATTAGTTTCTTAGAGCTGCCATAGCGCAGTACCACAAGCTGGGTGATACAGGAAAAATATGTTTATTGTTTCCTGGTTCTGGAGTTTGAAGACTGAAATCAGGGTGTCTGCAGAGGGGGTTTCTTCTGAAGGCTGTGACAGAAGGATCTGTTCCATGCCTCTCCTCCAGCTTATGGGGATTTTCTGGCAAGGTCTGGCATCCCTTAGCTTGCAGAAGCATCACTCTGATTTCTGTCTTCATCATCACATGATTGTGTGTGTTGGGGGTGGGGTGGTCCTGTGTCCAGATTTGCCCCTTTTGTATAAGAACACCAGTCATATTGTATTAGGGCCCACCCTAGTGACCTCATTTAACTTGATTACTTCTGTAGAGACCCTATCTATCTTCAGACTAGGTCACATTCTGAGACAGTAGAGGTTTGAACTCCAGCACATCTTTTGTGGGAGAATACAGTTCAACAGTTCTGACTGGTGAAGCCCTCAGAGTTCCTTGCCTGAGGGATTGTATCACAAAGGAGCCCGAAGGAGCATCATGGCGAAGCATTCAGTCAGGCTTGTTTAGTTGTCAAGAGTCGCAGGCTGAGTGAGTCACGTTCTTTGGCTTTTTATGAGACACACATAGGAGTAAGTAATAATAATGGTAAATAAAAAAGTAAATAAATGCAAACAAATAAAAGTTAATGTAATTTATATAGGGATGAAGTAGAGAGGTTAAAAATTGAACATGGCAAGTATTAGCTGTGTGTGACCTTGGGCAAGCTGTTAACCACTCTAGCATTAGTTCCTTCATCTATAGATAGCAACAGTGTCTTCCTCACTGAGGACTGCTTGCAGATTGAATCAGATGATACTCTTGAACTCTAGGTGCAGAGCTTGACCCCTGTAGGAGCACACTAGAGCATAGTTGATAAGAAGGCAAACAAAGGGGCCTGCGACCCTTGTGGATACTGGGGAGCAGGCATGTCCCAGGAGGGAGGAAACATCTGGCTTTTTACCTCGAAGAGTCGCTCACAACTCCCACTCTGCATGGTCTTTGCTCTCTTCAGCTGTGTCTCTGGGCACTTGATCTCAGCACTGGGCACCCTGCTGGACAACAGGCTTCCTTTTCTTTCAAGTAGTTTTCTTTGTTGCACTTTCAGAGCTCATAATTTTGTTGTTAAATTGAAGGAAAAGTATAAACGTCAGAATTTACTTAAGCTCTTAAAGTAATCAGTACTTGTTAATACCACCCCTCCAATATTAGTAGCTATAGTATTCTCACTCTTCAGAACTTGGAGATGCATGATTTATTCTCATTGATGAGATAATGAAAATGTCATGTCCACACTTTTTGGAGGGGTGGGGAGAATACAGGGTATGTCCTTGTTGATTTTTGATTGGTAGAGTCGAATCCTATACAAACACATTTTTCCTGTTAGCATTTACTGGGAAATATGGAATGTGTTTGTGTGTGGCTTAGAGCTGTCCCTGTTGGTTGTAGATCATTTTTAAACAACAAAGAGGGGGTTAAATCAGAAACACACGTTGGCATGCCTAGAAAACATGTGCATGGAAGTGCTAGGTACCAGGCTATATTTTTGTAAATCTTATGTATTTATGTATCAACGGTATTTATTTTTAAAACTTTTAAAGGGGAGGCAAGGGTTTGGACAACTTTCAAAATATTTGACCATGAGTTTTAAGAACCTTGTATGTGCAGGGTGAGGATGAGGATAGTTTCCGACGTAATAAGGGGCATCAGGCAGTAGTCTGAAGGCACTTAAGGGAGAAGAACTGATTCCCAAGTGAGGAATTCAAAGAAACTTGTAAAATTTTCTCCTTGAAGGATGAAACTGATTTTGACAAAGAATGTGGAATGAAAAGGCATGAGGTATAGAAAAGTGAATTGCCTGGTTTGATGGATAAAGTTCAGAGATGATGCTGGAAAGGCAGAATGAGCATGGATTGTGGAAGGTTGAGAATGGCAGCTAAGGGTTTTAGACCTTGTGGTAAGGAACAACTCCTTTAAGGGGAACTGGCTGTAGGAGGGATCGTCCAACAGTGTAGGATTCTTAAAATGGTGTGGTGATGGGGAGCTTTAAAGAGCTTCCAAGGTATTTTCTGGTTTATAGCCATGTGGGCCTGAATGTTGTTAATGGAAGCTGGAACATAGAGGAAATGAAAAGAGGTGTGAAATACTATAAGAGTATTATCAACAGGACTTTATGCAAGGTAAAATATGAGAGTGTTTTAGATCCAGGGTGTCCAGGAAAAGTGGATGCCATTAGCAAAAGTAAGATATACAAGAAAAGAGATGTTAAATTTTGGGTATGTTGAGTTTGAGTGACTGGCATGACATCATTGCATCCAGATAGATATAGCTAATAGGGCAACTGGAAATATGAAGGAAACTCTTTTGGTGGAACAAATACTGGACTCATTCTTGTTGACAAGATAAGACAGTTGAGTTCTATGGGATGGTAAATCAAAGAAAACAATATAGTTAAAAGGTTTCTGATTTAAGGAGGAAATGAAAATAGAAGAGAAAATGAGCTTCTAAGAGCAGAAAGAGAAGTACAGCTTTACAGAATAGTAGAGGAGAGAATTTTAGAAGGAATTGCATTGGTCAATAGCACTAAATGTTTTTATGAGATTAAGATTGGCCGCTTTTCAGAAACCATTTTTGGCCAAAAGGAGGGGGTTCCAAATCAAAGTAAACAGAGTTAAGGAGTCTGTAAATGCTAAAAAAGTGAAAACTGCTCATAATGACTTTTTCCCTAAAATTTTTGAGAATTTCTTTGTTTGACAAACCTTGATATTTTTGTTACTTGGAACCTACATTTCTGAAAGACAAATCTGGAAGTTTATAGTGAAAGAATATGTACTTCTTTGCCCCAGAGAAATTTATAAATCAGTGATGATTAAATTTTGACTTTAATAACAAAGGGCAGGCATTATCTGGGATGTAATAGGTTAAATAACCATTTGTTTAAATTCCTCTTTTGCCTTGACTTATTCCTTTATTAATATAAAAAGTAAGCGCTCATTTGCTGACTGTTGATCAGATGATATAAATTTAAATTGAAGTCTTAAATTTCAGAAGTGGATACTACAGTAAGACTTTGTTTTCCAGAGGTTTCTTTAGGTGAAACTTGTTTTTTTATGATGAATTCTGCATTTGAAGCCACAAAGTTGGCATTCTCCAGAACGATAGGCTTGTATTAGGTTGACCAGATCTATGAGTTGACAAGGGACTCAATGTAAATACAGCAGGTGGCCCTTATATATTTGGTTTCCCTTCTTTTTTTTTTTCCCCCTAAGCTCTGTCTTTGGATGCTGTCTTCAGTGATGTTCTTTGAAGTTAAAACGCATTAGCCATTTATTGAGGGATTATTTTGTGCTACTTCTGGGACAATAGAGATAGAGGAAAAATGTGGCTCCTCTTCTTGAGGCACGTGCAGTCTGTTGAGGGAGACAGAGAAGCAGACACACGAAGATTCAGCCATCATATAATATAAACAGAGTGCTGTGGGAAGAGGGCAAGGGGAGGGAAGAACCAGGAAAGCTGGAAGGAAGTCTTTTATTTGTGCAGTTGTAGTAAATATTGTCAGATAGCAGCACTGAGTGGTTCACAAATGATCAAAGATATAGAAAAGTCCATTCCTTTATTTCTATCAGTAGCATTTTTTTTAATGTAAGAAGTGACCCAATTAGTCACACAAGCAATGCTTAAAAATTACTTAAGTCTAGTACTTAAGAGAGATGTCTGTGATTTTCCTTAGCAACTACAGTTTAAAGTGCTCTTCACCTTGCCCAGAAGGGCAAATCAGTATTCAGATGATAGTATTTCACATTTCTATTTATTTTATCCTCAGTATTTGGCATTTCTACTTATTTCCTTTGGAGAGAAGAATTGAAAATGTGAATATATATATGTGTATGTATAGACACACACGTATATATACACACATGGATATATACCCACACCTTTCTTAAATCCATGGATTGTTTATATGTTTTATCCATTCCTAAAAGATCTACCCATGACTTTATGATAGCACAAAACCTCTTTCAGTTCAAAACAAACTCTTAATATGTAGGACCAACTGAAGCAAGGTTGGTTGAAGTAAACATAAATGGGAAGGTTGACCTTCAAATTCTAAATAATTAACAGAAATAGTCTAGAATACAAATGTGCTGCATGACTCAACAGTTTTTAAACCTATGAAATACCATGTAAGGACGTGATTGTGTTCAGTGGCAAATGCTTTTTCTCTTTATGGAAGGATTCACCCAGGGTTTCTTTAATTAGGTAGTTTACCCAGTGCATTTAACTATTAGTTTCCAGACCATTAACTCCTGGACAGATGACTAGAGGTGCAGAGAAGCTTAAAGCAGAGTGTTCCTAGGAACAGCCTCTAAATTGTATTGTTCATATGGAGCAGAAAAAAAAAAAAAAGGTAACTAGTTCCCTTTGGTTCAGTGTTGATTGGTGGGAAAATATCATTTCCTTTTCATATCATGTGTGAGTGCTACCTCTGTGAGGTAAAGTAGATATAGTGCAGTTTAAGTTTCATCTGTGACATATACACCAAGTGTAAACTTAGATGGTGATTGCAGCCATGAAATTAAAAGACGCTTACTCATTGAAAGAAAAGTTATGACCAATCTAGACAGCATATTGAAAAGCAGGGACATTACTTTGTCAACAAAGGTCCATCTAGTCAAGGCTATGGTTTTTCCAGTGGTCATGTATGGATGTGAGAGTTGGACTGTGAAGAAAGCTGTGTGCTGAAGAATTGATGCTTTTGAACTGTGGTGTTGGAGAAGACTCTTGAGAATCCCTTGGACTGCAAGGAGATCCAACCAGTCCATCCTAAAGGAGATCAGTCCTGGGTATTCATTGGAAGGTTGATGCTGAAGCTGAAACTCCAATACTTTGGCCACCTGATGTGGAGAGCTGACTCATTGGAAAAGACCCTGATGCTGGGAAAGATTGAGGGCAGGAGGAGAAAGGGATGACAGAGGATGAGATGGTTGGATGGCATCACCAACTCAATGGACATGGGTTTGGGTGGACTTCGGGAGTTGGTGATGGACAGGGTGGGCTGGTGGGCTGGTGTGCTGCAGTTCATGGGGTCACAAAGAGTCGGACACGACTGAGCCACTGAACTGAACTGAACTGAAACTTAGATGCACCAGAAGGTTAATCTGTGAGGTGATGTATATTTTTGTTATTGTATGTAATTAATATTCCATATATCTATTCTTGGACCTTAGATAAATAATACATGACCTCTGAATGTGTAGTGAAATTGAATGAAGGTACATAGAGCAGCATCATATGAGGCAAAATTCACCTTCCCTGGAGTAACTAACAAACACAAAATATCCAGACTAAACTTATTCTCAAAGTGAAAGTCGCTCAGTTGTGTCTAACTCTTTGCAACTCCATGGACTGTACAGTCCATGGAATTCTCCAGGCCAGAATACTGGAGTGTGTAGCTGTTCCCTTCTCCAGGGGATCTTTCCAATCCAGGGATCTTATTCTAGGATGTCATAAATATGTCATAAATAAACTAGTGGCAGAATATTGGCATAAAAGTATTGGAGTCACCCTAATTCATAGGTTTAGATTGAGATTTAGGTAGAAAGCAATTGTCTGAATTCATGTGAATATTTGTGAGTAAAACTATTTAAAATATAGATGAAAACTTAAAAGCAGAATTACCCAGTTCATAGCTATCTGAAATTGAGTAGCCTGTTCTTATAGTGGGCTCTAAGAAATGTCAAATTTTATTTTAAATAAATTTTAATTGGATGTAGAAATTGACATCTCTAGAATTAGTCTTTAAGAAATGGATTGTGGCTTCTCTGGAGATTAAAAAACAATAGAATCTATTAATATAAATTGAAGTAAAATTTTGTTAAAATTCTAGAAAATTCAGAGATGATTAATTACCTAAACATGAAGTTTTTTGAAATGCTTCTGAAAAAGAAGTGGATGGTAATTTGATTAATGTACATGTATCTTTTAAATTTTTTTCCAGAATTTTTGCTATTATTCTTGTTTGGAAAATAGTTGACAATATAATTTTATTTCTATGTATTGTATGGTAATAAATTAATTACAATAAAATGGCTTTTATTTGTACATTGCTTTGTAGATTTAAAAGCTCTTTTATGTTTAAAATCTTATTTAATCTCTAAAATTCCTAGATAAGGAAGGAATTATTGTTATCGGTTTGTAGATATGGAAACTGAACTGGAAGATCAAATACATTAATCATCAAGCATTATACACTCTCAGTTTTTTCATTTGTTTGTTTATTGTTCAGATATTCACTAATCACCCTCTGTAATATCAGGAGGCCCTCTATAACTACTGGAGGCAAAGCCTGTACTAAGTCTTTTATTTAGTCCAGTATTCCTTCTGCTATTTGCTGCATCTCAGATGCAATTAAAAATTACTATATAAGTAATCCCTTCTTGCCTGTTTTGTTCAGATGTTATAATGAGCCTTTTTACCAAGTAGAGTTTCTAATTAGTTTCAATTTATTTTGTATTAGATACGTTTTTCTTTTCTCTTAACATTTTTGTGTATAGGTTTTCTATAATCAACTTTCTTTTTCCAAAATGTGAATTTGTATAAGCCAAAAGTTTTTCCTATTACTATATTAAATTACTCCTAAGCTTTTATATAATCTCTCTCTCCATTTGGTATTAGCCACTGCTTTCAAGATTTCTTATTCTCTTTAATCCATTACTCACCAATTTATTTTAATGAAAAAAGAAAGGTGTCTCAGTTGACTTTCTACCCTGAAAGAAAATGATTGACTCTGAAATTATTTACTTTTAAAACTGCTAATATTTAGAAATAGTAAATGAAAGCATCTATGGTGAGAAATAAAGAATATTAACAGCTAGTTACCAGTAGCACTCAGTGGCATAAGTAATATACATTGGAAGAAAATTCCAAATCCAGTTCAGTAAACTTTTCTTGAATGTCTACTCTGTATCATGTTAGGTATTTTATAAGATAAAAAAAAAGCCTCAGAAGCCTCAGATCTTGCTTTCAATGTCGTCATAACCTAGTTGGGAAGAGATTCATTATGTATTATACAGCTCACACTGCAGAGGAGAGTAAAATCAGTGCTGATAGCTTTTTGACTGCACAGAAGAAAGAATGCTTCAGTTGTCATGGTGTGGTTTTGGTGGGTTTAAGGAGAAAGTGACGATGGAACTCATTTTCAAGGAAGTGATTTCTGTAGGGGAAATGGATGTTGAGTTGGTGCCACAGAATGGTGGTGGTGGGGAAAACAACAGCCCACACAGAAATGGTATAAACATACAGGATATAAATGAAGCTAGAAATAGATTTTAAAAAGATGTTTTATTGCATTTAGACCTTCTCACAAACACTTACTCATTTCCATTTTTTCTTGCTTTATGAACCTATGGTCTCTGGGCACAGATAGGGGTTGGAGGTAGGAGTGGATTTTGTACGTGTAATCAGTCCTACCAGTTGCTAGGAGCCTAGTGATTTGGGGACTGGAACGTGAGAGTGAGTTGGGGATTCATTTCTGGGGTGAGTGATAGATACAAAATAATCTTTTCATATTATTTTACTCTGGATTGGTGACTGAGGAAAAAGCGTAGAAATCCCATGCTCGGGATATATAGTATGTCTTTTGGCTATTTTTACCTTTCATAGAAAAGTTTGTGGAATGGATTTGTATAACTTGTGTATTTTCTAAATTAGGCTAGTCCTTTCCATGTATTTTACCTTAATCTCTTTCCATTCTGGAGGAGCTGAAACTCTGAGAATTTATATGAAGAGTCTCTTTCTGAAGAAACTTGGGAAGCTTTGCTGTTCAGTCGCTTGGTTGTGTCCGACTCTTGCGACCCCATGGACTGCAGCACGCCAGGCTTCCTTGTCCTTCACTATCTCCTGAAGTTTGCTCAGACTCATGTTCATTGAGTTGATGATGCCGTCAGCCAGTCTCATCGTCTGTCGTCCCCTTCTCCTCATGCCCTCAGTCTTTCCCAGCATCAGGGTTTTTTCCCATGAGTCGGCTCTTGGTATCAGGTGGCCAAAGTATTGATGCTTCAGTTTCAACATCAGTCCTTCCAATGAATATTCAGGGATGATTTCCTTTAGGATTGAGTGATTTGATCTCCTTGCAGTCCAAGGGACTCTCAAGAGTCTTCTCCAGCACCAGATTTTGAAAGCATTAATTCTTCGGTGCTCAGTCTTCTTTATGGTCCAATTCTCATATCCATACATGACAACTGGAAAAACCAAAGCTTTGACTAGATGGGCCCGTGTGCCCCTCCCCTAAGCAAGCAACTGTCCACGAGCAACTGTTAGTGGTGTAACACATTCAAGTCAAGTTTGACTGAGTGCAGATCCTCAGGTAGAGAGGTAAGAGGCGAATTCTAGCCTTTTCCCCGGGCACTCCAAGTCACCTCATCTTGGGCAAGCGGGTGAGCCGGGAGGCCCAGGGAACAAGCTGAGGACTTTGTCCTGCAGCGTTCCAGGACCCTCGCCATGGCCACCAACTGGGAAGGCCCAGGCCTTGCTGGTGACCCTTACCCACCCCTGCCTCTGCGACCTAATGGCGGCAGCAGCAGTCTCCATACGATGCCATCATGCCATCCGGGGGACCTGCCCACGCCCCGCCCCCCCCTCCCCCGCCCCCGGCCACTTAGGCCGCCTGGGGGCCAGCTGGGTCCTGGGCACCTAGATCCTTCACCGTTAACAGCTGAGCAGGGTCTGAGAACCTGACCCTGAGGGAGCTGCCAGCTGAAATCTGCCTCCTCTTAGCCAGGACCTGGATGTCAGAGGTGGAAAGTTGTGCCTTGGGGTCTTGCTCTTTTTTTGTCAGAACAGGGAATAACATTCTTTGGGTGGAGGTTTACCTCAGGAGGAACCTCCTGACCATGACCTGACCTCAAGAACAAAGTGCCTGACCAGGAAGTTTACAACAACTAAGCCCGCTCCTCCCTCACCTTTCCTAGAAAAGGGTTTTTGGGGAGTTTTGAGATTTCTAATGCATGACCCATGCTTCAAATAGACCTTTCTCTGTTCCAGACTCTTGTCATTTTTGTCTTGTTGGCCTCCTTGTGTCTCAGGCGTACGTCTTTGTGTTTCAGTTGCATTCTTTCACACCATTTTCTTTAAAAAAGTAAAAATGGATGTTTTTTTCCCTTTGCTGTGATTAAAGGAAGCTTATACTGATTCCTATCAATTGTTCGAAGATTTTGATTTTCCTTATTGTGGATGAGATTTTGTCTCTCATGTAAAAGGCAAGGGTACCATGTTTATATGAGTTGCACATTAAAAGCTGTTTTAGTTTTAAAGAACATAGAAATTAACTGTAATTTACATTAATAACAACTATTAGGGGGAAAAAAAACATTTCACACATAACATTTTGATCCTCAAATTAAGTCCATAAAATCTTTTGAGTGAAGTTGCTCAGTTGTGTCAGACTGTGGCCCTGTGGACTGTAGCCCACCAGGCTCCCCCATCCACGGGATTTGCTAGGCAAGAATACTGGAGTGGGTTGCCATTTCCTTCTTCAGGGGATCTTCCACCTGGGTAACCTGCATTGCAGGCAGACTCCTTACTGTCTGATCCACCAGGGAAGCCCAAAATCTTCTTTAAAGCATGAGAAATTTTATATTTTTCAATCAGATTGTTATAAAATAAAAATCAAATGTTTTTCACTCAGTTAATGTAGGAAATACTTATTTAGCACCCACTGAGGGATTTCTTTGGAAGGAATGATGCTAAAGCTGAAACTCCAGTACTCTGGCCACCTCATGAGAAGAGCTGACTCACTGGAAAAGACTTTGATGCTGGGAGGGATTAGGGGCAGGAGGAGAAGGGGATGACCGAGGATGAGATGGCTGGATGGCATCACTGACTTGATGGACGTGAGTCTGAGTGAACTCCGGGAGATGGTGATGGACAGGGAGGCCTGGGGTGCTGTGATGCATGGGGTCACAAAGAGTCGGACACGACTGAGCAACTGAACTGAACTGAACTGAGTACTTCCAGGTGCTACTTCTAGGTGAGTATTTCTAAACATTGTGGTAAAGAAAAATCTGCCTGTACAGAAATTATATTCAAATGAATTAGTGAGGGTTTATAATTTGGCTGCATACCATACATATTTTAAAGCTTTTATTATGTATAGTTTATCATCAGTCTTAGAAGCAATACAAATAGGAAAAATAAGTATAAATGGATATTTTACAAGGAATACTCTGGGGAAAAATTGTTTAGGTTATTTCAAACAAAGGGCAGATCTGAAGTTGCAAATTACTTAGAAACTCAAAATACATTTTTTTAAAAAAAATTTCAGGGTAAGATGTTATATACATTTATCTGAATGAATGTACCCTTTATAACATGATACTGGATCCTTGCTGTAGCAAAATTACTGAGTATGTTTTGCAAGGTTTGTTTGAAGTTTTCTATAGCATGTTCTGCTTCCTAAGCTATTTAAACATATCTGAAATTTAAGGAGATTGTTGATGTCTTAATTTTTCTTTCTCAGTGGCTGCTACGTCTCACTGAAACACATTGGAAACAAAATCAGTTATTGTAGTTGTCTTAGACTAGCTGTTGTTGGATATTATTTTACCTGCATTTCTCTATAATTCTGATTGTATGGAGAGCATTGATTCATGAATCCTTAAGTTTCTGGGAAATTAAAGAAAGCTTCCGTAGGAAGTAAGGAATTACTTTAACCTAATGGCCAAACTGAAAATCTGTGTGTATTACAGCTTGTCCATTTACTGGAAAACGTCAACAGACTTAACTAATTTTTTGAATGGAAGAGGTATTTAAAGTGACATCAAATTGATGTGAAATACAGATAGAACTAAAATCAAATGGAATTTTATTAACTTAATCTGTTGGATATTTTTTTCTGGATCATGTTGAATAGCTTTGTCAAAGGCAGGTATGATAAAATTTTGGAGGCTGTCTTTTATATGTGATAAAGGTGATTACTAGGCTTGTTGAAATCAGTGAGCACATAAGATGATAAATCCTTGACTGGCTTGGTCTGTTTTCTTCTGTCTTTTTTTTTTTTTTTCATTTCTTTTACTCTTCCTTGTTTCTTTTGTAAATATCTTACAAACCTGTAGAAAAATATTGAGAATTAGGTGTTTCTTTTATGCAAGAAATGTGACTGATTTAGAACATTTTTTATAATTAGAGACAAATTTTAAGAAACAATAACATCACTTATAGCTTCTATCCTTAGAAAAAGTTATTTTTAATTATTATATTTAAATCCAAAATATGTGATTTACTTAATTGAGATCACATTAGATACCGATTATCATTCTGTGGGAACTCAAATTTTAACAGACATATCAAACCAATACATTCATTTATTCCCTAGCCTCAGTGCAATATAATGTTAATATTTTTCCTTAAAATGTTTGGGAACTTAACTACATAGTACTTAGGATATAGGTATTATATACTAATTTCCAAACCTCTCTGGCAGTGTTGTCTAGTTTCTGCTTGAATGCTTACGTTTATGGAGCACTCACTATGTAATAGTAGGCTGATGTATTCCTTGGTATCGCTAATAGTTGCTCTATTTTTACTGAGCAAAAGTTTCTTTCCATTACATTTTTTCCTGTATTAAGCTTTCCTCCATGAAGCCACACAAAAAACAGCTATTCCCTTTTACAAGTGACAGTCTTTCAAATATTTCAAGGCAATGGTCCTATCTGTACTTTAGCTTTTCACTTTCAAGTTAATTGTACCATTTCTTTTGTTTGGAAACTTTTCATTTGGCTTTATTTTTAAGTCCTTAGCCATTCTAGTCACCTTTATTTAATCAGTACTACATTTAATATGTAGTCCTACACTGAGCACTTCCATGAAATTACAGCTTCCTTGATCAGTCAGCATTTGCAGTTTTATAAGCTTTTCTGGCAACCAGTTTATACTCCTGGGCTTGGTAAAATTTTTTCCTTACAGCCCTGCTCTTTCAAGCTATATTTCCTTCTGTTATCTTTTCTGTGTGCAGCTGTATTTTTGCCATTTTTTAAGACTTATTTTTAAGTGTGCCTTATTAATTTCATATCTGTAGAGTCATTCATTTATGAATGTGCAAGATGTAGTGGCAACTGTATTTTTTCTGGTGTCACATTGCATTGTGGTATATGATATAATGGTGATTATACTGCAAGAGGGAACAGGAAATGATACTGATGATTGGTAATTATGGCTACTTACCTGGTGCTGGTACAATTAGGTCTCACAACAGTCCTTAAAACACAGTTGTTATTATTATTATTCCCATTTTACAAGTTTAAAAGAGTGTGGTTTTATAGAGAAAGCAACTTGTTGAGGATCATCTAGTGATTGGCAGAGCTAGCTTTAGAATTCAGATAATTGGCATGCCAAATCCATTTTCTTCAGCACTATTCTGTAACTTCTGTCTTAGCAATTTAAGTAAGGGGAAGACTTTGCTTTTCATCATGAATGGCCAAGGCTTCTGTGAGGAGATTAACTTTTGAGGGAGATGTTTCTAACCTAGAAAGTTATTACTGGGTAGAGCTACTAAGGTGGGAAAGTACAAGCATCGAGGTGAAATCCTGCTTGTCTGTGTATGCTTGTACTGTCAATCCAGTTGTGTGCTCTTTGCCTAGTTTGGTTATAATGTGACTTATGCATGGGCATGTTGTGGAAAATAAGATAGAAAAAACAAACTAGAGAAGACCAGTTGTTGGGAACCCTTCATGCCTAGCCAAAATAAGTATGTTGTGTTGGTAAGTAAAAGGGAATTTTGGATGATTTTTCAACAAGAATGTTCCACAGTCATCTCATGTGCTGACAGTATAATCTTGATGTAGTATTTAGGGAGGATTAGAAAGGAAGCATATAGAAAGCAATCAGATGAGAAACAAATTAGGGCTATTTCAGTAATCAAACTAAGAGGTAATGAGAGCCCTAATTACCAGTTATTACTGAAAGGAACATAAAGAGCAGATACAGAAGACAGGGCATTTCTTGAATTGTTTGATTTTGAAACCAAATGAATATTTGAGTTAGTAAGAAAGGAAAAATGAAGATGCTGCTCACAGAACTAGTCATATATGGTTGAGGAATATGAGGAGTAGTTGACCTTTAAAAAATGTTGCGTTTGAAGTACTGCTTGAAATCCAGATGGAAAGATTTAATAGGCAGTTTGAGAATCAGTGAAATGGAAGAAAAGATAAAAGTGGAGATGTTGTTAACAAAAAATTCAACTGAATAAATTTAATGAGCCAATTGACTTTATTCAGTGATTCATGAGTTGGACAGCATCTCATTTAGCAAGCAGAAAGTTGGTCCTAGGAAATGTACAAAATGGAAAGCTTTTAGAGACAGACAGAAGGAGGCAGAAAAGGGAAGTTTCCAGCAAAAAGTGAATTGTTTCAGGCAAGGTCACTTTCCTTTGGGGGAAAGACTTGGATCTGTCAGGCAGATTACTTCACTAGCGCCAATCACTTAATTCCAGATGACTGGTTAAAGGTTGCATTTTTGGATAGACTGAAACTGTAATTAGATTAGATATTGTCTTGATTTGTTGATCTGTGGCTCATTTGGGGCTTCATTTGGGGCTTGTTATTTGTTTCTTTTTTTGAACATGTAAACCACTTTTAATGTAAAGGGGTGGGTGTGAAACAACGTACAAGGCCATGAAAGAGGGAGAGGACATGGTTAGGTGCTCCTAAGCTTGAGACGACCACTGGGATTTTCTGAAAGTAGTATATGACAGATAACAGCTTGGGCATTTTCTTAAGGACTTTGTATGTAATTTCAATTTAAACTCTTCATTCATGCATTTCCTGATTTTTATGCTTCATTCCATGAGTGGGTCAACCTCAAACACTTCATTACAAAGACCAGATGCTAATTCCATTATCTTTGCCAAAGTTTCAGATTTTACTTTAAAATTAACAACCAGATCCTTGCCTTATTTTCATTCCTTTCATCACTCGGCTTAAATTCGTCATGGTTATTTCTCTGAACTCTTTAACTTTTGTAACCGATAAATTCTATCGTTTCTTCTGATTCAATATTCCTAATATTTCCTTTCTTGTTAGCATCTTGTAGCCCACAGTCCTATGCATGTTTAACCATCTGAATCTACTGATTTCATTGAAGTTGCTGTAAAACATTTAGTTTATCCATTTGGCAAAATGTAGCTTGATTTATAGTTTGGTAATGGGTTCTTTGGGGTTTCTTGTGTGGTCTTCAGGGTCTTAGAAACCCATGGCTTAACATGCTTCTGGCACCCAATCAAATTTATACCAACTAGTGGTAAGATTATTGTATTGGAAAATATTTAAAACCATACTCTTTTAAATGCTATGTTTTTACTTTTACTAAATTTTAAAAGAAACAAGTAAGAATTCCCTCAAGGAATTGATTGATCTGACCTAACATTTAACATTGGAGGGGAAAATGTTCTCCTCTGACATGTAGAATCAGGAACTGAATTTTCTATTATGTTTGCATTTTAAAGGGATCATGATAGTCAGTCTCCATTGTGGAAAATCTCTTTCAAGTTGTATTGATGTGGCAAGTATTCTTCTGTAGATAAATATTTTGTTGCCTTTTCTGTCCCCAAAAGAAGCAGAAGTGAAAGTTTTGAGGATGAAACATTTTGATTAACTGAACAGAAAAGGTGTGACTCAGCAAATTTGAAGAGCCTGGTATACTTCAGAGTGACATGTTGAATCAGACTGAAGGATTATAGTGCCTATTCCCAGGGAAGAATAATGGACTCCATTAATTTCCATTATACAGGATGATTCTTCTCACTTCCTTAAGGATTCTAATAGACTTATATGAACTGCAGCTCTCTCTTTCTCCTCTGTAAGCAGATGGTACTCATCTTTGTATTTCCATTACTGAGCATAATATTTGATATAGTAGGTATATATTAAATAATATGAGTGAACAAATTTTGTCTAAAGGGAAATTTCCCCCTTAATTTTTTTTTTCTTGAGTTGAATGTGCAGGTTATGCTTTCTCTAATTCTTCATTTTAGAAATGAAGATGGAAATTGTCCACTCAGAGAACATTTAGTTGCTAAAAATGTATAAACTTTAGGACAGTAGAACCTTAGGACATGTAAGAAAACCTGAATCATTCTAAAATGATCAGTGATAGCAGTAGCTCAAATTCTTTGAGTGAAATTATGCTTTACTCATGGAGAATTTATGTAAAATGGAAAGGCATTTATTTAACACACGTGTAATCCACATACTCTATTCACATCACCCTAGAATCAGGGGCCTGTAATGCTCCTTACCTCTTTGAGGGCCTCAGAGATGTTTGTTTTTATTTATTTATTTTTTGGTTGTGCGGGGTCTTCCTTGCTGGACAGTCTTTCTCTAGCTGCAGTGAGTGGGGGCTACTCTTCACTGTGGTGTGTGGGCCTCTCATTGCAGTTGCTTCTCTTGTTGTGGAGCCCAGGCTCTAGGCACGTGGTCTTCAGTAGTTGCAGGCTGCGGGCTCAGTAGTTTTGGCCCCTGGGCTTTAGTTGCTCTGTGGCATGTGGAATCTTCTTGGACCAGGGATTGAATTCTTGCCGTCTGCATTGTCAGGCATATTCCTGTCTGCTATACTACCGAGGAAGTCCGCCACAGAGTTTTTAAGAGACTACTAGAAAATCTCAAGGCAAAAAAAAAAAAAAAGACAATAAACAAAAACCCTCTTGATTAAATGGTGCTCTGGTGATGGTTCTAAAATGTTGTGGCCTCTGGGACCTATTTGTAACAAGTTAGTGTGTATGTCCAGGACAGTAGAATTTCACCTTCTTGCGTGTGTATGGAGAGTGGCTCTATTACCTCAGGACCACCAAAATCTGCTGTTTTTGCTTCAAATAACATTAAACTGAAGTTAAGATGTTAAAACAAAAAAAGATTAAAGAAGCTTATTTAGGTTATACAAACTTTAACACTTTAAAAAGTGGACAGTCCCCTTTCATAGAACTGCAAAATGGGGCAGAAATTAGGTAGCTTTTATGGGATAAAGAATAAAAAAAAGGAAAGCATAGGAGATATCCAATGGCTGGGGTCACATAGTCAACCTAGTTTGGAGTGAGAAGGCCCAAAATTGGCCTGACATTTGGGGATGGCTGACTGGACAACCAAATTTGCAGCCAAGCAGAGCATTTACAGGAACACAAAAGTTATCTAAGTTTTGGTTTGATAACATGCATTCTGGACAGGCATGACTCCATCTTGGGCGTATAAATTTATTTCTACAGATGAGAAGAACTGTTTTGACCTTTTGTTGTTTCTAAGAATGAAAAGAGGAGTCTTACTAGTTAGTAAATTTCTGAGTACTATACTGGAAATATTTAGTAGAGATAGGAAAAATTAGAGAAGATTCTAACTGGAATCTTCTCTTGGAAGAAAGATTGCATATTTGTCTAGGCAAATAGAACTTTTCTTCTGTATTCCAGTCCATACTCTAGAAATATTTTGGGCTGAATTGTTGAAGTAGACAGAGCATAGGATATAAACATGAGAATACAAGTTAGAAGAAACAAGAATTTTTCTTTCTTCTATGAAAGTCAATTTTGTACATTTTACCTGGCATATTAGAAGTAGTTTTCCTTTCCCTAAAACCATCTTGTGTTTATTTCACTGTTATGTAATATTCTTTTGGGAATTGAGCCTGTAGTTCAATAATTCTGTATAATACCATTTGGACTAGGTCATGAAATAATTCTTCAGTGTTAGTCTCTGTATGTGGAGTGACAAAAGGCCATTTGTGGTGTTACAATCTGTTGCCATTGGCAAGGGAAAAAAGAACCACTATGTGTGGGTATGAGTGTTTACTACCAGTGACTTGTTTGAATCAAATTACTCACCCTTATTTATTAGGTCATTTGTATCTTTAATCATTAAACTTTGTCTTATTCCCTCAATGAGAGTGTACACAGTGAGGTCATATGAGAAGAAAATGGCACTTAAGTTGTGCCATAATAGTGAAAGTGAGTCACTCAGTTGTGTCCGACTCTTTGTGACCCCATGGGCTGTACATCGGATGGAATTTTCCAGGCCAGAATACTGGAGTGGGTAGTCTTTCCCTTCTCCAGGGGATCTTCCCAAACCAAGGGTCAAACCCAGGTTTCCTGCATTGCAGGTGGATTCTTTACCAGCTGACCTAGGAGGGAAGCCCTCCTCCGTAATAAGGACTCTCATTTCCAGATGAACCAAGTTGATTAGATGACCCTGATACTGTTAACTTGTTATACTCGCAGTTAGTTGTCTTTTGCCTTTCTGCAGCAGAGAAGATAGAAATTAGAGTCTAAAATTTTCCATTATCGTGAAGGTCAGTGTACACATCCAGAAACTACTGGCATGTGCCATTGGGCTTAAACTTGCCAGTGGGAAAATGCAGAGAGGCAAAAGGCAACAGATTGTGGAATTTAAATAGGTAACAGTTATAAGGATCACCTAATCTGTCGGGCTCATTTGGTAGTAGAGTTGTCCGTACTATACAGAACTGAAGTGTCAGTCTCTTCACTGGGAAGTTTAAGCTTGCTGGCACATGCCAGTTATTATTCCTGGGTGTGTAGGTTGACCTTTGTGATAATGGAAAATTTTAAGACTCTAATTTTCTTCTCTATCTTTGGTAGCATTTTCTATATTGTATTAGGCATCACATTTTACTTACATTTACACCTTAAAGGAAGAAATGAACTGGAACTGAGATTTTTAAGATAGAAGTAAAATTGTTAATTTTCCCTTGTGTCTCATCATAATTACTTGTATCTAATCTTTTGTTCTGCTCACTTCTGAAAATAATTTAACATTTCTTAGACAGAGTCTTAACTTTTGGACTTCCAAGACCCTAAGTTTTAATTTTTTACTTGATTCTAGTAATTGTCACGGAACTGCTGACTGGCCTTTTTTCCATATATGTTAATCAATGAAGGACAGTAGAACTCTTAAATACTTTCAGATGATGGATATTATAGAAAAGTTATTTCTTCTGTGCTTGTTCATCTTGTGGTCTTTTCTTCTCAACATAAGTTTTCCATAGTAAATCTTTGCAAGTTAAATTGTTTCTTAATTATGGGAGGTCTAAAAGAATGATGGATGGCTTAACTTTAATGCTTCCATTCTTTTCAAACATGTAACAAAATTTTGCCTAACTCTTCCCATGTGCTGGGCCACATGCCATAGACCATGATCCCATAGAAAGGTTAATTGCAGGGTTCTCTAGGTCATTGCTAACAGTGAGCATGGATGTAGGTGATGTATTTGTGTTTATTTCATATGTAAGTGTATCAAGAGAAAAGCCTCCTCTGGTTTGACTGTCAGCATTTTTAGGGTTCTTTAAATCTTTATAATACTTAGTATGGCAGTTCTCACTAATAGCTGCTTAATGAATACTCAGTGATGTCAAATAGTGTTCTAGTATTTTTACCATCATTTATTTACTCTCTCATGTTCAGCCTGTTTGAATTTTATGATGATGAGAGCTTGTCCTGAAAAGAGATCTGTTTTGAACCACATGAACTACAAGCTAATCTAATTTAACAGGAAAATAAAAAGCAGATCATTTGATGGCTAAATGTGCAGCCATAGACTTCATCTCAAATCTGAAATAGTTGTAGCAGATAAGATTTCTGACCACTAGCATGCATTTTTATTATTTTTCATTGTGCTATATAAAAAGAAACTTACAGACCAAATTCACATTAAGAGTCAAGATCTAACTTTTTCTAAGTAATTTCTAAGAATTAGTCTAGTTGTCATCCTCTATTATTTAATGAGTGTTTCACATAGTATATCGGGTTACTTATAGTTCATTCTAAATGTAAGAAAAATGCTAGAATTACAACATCTTCAGTAAGAGATGGTCATCTAGCCCCTATTTCAATGCTTTCTTTAAAAGGAAGAAAGGAAGATTACTACTTAACGACTCACATTATTAAAGGTTTTTATTTCAGTTCAAAGTTATTTTTCTTCCGCATTACTTTCAGCATTAATTTCTTATATGACATGGTAGCTCTTTTATGAGACATACTTTACTCTTCTGGTATTATTTTAGTTACTCTCCAGTTATCATCATTCCTTTTTCCCTTGCATTTATTAAACGAACCAATTGAGTGGGTATATGAGTATGTATGTGTGCTATTCATTTGTTTCTATTTAACTTACACTGTTTCTAAGGATGTAAAAAACACTGGGTAACCTCAGTTCTTTTCTCCACTTTATTGGTAACTTCTCTATAATTCTTTTTTTTGGTCATTTTAGTAACACTGTTGGCCTTTAAGATACTTTTTTTTTTCTCGTTAGTATTTGAATTTTTCTTTTTCTAAACATTCATATGCTATACTACTCTTAAGAGTGGCTAAAATTTAACTAGTTTTATTCAATGTTTGTCTCTAGGTTCCTAATGGAATTTTGCAGAGATTATAGAAGATGAGGGCTTCCCAGGCAGCACTAGCTGTAAAGAGCCCATCTGCCAATGCAGGAGATGTAAGAGATGAGGGTTTGATCTCTGGGTCGGGAAGATCCCCTAGAGAAGGGCATGGCAACCCACTCCAGTGTTCTTGTCTGAAGAGTCCCATGGACAGAGGAGCCTGGTGCTTAGCATCCCTCAGAAAAGTAGATGTTGCAACCTCCTTTAATAATTCTTGTCTTTAACAGCTTTCTCAGTAAAGTTTTCCTCATTTCTTTTTTTCCAGTTTTATTGAGATATAATTGACATATAGCACTGGTTAAGTTTAAGGTGTACAGCATAATGGTTTGACTTACATGCCTCATGAAGTGATTGATTACCACAATAAGTTTGCAAACATCCATCATGTCATATAGATGTAAAATTAAAGAAATAGAAAAAAGTTATTTTCCTTGTGATGAGAACTCTTAGATTTACTTAAATTTCATATATTAACAGAGCAGTGTTAATTATATTGACCATGTTGTATGTTATACTCATAGTACCTGTATATCTGGAAGTTTATACCATTTGGCTTCCTTCTTCTAATTTTCCCTCTGTCACCCCTCCTCTGGTAACTATAAATCTGATTTTCTATGAATTTATTTTTGTAAGTATAATTTATCTATATAACACTATATGAACACCTGGTACACAACAAAGTGATTTGATATTTTGGTAACCTACATCATCATTCACTTTGAAATGAAGTATTCAGAACTAGACACTGTTGATGACCTCATATTACTAAGAAATATTATTTTATATGATATATATTTTTATTGCATTTATTGCTTCCCTGGTGGCGCAGCTGTAAGAATCCGCCTGCAGTGTGGGAGACCTGGGTTCGATCCTTGGGTTAGGAAGATCCCCTGGAGAAGGAAATGGCTACCCACTCCAGTATTCTGGCCTGGAGAATTCCATGAACTGTATAGTCCTTGGGGTTGCAAAGAGTCAGACACGACTGAGCGACTTTCACTGTTACAATATTTTGTATAGTAATATTACTGTATATTTTTAGTAATTCACCTTATGTTTATCTCAGTTGGTTTTACAAACATTATATTCCATGGACTGTACAGTCCATGGGGTCACAAAGAGTTGGACACGACTGAGAGACTTTCACTTTCTTAATGTAGATTCTTAATAACCTTGGGAGTAATTTTAAAACACTCATGTTTTCTGCTATTAAACCAGCACTCCCTTGACCTTTACTAGCATAGTTAATTTGTGGATCTGGATTCTAGGCTTTTCTATTCAAGGACATTAAATATCATGTTACTTGTTTTGGTTTTCTATTAGTCTGTTGGAACGTTTTGGATCTTGACACAGCAAACAGGAGAATGAGTGCCTTCTTAAATTTTGTACCTTTTTAGGTATCTTACCCGATCTCTGGCCTTGATTTCCTCTTTCCTTCACCATTTTATTTTCCTGGAACTGAAAGATTTATGACCCCAAATTGAAAATATTGTTGTAGTTCAGTAAATTAATAATAATAGTTGGTTTGATAATAACTCTTTAAATATATTCTAGTTATCACATAGCATTATGAGATATTTGCCTCATTTTATAGGAAGTGAAAATGATGTATCATTTATAAATCAATAATATATTCATTCAACAAATCATTTACTGTATCCCTGTTATGTGATAGGAACATGGAAGTTTAATGTGTGTGACCTCTGCCTTGTACCGCTTACAAGGGGCTGTAAAATTTTCATCAGAAGTGCTGTATTACAATGGAATATTATTCAGTGCTAAAAAGAAGTGAGCTATCAAGCCATGAAGAGATATAGAAAAACCTTAAATGAATAAATGAAAGAATTTAATCTGAAAATGCTGTATGAGTCCAAGAATATGACATTCTGGAAACTGCGGAACTGTGGAGACCATAAAAAGATCAGTGGTTGCCAGAGGCTAAGGAGGAAGAAGAGATGAACAGACATGGCACAAAGGATTTTTAAAATAGTGAAACTATTCTTTATGCTGTAATGCTGGATACATGTCATTTTATATTTGTCAAACCCATAGAAGTGTTAATACTCCAACAGTGAACCCTGGTGGTAATGATGTGTCAGCGTAGGTTCTTGGATTGTAACAGGTGTCCCACTCTGGTGCAGGATGTTGGTGGTAGGGGAGGTTGGGTGTGGGGGCAGTAGTGGTATATGGGAACACTGTGTTTTCTGCTCAATTTTTCTGTCAAGTTGAAACTACTGTAAAAAATAATATATAACCTATATGTCTCTCTTTTCTTGGGAGAGGATGTAGCAAGATCATGAAGGATTTATAAAATGTCAAACTAAAACTCAAGTGCAGCTCTAACAATGTATCCATTGGGTATCCAAGTCAAACTCTATCATCAGCCCGCAGTACCAAGTAAATGTTCCTGGGTAATTTTGTGATTTCCAGTGAACATCTCCTTCAGATTCCCAGTAGCAAGTGGAAAATTTGACAGTGTTACTAAAAATAGGTGCCATTTTTTTCTGAAGCAGTTTTATTGAAATGCTTGTGACTTTCCTACTGTGACGTCACTCTGTTGTCCTTAGCACAGCAGAGCACGTTATACAGTGTGGCGTGGTTTCATTCTCCCTGTGGCGATCTAGCAGTGACCAAACAAATTAGCTTCATAATCCTTACACAGCCTGGGAGTGAGCCACAGTGTGGAGGCAGGTGTGGGAGAAAATGCTAGAAAAACAGAATGGAGGGGGCATCCTGAAAACCTTCTTTGGAATGATGGTAAAAGAAAGTCTAGCGTATTCTGAGCACTTTTAACTCTTCGGTGTTCTTTTATGGAACTGAAATTAACCTGTAAGAGTTTATCTTCTCCCACATTGTTGATTTTGGAAAATGACATATTCCATAAATTAATTCTCTTATTAGTGTAATATTAGTGTTTTATATTCTGAAACATTAGCAAATTGGTGGAAAATCTTTATAAAATATATTCTTACTTACAGTACTTACTTCATAATTGAAATATATTGGATTTATCCTTCCCCATGACTCAATACCGTAACTAAGTCATGAGTAATATCACCATCATGTAACCATTGAGTATTGCTTTTTGTTGTATTATGTAGACACATTCAGGAATTCGTTATATGTTTAGGAAAATTTTTCACTACATAAAATGACCCCAGACGCTTAGTGTGACTTCAGTATTTAAAAAAGAAATCTTTAATATTTTTTCCTTCATAATTACACATCCAGCTGTTACTTCTTGCTCTTCATATGAGTACTTTACCAGGCTTTCCACATTTCCTGATCTGTTAAAACCAATTTGCTGTGGAATGAAAAATAAAAGTATTTCATTTTTTTTTAAGAGTGAATGGATAATCATTAGCATAGATATTTTCCTTGGCTCAAAGAGAAATGGATAAAAATCTACAGTGGGAGAATGTACAGTTATTTGAGGATTTGGACCTTCGATAGTTCTCATGTTGACTCCCCTTCATTATTTCCACAGAGAAGACCCATGTAGCCCAGCTCCTGAGGAGGGGACTGGGCAGCCATTTCTTTGCTCTGATGTTCTAGTCCGAGTATCTTCTTGAACCAAAGAAATTGTTGTTGAGTCACTAAGTCTAAATGTTTGCCTGTGTTCCAGTCTTGAGTCTCTTCTTGTAGTTGCCTTGCCCTCCCCTCTGTTTCTCTGTTCTCCCTGTCTTATCCCAAAAAAAGAGAGTGAGAAAAGAGTAATGTGTAAATATTAAGTCCTGGTCTTAGTGCTGGTCGTTACTCCATTTCTGAAATAACAGATGTTCTGTCTGGATCTTATAATTTATATTGCAGAGACTTGACCTTTAAAGAGAGAATACCTAATAATTATGTAACAGGCTAGGTACGTGAGCAGAGTCCAAGACTTTTGGCTAGTGAGATTTAGTGGCCAGAGTAGGTCAACTTGTGACCTTGATACACTAAAAATATACATTACTAATTATAATAATTTGGTTCAAAGATTGTTCTCTAACTCACCTATTAAAAAGTGTCTAGCACATAGCAAGCACTGAGTAAAAATGTGTGAATGAGTAGCAGTGAAATGCTAGTTAGATATTTGAGTGAAAATCAGTTTCTATCACATCTATCATTGTCTGCAGAAAGGGAATGCTGTCAATACTTTATATAATGAAAAGATATAGAATGGGTTACAAAGAAATCCATAGGAATTTCATGCCTGTGAAAATTTAGTAACATTAAATGGCCTGAAAAGTCACTATTCACTAGGATGTTAGAAATGAATGACATAGATTCTATGATTTGTATTCATTGAAATTTTCATTTGAGTTTTCTTGTTAAATGAGAGGTAAGCTAATTATTGATGAAATTGTTTTTAGGAAATAATCTATTAAAAAATATACAGGTAATTTAGATGTTTCATTATAATTCAGCCCTTCCTTTGACAGAAGAGAGAGGAAACTACAAAAACAGATTTTTACATTGACTCAAAGTTGTCTTCTGAAGTAGTTTTATTTGAAAAACTTTTGGAGTTATTAATAGCACTAAAAACGGAAGGTGTTTATGAGACAAAAACAACTGGATATGTGAGGTGCGTGGTCCTCTTTTCTTATTTTCCTGCTGAACTTGAATGGGGTGGGCAGGCCGGGCTCCCAGATTTGTCCGCCATGGAAGTAGAGACTTACAGTTGGTGGAGAACCAAGACATGGGGGAACAATACTGTGTTTTTAAGATAATTTGAATTTCTCATTTCAACTAAGCATCTTCAGTGTTTCACTGTTAGTTTCTCTTCTCACTGGTGCTTCCTTTTCTGCTTTTCAAGCATTTTATACCTAATTGCTTCTTTTTCTAACCCTTTGTCTTCCAAGTGTCTAACTATCTCTCCAACCTGGTAGGATGAAGGACTCCTATTATATATTTTAAAAACAACCATCACCACAAGAGAACTCTACCAAATAAGTGTATATCTTTGCATATGCTGTATAAACATAGTTTATTCAAATCACTGGGATACTCTGGGGAAGACTTAAGAAATGGAGATTTTACTATACTAAGACATTTTGTTTATCTTGAGTCTTTAAATTTAACTTTCCTTAATATGTCTTCCAGTTTGTTCACTCTGTAATTAAAAAACAAACAAACAAAAAAACTCACCAGGTTGCTGGAGAAAACCAAGTTTCTTCAATATCAGTGAGAGAGTACACATAAATAAAAAGTAATTGAAAATTTTACCATGGGTTCAAAAAACTTATTTCAGATTGATGGTTGTATTATGTATAGTAAGTTGAGAGGAAGAGGCAAGTGATTCTGGTTTTATACATATCAAGTTGATCTCCAAACATCATTTTAAATAAAATGTTTAATCAAATTCATTAATCTGTCCTGAAATATAATTTGAATATCATTGCATCCCATGAAAGAAACTGGCAAATGAGTACATGTTCACTGTGGTTTGAACTTTGATTACAGTGCTGTATATCTTGTACTCATAAGATGTACTGATGTAACCATCCTTCCCAGGAAGATTGTAGACTAAAAGGGTAATTATGAAGGAAGAGTCAGTATGAATGACATGCTTTCTGCTTCCATAGATAGACCCCTTGACAACCATGCTAATGTTGTCCCAATAATGGCTTTACTAAATATGTAATATTCTGCTTTTTAAGTTTGTGCTAACTTTTTATCTTTTTACTCCACATCTCTAAAGAGTTCTTGTTCCCTGCTAAGTTTTAGAGCCTGAAGTATAATTTTAATGGTCAGCATAAAAAGATATTTTAAATTTTGCATTCCATTTCAAATCACTTACTTACATAAAAGGACTTGCAGAGATGGAGAGCCTCAATTATGTTCATATGTAATTATACAGCAACATTTGCTTCAAATCATTGCACATCTTTGGTGGGAATAGAAAGTATTTCTTAATTACTGGATGGATTGATTTTTTTTCCTCTGGTTGAATGTATGTGGCCTTCTTGCTGAGCTATTTGAAATTCTGTCTTATATGGCCATATAAAACGCAATCTTGTTTACTGGATATTAGAATATCTCTTTTGGTGACCAAACCTGTAGGAAGATTTCAAGCTTAATGCCTAAAGCCCTATCTGTGGAGTATTAAATGCCTGAATTTGATCTCTTTTTCTCTGAAAATGTATTTATTATTCAGTTCAGTTCACTCAGTCATGTCCGACTCTTTGCGACCCCATGAATCACAGCACACCAGGCCTCCCTGTCTATCACCACATCCTGGAGTTTACCCAAACTCATGTCCGAGTTGGTGATGCCATCCAGCCGTCTCATCCTTTGTCATCCCCTTCTCCTCCTGCCCCCAATCCTTCCCAGCATCAGGGTCTTTTCCAGTGAGTCAACTCTTCACATGAGGTGGCCAAAGTACTGGAGTTTCAGCTTCAGCATCAGTCCTTCCAGTGAACACCCAGGACTGATTTCCTTTAGGATGGACTGGTTGGATCTTCTTGCAGTCCAAGGGACTCTCAAGAGTCTTCTCCAACACCACAGTTCAAAAGCATCAATTCTTTGGCACTCAGCTTTCTTCACAGTCCACCTCTCACATCCATACATGACCACTGGAAAAACCATAGCCTTGACTAGATGGACCTTTGTTGGCAAAGTAATTAGATCAACATATTTCACCCTCAACTGAGGTATATCCCTTTTAGAGCTAAATAAGAGTTTAAAAATTCCCAAGTTCCTTATTTTACTGATGCAAAGATTGGAGTGTAATGATATAAATGATTTGCATAAAGTAATTCTTAAAATTGCTGATATTATGACTTGAATCCAACACTCTGTTGTTTTATTATGTGGTGAAATTATAGCTAGATCTATTAATATAAATAAATGGTCTAAAGGAATGTTAGGGGTAAGAGGTAAAACATTAAAGACATTGAAAGTTAGCTAACCACTATATCTTAAGGAATCATATTAAGCTGGTTTGTTTTGTATAGAGTTAAAATCTGTAAAGATGTAATATCTACTTCTTTTCTCTCTTCTGGAGGGAGGAGAGCAAGAAGGTAAGTCGTATTAACTGACTGCTTATCCTTTGTCAAGCTGTTGAGGAAGTGGGTCTCAATGAACTAAGGAAATGGCCTTAGTAAGGGACAAAGCTGAGAGACATCTCATGTTTGCTGGCAATCAAACTTTTATTGTTCCTTGCATCAGATAATACTGCCTTTAAATATAGGAAGGAAATATGTATGCAACTTTTATGAAGTTTGAAAATAAAATTTAATTTGAATAATCCAGTTTAAATTTTATCTTGCTGTATTATAGGAGAATAGATCAGAGATCTAAAGTTATATGAGAAGAGGGGGAGGTTTATTATGGGAGCAGGTCAACTAGAAACCATGCCTTTGCTTGTTACAGTACAAGGATGCACATCTTAAATGATTTCAGTTTTGCAGGGCCTTGATATACTCTAGAGATAAATATTCTTCTTAAAATAGCAAACATTTAATATGAGTGATAGACTTTACTAGGTTGTTTAGAGAAAAAAAGAAACGTCAAAAAAGATTTTTTTCTGTCCTGAAAATGTTTAGTTTAATTGCTGCTGTTGTTCAGTCACTAAGTTGTGTCTGACTCTTTGTGATCCCATGGACTGCAACACACCTAGCTTCCCTGTCCTTTACTATCGCCTGGAGTTTGCTCAAATTCATGTCCATTGGGCCAATGATGCCATCCAACCATCTCATTCTCTATCACCCTCTTCTCCTACCTTCAGTTTTTCCCAGCATATGGGTCTTTTCCAATGAGTCGGCTCTTAGCATCAGGTGGCCAAATTATTGGAGCTTCAGCTTCAGCATGAGTCCTTCTAGGGAATATTCAGATTTGGTATTGAATATTGGTTTGATCTCCTTGTAGTCCAAGGGACTCTCAAGAGTCTTCTCTAGTACCACAGTTTGAAAGCAGCAATTCTTCAGTGCTCAGTCCAACTCTCACATCCATACGTGACTACTGGAAAACCCATAACTTTGACTATACGCACCTTTGTCAGCAAAGTGATGTCTCTCCTTTTTAATATGTTGTCTGTGTTTGTCATAGCTTTTCATCCAAAAAGCAAGCGTCTTTTAATTTTGTGGATGCAGTCATCGTCCACAGTATTTTGGAGCCCAAGAAAATAAAATATGTCACTGTTTCCATTTTCCCCCGTCTATTTGCCATGAAGTTTAATTGGGATATACTGTTAGCACCCTTAAAACTCTTGGATCATACTTGTAGCTTCCAAACAGTTGCTAGATTAGCTAATAAAGCACATCACAATAATAGGTGTTTCAACTTGAAAAAAAATTAGATATTAAGATAAAATAATCAAGAGACAAATTTAGAAAGTTGCTATTTTCAGGAACAATCATTTGGGAAGTTATGTATTAATACTGCCTAATATAGTAATTAAAATACATGCAGAAGTATTATCATTTATGGAAAAGCAGTAGAGTTCTCAATAATCTTCATGAAAACAAAACTGGGAAAACAAATCATAACTTATTATAGAACCAAATTATAGTAATGTGAGTGCTTTGATGAATAAAGCGTTTAAAGTACATTCCAAGGGTTTATGTTATTTTGACAGTAATGTTATTTAGGTGTTGTTAGTATTCTCTGTGTAAGGCAGTATGTCTGAAACATTTAATTTCCTGGCTGCCCTATGGTTTCCTCAACCTTCTTTAGTTTTTGTTGTTTTGTGTACAAATGAGAAACCAGAGACCTGATTCAGATAGCTTTTCAATATCCTCACATAAATCCATAGTCAGGACCAAACCTACTTCATGGTGTCTGAGTTATTTTCATGGTAATATTGTAGAAACATAAGAGTACTAGCTTTTGAAGGAGACTCAAAATGAGTTATTTTGATTCTTTATTTATGTAAATATAAGGCCTTTTTCTGCACAACTTATAAGTAGCAAATCAGGGATTATCTGTTTTTTGTTTTTTTTTCATTTGAATTTTGCTTAATGAGTGGCATTTAAAAGAAAATTTGCATCCACCAAGCTTCTGGGTTTTGTGAATGTTTAAAAAAATATATTTTGCAAGTGAAGAGGTTATTGACTTTAAGAAAGAGGAATCAAAGAAAGTTATCCTAGCTTGGTGATAGAAATTAGTAGTAATAAATATGTCATTTTAGCTAATTTTGTCAAACATCACCCCAATTGATCCCTAATTGAATTTAAACTAATATAGTTAAAAAGGTTATACATAGACAACTTAGTGCTGCTTATATATAAGCATGATTATTATTGGTTATTCAATCTCTTAAACCTTAAGATTACATGAGTTCTTATTTGTAAAGGTAGAATAGTGCATGGCATATGGGATGTGAAAGTCTTTGTTAAATAAGTAATTGTTGATGTTAACTAGACTTATTGTGGTGATCATTTTGCAATATATACAAACATCAAACCATTATGTTGTATACCTGAAACTAATATCATATGTTAGCTCTAAATAAATAGATACATGTTAAGTGTATAATAGATGGTGATACATGATCCATGCTTACTAGTTCTTTAGGAAGAGAAGATAGAAAAAGTTTTAATTCTCAATATTCTGAATTGCAGGATTGAAAAGTGTAATTTAGTGTAAAAAAGTATAATGGTTGATCTTTTATAATGCACGTAGTTATCCTTAACCTTTATCTGGCCTAATTTATTTAAATTCAATTTATTTCATTTGCGAACAATAAAATTAAATGTCAGTAGAAATATAAACTCTGCACGTTATCAGGACAGAGTAATTACAGGCCATTCAGGTCTGTGAATGAGACTATTTATATGAGTCATTTTATTTAATGATAATGATTGTCATAATGTTATATTCATGTTTCTGGGGGAGAAAAACCAGAATGTGTCCTACAGTATTTGGTCTACAGAGGTGTTAATCCTGCATTTAGATTTCAGGTTGTGTGCTACTTGGCATTTGGTATTGTTAGAGATTTGTTTATTCAGGCAGCGTTTATAGCGTGTCTACTTGTGTCAAAGCCTATGACAATTTCCCTTGCAGTATTTTTATTGGTTTTTAAGTTATTTGAGTACCTAATTTGCCCAGGCACTCTTCCAGGATCTCAGTTCAGTTCAGTCATTCAGTCGTGTCTGACTTTTTGCCACTCCATAGACTGCAGCACGCTAGGCCTCCCTGTCCATCACCAACTCCTGGAGTTTACTTAAACTCATATCAATTGAGTCGGTGATGCCATCCAACCATCTCGTCCTCTGTCATCCCCTTCTCCGCCCACCTTCAATCTTTCCCAGCACCAGGGTCTTTTCAAATTAATTAGTTTTTCACATCAGGTGGCCAAAGTATTGGAGTTTCAGCTTCAACATCAGTCCTTCCAGTGAATATTCAGGACTGATTTCCTTTAGGATGGACTGGTTGATCTCCTTGCAGTCCAAGTGACTCTCAAGAGTCTTCTCCAACACCACAGTTCAAAAGCATCAGTTCTTCAGTGCTCACCTTTTTTTATAGTCCAATTCTCACATCCATACATGACCACTGGAAAAACCATAGCCTTGACTAGATAGACCTTTGTTGACAAAGTAATGTCTCTGATTTTTAATATGCTGTCTAGGTTGGTCATTGGCAACCCACTCCAGTATTCTTGCCTGGAAAATCCCATGGACAGTGGAACCTGGTAGGCTCCAGTCCATGGGGTCACAAAGAGTCCAACACGACTGAGCAACTTCACTTCACTTTAGGTTGGTCATAACTTTCCTTCCAAGGAGCAAGCAAATTTAATTTTAATTTCATGGCTGCAGTAACCATCTGCAGTGATTTTGGAGCCCCCCCAAATAAAGTCTGCCACTGTTTCCACTGTTTCCCCATCTATTTGAAGTGATGGGACCAGATGCCATGATCTTTGTTTTCCGAATATTGAGTTTTAAGCCGACTTTTTCACTCTCTTCTTTCACTTTCATCAAGAGGCTCTTTAGTTCTTTTTCGCTTTCTGTCATAAGGATGGTGTCATCTGCATATCTGAGGCTATTGATATTACTCCCGGCAATCTTGATTCTAGCTTATGCTTCATCCAGGATCTAGGAATATATTGGTAGAAAAATGGAGTATAATCTCTGCCCTTGCAGCCTTTTTGGTCTAGTGGGAGAGAGAATCACTAAGCAAATAATTATCGTTGTGCTGGATGTTATAAAGGTAAAGCAGAGAGACCTCGTTAACTCAGAAATGTTGGGAGGGTTTCTGTAATTAACTTTGAAGCTGAACTTTGAAGGATGAGTAGAAGTTTGCAGGGTAAAGGTGGATGGGGTTAAAATGGGAGGAAAAACTTTAGAGAGTCTTTAGAAGGATACTGAAAGTGTTAAGAGCTCTGTAAGACAAGCGATAAAAGTCTGATATGAATGAAAGTGGCTGAAAAAGTGAGCAGAGGCTGTGTAATCCTGCACTATGTATACAGCATTAAAGGTTTTCTTTTTTATCCCTAGAGCAATGAGATGCACTTAGAAAGCATGGAGTTATGAAGTTACAGATGAGGTTTGCAGATCTGCTGCAAAAGCAACCTGACAGCTTTTTTTTGTTTTCTTTCTAAAGGGAATCTGTTTGGTTTCTAAACAATGAGTGCAAGATTGGAAGGTTTGAACTAGCATTTTTACAAACTAAACTGTATCATCTCAAACTGAATTCTATTGTGTTTTTATAATTGCACCTTTGTGTCTCTGCCTAGCACACTGGCCTTAAAGTGTTTATTGATCTAGACTTCCCTTAGCCAATATAAATGTCTGCAGTGTAGGTGAACTGGCTGTTTAGGGCCTCATTGCTGTACGTTATATCTTGTCCTTTAGTGTTGAGAACAGTGTTTTGGTGATATTGACAATAATTTATAAAATAGCTTAGAGATAATGTTAGTAGAACATCATTGGATAACAGTGGTGCTTTCCTATAAAACGGTATGTCCAGTAGCCCTTTTTTTCTTACCATGCCATAATAGTCTCCCAGGGTATGTACTGTGTGTCTTTCAGGTTTATTTTTTTCCTGTATTTAGCGCATAATTGGAAGACGAAGCAATAGCTTTGAATTTTATGTGTTAAAAAATCATGCCAAACAAAAAATTAGAAACAGTATAAATGTCTGCCTGTACTCCTGTGTTGTAGACTCTTCATTCATTGAGCTACTCTAACATAGTTACAGTGAAGAAGTTGTATAGGAATGGGTAAATCTGACACCAGTTGGGTGAAATTGTAAGTTGCAGAATGAAGCTTAGTTTAGCCTGCTAGGCTCCTCTGTCCATGGAATTTTCCAGGCAAGAGTACTGGAGTGTTTAGCCATTCCTGTCTCCAGGGCATCTTCCCGACCCAGGGACTGAACTTGGGTTTTCTGCATTGCAGACAGAGTCTTTACTGTCTGAGCCACCAGGGAAGCCTATAATATATTTCAGTAAGTTTTAAATGCATGCAGAACAACGCCATGTGTTCTACATGGAACATATTTAAATGGTAAAAGTATAAAGACACAGGGTGAAGAATCAGACCAACTTCAAGATGGTAGTAATTTCTGAAAGGGAAGGTAAAGAATAGGATAGAGATCGGGTAACAAATGGCATTCCCAGGGGGTGCTAGTGTAAAGAGTCCGCCTCCTAATGCAGGAGACTTAAGAAATGAGGGTTCCATCTCTGGCTTGGGAAGATGCCCTGGAGGCAGAAATGGCAACCCACTCCAGTATTCTTACCTAGAGAATCCCATGAACGGGCTAGAGGAGTCTGATGGGCCAGAAGTCTATGAGATGGCAAAGAATTGGATGTGACTGAAGTGCTTTAGCACGTAGGTTAGTAAGTAAACCCAAAGTGGTTGGATGGCATCACCGACTCAGCGGACATGAGTTTGAGCAAACTCCAGGAGATAGTGAAAGACAGGGAAGCCTGGCGTGCTGCAGTCCATGGGGTCACAAAGAGTTGTACACAACTAAGCAACAACACCAGTGATATATTTTGGTTCTCAAAGATGCCTAATTGAAATAAATAATACAAAAGTTGAATATATGTTGGTTCTAGATGGTAGGAAAAAGATACATGAAATAGCAAATAGAAGTGAAAGTGAAAGTCGCTCAGTTGTGTCCGACTCTTTGTGACCCCGTGGACTATCCTGTTCATGGAATTCTCCAGGCCAGAATACTGGAGTGGGTAGCCTTTCCGTTTTCTAGGGGATCTTCCAAACCCAGGGACTGAACCCAGGTCTCCTGCATTGCAGGCAGATTCTTTACTAGCTCAGCACAAGGGAAGCTGAAGAATATAGGAGTGGGTAGCTTATCCCTTCTCCAGTGGATCTTCCTGACCTAGGAATTGAACCGAGGTCTCCTGCATTCTAAGCACATTCTTTACCAACTGGGCTATCAGCAAATAGATATATAAGGCTATTGTCAGTTGCTTTAACTTTGGTAACCTTAACAGCAGATAAAAGTGGCTTTAACTATAATAAGGTTATTTCTTCTTTATGAAGAAATCAGGAGGAAGATGGTCTCAGAGCTGGTTTCCTGACTTAACCGTGATACCAAGAGTTCATGATCTTCTCACCTGTTTTTAAGGTTACTGCAGCTCAACACATCAGGTTCTCATAGGAAGTCACCAGTCTGGGAAGGGGAAGGGATGAGGTGTGCTCTTCTCACTTGTCAGTGAGAAAATAATCCCCAGATTTTTTATTATGTCTCCTTGACCAGAACTTAGGCTAAGTCCTCTCATAAGACAGAGCCTGTTAGTTTGTAGGTGCTTAATAAATTTTCGTTGAATGGCTTTATCTTTAATAAAAGACCAGTGGGATTGTCACAGTAATTCTGTGGGGTTTGGATTTGTGTGTGATCTTTACCTTCAAGTCAAAGTCTTTATTGATTACATACTTTTGTCCTGAAATGCTTAGTATAGAAATGTCCTTAGTATTTTTTTTTTTCCCTAGTGAGCTAAAAGAGAGCTGTTAGAGATCATGGGTCTCAAACTTTTTTTTTCCCCCTAGATGCGGGAATAGATAGATATTCAAAAGATTGTAGTAAATACTAACACTGAAACTTCTAGCCCTTGATGTCTTTTCCAATGTGCTCTGTCTTTCTCTCATGTCTGTCTCTTCCTGTCTCTCTGTGTCTCTGTGTCCGCTCAAAGAATGTAGTTGGTGCTGTGAATCTCCTAAAGGATCATGCTAAGAACTTTTTGTTGTGTCTGAAAGATGTGTTAAGAAAGGTTTTGAGATATATAGAAGTCCTCTTTGCATTCTTTACTATTATTGTGTCATCACTTGACTAAATTTGTACTCACAGGTCACTGTTGCCTTCATCATAGATAGGAAATGGTTATTATTATTATTATTTTTTACCAAAGCTCTTATTGATTATCAGGGTCAAATAGAGAATATTTTATGTGTGGAATACCCAACCATTACCATTTTTTGAAGTGACTTGAAGATCTCGGTGAGCTTCTCAGGTTGGATAACCAGGTTAATAACCACTTATTCCCATGAAATTAGACATGCTTGGTGTCTTAATTTTTTTGTAGTGGTCATCTAGCCAAATTCACTTCAAGTGTGACGTTAAAAAGAAAAAAAAACCCTAAAATATAACTTTGAAAGCTGAATGTCACACACAGCAAAATGTCTTGTCAAACTTGCCGCGTCATTCCTTCTTTTCTCACCCTAGCCAGACGTGATGTACATTTTACTTGAGATACAGTTGCTGTTTTTAATTATGTGTGTAATTCTTTTGTAAGTGGAACTTGTACTCCACATTTTCAGGCTGAATAAATAATATACTACTGTGGGCTGTTTCAGCAGTTATTTTTATCACAGATGTTGTCTTCCTAAGTGGCTTAAAGTACCTCTGTGTTTTGTCCTGAGTGTTAATTTGTCCTATATTATTGCCTGGGGTATTTCTTTTGTAATTACAACAACATTTCTATTGCAAAGCAGTGGTGAGGTTTTATTAAGCTCTTATTAATTTATAAGGTTAGCCAAAAAAAAAAAAAATCTACTGAAAGGTACAATTCTTCACTACAAATAAATTGCATACCAATGGCACTTACTAATTCAAAGCAGCTTTTGAATCCTAGTAGAAAGTTTTCAAATTCTCTGAATTATAACTTTAACTTAACTTGCCATCCAAAGAAATGAAACAGCTTTAAAAGGATGAGAGAGGAATGGTGAACAGAAGGAGATGGAATAGATCTGTCTTAGGAAGCAAATGTTTTAGTTCTGGATTTGCCTTCCCCGTTGTTCCCTGCTGCTTCTACCCCTGCTGCAAATTGAATGTAAACTTTGGGTCATGGTCAAGAAAGATAGTGTCCAAAAGATTTAATACTACCTAACGACAGTCCACGGAGAAGGCAATGGCAGCCCACTCCAGTACTCTTGCCTGGAAAATCCCATGGACGGAGGACCCTGATAGGCTACAGTCCCTGCGGTTGCTAAGAGTCAGGCATGCCTCAGAGACTTCACTTTCACTTTTCACTTTCACACATTGGAGAAGGAAATGGCAACCCACTCCAGTGTTCTTGCCTGAAGAATCCCAGGGACGGGTGAGCCTGGTGGGCTGCCTCTATGGGGTCGCACAGAGTCGGACACGACTGAAGCGACTTAGCAGCAACAGCAGCAAGGACTATCCAAGATGGCTTCAGTCTAGCACAATATTCCGTCTAATTGTAGTTAGACCTGGTTGCTTTCTTTAGTGGGTGTTTTCTTCTTTCCTTTTTGTCTTCTTTTCTAAGATGTCAATAAACATTACGGAGCAGAACATATAATACTGCAATATTTTCTGAAGTGTTTTTTAATGCAGAGTTGTTTATTTTTTAAGGTAGCAAGGTGGAAAGTGTTTTATTTTACCACAACATAATAAGGGAGGAAAACCAGCTGAATAAACATTTATCAACTAAAGTAGGTGCTAAAGCTGGGTGAGAATCCCCATTCGAACCTTGATCATGTGTGAAGAGCCTTTCTTTCAGTTTATAGCAGATATTTGCAAAATTGCTAGTGAGGCTACAAAGCAGTGTCAACTAAAATAAGTCTACTAGAAGCCTCTGTGTTTTAAAATGTAAGTAGTTTGGACAGTGAGAAGTCTGTGCTCTTTGTTTAGAATCTTTCTTAAGGTAGTTGGGGAGGAAAAGCAATTAGACAAATCATACTCCTTTTCCTCAAAATGCTTCATTGAATTGTTTCACTCTCATGTATGGTATGTTACCAAATAAGTCTATAAGGAAAATGGAAATCCTGAACAAATATGGCAAATATACAGCTGTTAATTTGTTAGTTAATTGGAATATTGACAAATTCAATAATGTGTTTAAGACTTTTGACCTCAACTTTAAGAAGAGTTAATGGTGACCAGAGCTCTGTCTTGACACTTAAGGCTGTTGTCCATTCTATGAATAATTGGTTTTCTAAGTGTGAAGCAAATATGGCCAAGTAAGGAGGAAGCCTGGGAAAAGTTTTTTCAGTGCCCAGTCTTAAATAAAAGGAACAAACACAGCAATAATACCACAACTGTATAAAAATGTGATAATTGCCCATCAGGTGTGTTAAAGATGATTTTCAAGATTTAGAGATAGGAGGAAAATATGTAAGTAGAAAAACGTATAATTTGTAAATGAGAAGTTACACTAGTGTGTACAAGTGTGGTATATGTGTTCCGATTTCAGGAGGTATTTGTGTAGACATTGGATATATAACCCATGGAATACTCCAGGCCAGAATACTGGAGTGGGTAGCCTTTCCCTTCTCCAGGGTATCTTCCCAACCCAGGGATGGAACCTAGGTCTCCCAAATTGCAGGTGGATTCTTTACCAGCTGAGCCATGAGGGAAGTCCATGTATTTTAAGGGGTTTTTGTCCATGGATATTATTGCTAAGGACCAGGCAAAATATAAGGAAAATAAAGGAAGGCAATTTAAAGAAAGATATTAAGTAAATTATCCCCAGGAAGATCCCCCAGAGGAGGGCATGACAACCCACTCCAGTATTCTTGCCTGGAGAATCCCATGGACAGAGGAGCCTGGCGGGCTACAGTCCATAGTGTCTCGAAGAGTCAGACATGACTGAATCAGCTTAAGCATTAAGTAAATTAGTAGTACAATTAGTATATTTGTGTGATGGAAATCATGAAGGTTCTGTATAAATCACTTAAGGAATGAGAAATATTATGTTCTGAATCTCGGTTTTAGATGTGGTATTCTACAGAGATAGAGCATCATTGAATCCCCAAATGTGGAGTGTACTTGAAATATATCTAGTGTAGCTCTCATCTGATCTTATTCATCATGACCATCTTGCCTCTGTTTTGAGAACTCACTAACCTTTGAAGTGGTGTGTTCCATCACTAGACATTCAAGTTCTTCCATGTAGCTCAGTATCAAACTGTGAGTAAGTAATTCCATGATCTCTGCCTTCATGATAAGTTTAGATCAAGTCTAAATTTGATGTGATGATAATTTGGAGAAATTTATTTTTGTTCTTCTAAGTTAACCTTTTACTTGGATAAATAAGCCTCTTTTCTTCAAAAGTTCCCCAAGTGACATGGTTCCAAGATTCACATGTCATTTTGTTTGCTTCTTTGAATATATTCCAGTTTTAAAGTCTCTTCTCAAATGGTTCCCTAAAGTTAGGTAACCTTGGATAACTGACTTAATCATTCTGAAAATGAGCATATTAGCTTAAATGTTACCACCCTGTAAAGTAGATGGTGAATTTGAATTCTTCTGTTACAGAGTATAACAAAAATGAATTAGAAAATCTTTCTCATCACTCTTTTTTATTGTTAGTATGTGTAATAACAAGAGGCAGTAGTAACAGTGATAATAGCTTACAGTAATACATAACAATACTGAGATATTTTGAGCTTGTTTTATCCTTGTTATAGATACCGTAGCTTTGATTATGTATTGTGTTTGTTTTTATTGCAGTCTGAGTTTGCATTTAATTTTTTTCTCTTTCATGGCCACGTCGTGCTGACTTACTGCATTTTCCTTTTTTCTGAAATCTTCAAGTATTTTTCCATTCATTTGTAGTTGGCTCATGATCTCTCATCCTGTAGCTCCTGGCTCTGAGCGCAATTTTAGGTCTTAGAGTTTAATCCTTATCCCTATTAAACCTCAACTGGTTTACTTCAATTGGTCATTCCATTCTATCAGGATATGTTTGGGTACTGAATTCTGTTAATCTAATCATTCCCCCCACTTAAAGTAGTATCAATATACATTCTTTTTATTTTTTTTAAATCAAGCATTATTTTCCATCTGACTTTATTTCCCTGATTAGAAATGGAATGCATACTCATTGAGCAGTCATTGGCCAACTAAATCAGTTCTGTTGGAACACTAATATTTAGTCAGTTTTCATTGGTTTGACAATTGCAGTTGATAAATAGCTATAGCTTCCCATTCCTTCTGAGGCTCTTCTCTTCCTTTACCATCTTGTTCCCTCATCTGAGATGAGCTGGACCTCCCCAAGGACCAGCTACTTAAAGTTTAATGCTGAATGTAGTAGAGGCTCTAGAAAACCCTGTTTCAGCACTGCCAATTCTCTGTCAGTTGTTAATGTTTTAAATATCAGACCTGAGTATAATATACTGTATGTGAAATCCACAGCCAACAACTGCCACTTACCTTAATTACAAGGTCTAGTCTTCCAGATTGTATTTGAGGCACAGGAGGGATTTTAGAGGGAGTTTTCAGTGATGAAAGCGATGTGGAACTTCACTGTGAAAATTGTTCCTCTCATTTAAATCAGGAAAGGGTTTGGGACTTTGTCTGTTCTACCTGTCAACTTATTTTCCACTTTACGTTGTCTTATCAGAGTGTGGCTCCAGCCTTTTGCATCAGGTTTTCCTTTCGTTAGTGTAGAAAGTAAGAAACAGTGGTATTCTTTGTATGTTCACAAAGATTGTTGACTCTTGCTCCTAGGAGCCTGTGGAAAAGGAGTCCTGTGTATACTTTAGTCAGGAAATTATTTTGATCACCTTGTTAATATGCTGGGACAGCCCTAGCAAAGTGGGACACTATGGTGGGCAAAGTAATGGCCTCCCAAATATAGCCACGTCCTTATCCTCAGAACTTGTAAATATGCTGTCTTTAAAGATTTAAAATGGGAGATTATCCTGTGTTATCTGGGTGGGTTTGGTACAGTCACAGTGGTTCTTGTAGTGGAAAGAGAGAGGCAGGCGGGTCAGAGAAGAGAGGATGAAAGCAGAAGTTGTGTGATGAAATTTGTTGCTGGCTTTGAGGAGGGGGAAAGAGCCCATGAGCCGGCAAATGGCTGCTGTCAGCTGGAAAAGGAACTGGATCCTCTTCCAGAGCCTCCAGAAGGAGAACAGTCCTGACGTCGACTTCCGTCCAGTAAAACCCCTTTTGGACTTAAGGCCTTTGGAACTGAGAGCTCATAAATTTGTGATTTTTTGCTACTAAGTATATAGTAACAATAGGAAAATAATGCAAACACCACTATCACCTTTTTTTTTTGGCCACTAATTAGAGTTATCTGCTTGCAGTTCTTATACTGGTAAGTACAAGCCAGACGACAGAAGAAACAAAACTGTCTGGACTGCCTCCCTCCATCATTGTGGAGACAGAAAGGTTGGGGTTTTGTGTGGTTGGTGTTCTCTCTCACAAATCTACTCAAAATTCTCTTCTATTCTACCATCATGGTTTTTTTCTTTCTTTTTGTCTCTTCTGATTGCTTAGTCTCTAATCTGTGTAATATATACAACAGCCAAAAAAAGAACAAAAAATAAGACCCTGTTAGATGAAAAATAAAGACGGAAGTCTAATTTTCAGAAGGATCTTTTCACATAAACTAATACGTGGTTTTGAAGCATTGCCCTCCCTGCCCCCCTGCCCCCAGCACCGCCTGGAATGTGACATGCACCTTGTCATAACAGAAGCTTTGATTCTTAATGTGAGTTACACTTGAAAGATGGCTTGACTCAGGATAAACCAACTACAGAGGTCTGCTTGATGCAAAATAAGTACTAAGGCTGAAGCTCAGGAAATAAGAGGAATTTAAAAAGTAAATGACTTGACTCAAGAAATGTAGAATAGTGACTTCGCGATGGAGTTTAAATAGTCAATTAATTTGTATCAAAGTTGAACTCTGAAATTGGGAAAACTATAAAGAATAATTTGGCATGATTTTAATAGTCTGTTTGAAGTTGTTATTTAAAGACTAGATGACTTTTTGATCAATAGAAAAGTCAATAAATGTAGAACACTCTATGGTGAAATCCTTCTGTTCCAGACAGCTTTCCAGTTTGTTGCACTAATTTTGTATCTTATTTAGACCTTTTAGACCATGCTGTGAGTTTCAAAAGAAACAGTATTGACCAAAGGGGATTGACTAAAATACAGTTGTGCTGCTTTATTGTACATTATTATTCTTCAAGAATAACTTAAAAAAAATTGATTGTGTGTGTGTGTGTGCATGTATGTGTGTGTGTAATTGTAAATTAAATGGGGGCAAGGGCTTTCCCAGTGCAGAAATTTCAAGACTGGAGACATTGGATTAGCAGAAGTAGCATTTGAACACCAATCTAAAAATCTGATTTTTTTCCCCTTAATCCTCCTCCTTCCTCACTATGTGATCTTGGATGAGAGCACTTATTTTCCTCTCTAAAAAAGTAGGAAAAGCTTTTGTGACATCATGTGATGCATATAAAAATACTTTGAAAACTAGAAAGTTGTATGTATATGTTAAGTCATGGTGATTTTGATATAAAGTTCCTCATCATTCTTCTGTCCTCCGTTAGCTACTTCGGGGATCCAGAGAGAGTCACAAGCCAAGACAGACTGGTGTGACCAGTGTTGACCTCAGTGTGGTGACAGCATGAGTGTCATGACATCCACATGTCTGTGACAAGTGTGGCTTTGTTTCTCTGTCACTGCATTACTCTCCTAATACCATTTCTACCCTCAATACTGCTAATGCACCATGATCAGTATAAAAAGAGTATTAGTTCCAGGGTAGTTGCTTGTGAGCATAATGTAGATAAGGAAACTCTTGTTTGGTCTGAAAGTTGGGCTTTTGGTGGAGTGCACTTCCTACCATGATGATCATTTTCAGCATATGGAGCCCATTAAGTGGTGTTGGAACTGGATTCGCAGTTTAATGTGCTAACACTGCATCTGTTTCTGCCCTGATGATAGCACCTGGATCAGTTTAAAACTGATGTAGAAGTTTAAGATGTGGTGTAGTTAATTTCTAAAACAACTGTTGATCTTTATACGTGTGAACCCCATGGTCTTTCAAATTCCAGATGAATTCACTGCCATTTAAACTGATACCTGTGTGTGCTTTCAGAATGGGAAATAAAAAACACATGCCTTCCCCTCTGGAAACTTTTTTTTCACTTAAATTCTGAGAGGTGACCATGATGAGATTATTAATTTTTTTTTCCCTTTATCGGGGGGATGGAGAAGAAGATCCCTTTAGGTTTCCCTCTATAACCTGTATCAAATAACTCATCCAAAATGAATCGCTGATGGATGATTTTCCTTTTTGCTTTAACAAACATAGGCATACACATAGTCCAAGCCATTGATGATGCTCTAAGTCATTGATTCCTCTTGAAAGCCCTGGAATGGACAAGTATTAAAAATTAAAGTGAGGTGATTCTGTTACTGAGACTGCACGCCTTATCTCTGTGGCTGGCTAAAAGCAGAGTGCTAGTTCACTGGAGCTTTGAAAAATGACTTTTCCCAGTGACCTCCTGCTTTTTAAAGATGGCAGAGTTTGGAGTTTCTTTTTAGATGTTAAATGCCCTTGGAGGGTTGTCGTACAGTTATATTCCCATTAGAAAGATTGAACTTCTCTCCAGGATGCCCCCAGAAAAGAAACCATTAGAAGGCAGAGCAATATACCATTTGGGGATGTCTGTTATGTTCTCCTCCCCAAGGCAACTTTTAATGTTAGTTTTTCAATGTGAAAATCCATCTGCTGTGTGTGGAATGACCATGATAGAGTGTGTGACATTGCCTTTTCTTACAAGATGATCACATTTCTGATCTTAAACTCCTAGATTGTCTTCTGGGCCATCACAAATTATAGCCAGTTTACAGCCCACCTGCCTAGGATTGGCTTATATGAACAATGTATAGAGGACTCTTTCAAATACTATGTTGACTTTTACGTTTTGTGAGCCAAGATTTAAAAGGTTTAGTATGTACTGGCCTGCTCTTTAGAAGTTGGTATCTTTGAAAATAATGAATTCTGTGTGTGTGTGTGTGTGTGTGTGTGTGTGTGTGAGAGAGAGAGAGAGAGAGAGAGTAGAAACTCCTGGAGTAATCCTTTTCCTACTTTGTGCAAGAAAAAAATAGGCCTTGGGAAGCTCAAAAAAATAGTTTGCAGAGCACATTATATTTTATTAGACTTAATGATCTCTTGTCAAAAAGAAATACCCACGCCTAGCTTCTTTGATGATATACAACTGTTGGGCATCCCATGAGGCCACTTCCCAGAATATCCTAATTAGACTGCTCTATGACATCAGTCCTGTGACTTTTTCTCCTTTCTGTTACCCTTTTTGGTTCCTTCACTTAACCTTACTGTCATCCATTATCCCAGATGAGTTAGACCTCTGGGAACATCATTCTCACTCTCTTAAGTTAGGCTAATGGGATTAATTAATGATGAATACAGGCACAATTTCAAGTGGGTGTGGTGAGGGAGAGAGGAACAAAAGGATCTGAAGACTATGCTAAGAGAAAAGATAAACAATGCCAGGAACTAAATGCTAGATGGAATTCGATGTTGTAGAGTGGTATACTGCAGGCTCCAGGAAGGCAAGGGAGGTGATTCACTGTGAGAACAGCCATTTGCTGAGCAACTACTGTGTGTCAGGAGTTAACCTTATTTCATTATTATCTTACTTTATCTCCCCCCAGGAACAGCAGTATATAGATGAGAATACTGACTCATCCAGTTAGTATATTCAAGAGGAAACATTTGAATTGAGATTTGGCTAACTCTAGAGTGTGTACTCTGTATAAATGTGTGTGTGTGTGTGTGTTTTACACTTAACATGGCTTTTAGGAGTTGCTTCAGATAAAAGATGTAGATTATTTTCTTATAGATTGGAGTGAAAAATTGGATCTGTTTTGCTTAGATTCCTCTGATTAAATACTATCTCCCATTTCTTACAGAAAGGTTCTGCTTGTTTGTTTCATTACTTGTGAATTTATTTAATTAGCATGGATAGTTATGTGTTAAAAATTATTTTCTTTTATTGGCAATGGACAAGGTGACAGAAACTATGTTTAATGAAGGCAGTGATGGTTGCTGCTACTGCTAAGTCGCTTCAGTCGTGTCTGACTCTGTGCCACCCTATAGATGGCAGCCCACCAGGCTCCCCCATCCCTGGGATTCTCTAGGCAAGAACACTGGAGTGGGTTGCCATTTCCTTCTCCAATGCATGAAAGTGAAACATCAAAGTGAAGTCGCTCAGTCGTGTCCGATTCAGCGACCCCGTGGACTGCAGCCCACCAGGCTCTTCTGTCCATGGGATTTTCCAGGGGCGTGGGGTGCCATTGCCTTTCTCCAGCAGTGATGGTTAATACAGAGCAAAAATGATCTTGTGGTCTGTATTGAGATTTCTAGTTTTGTGGAGGATTTAGTAGTCTTAGATACAGAGGGTAAAACAGACCCTTCTTATATCCAGCTCTTCCAAGTCTGAGGATTCAGGGGCCAGAAAAAAGGTAAAATATACCATGCTGAAGAGTCTTAAAGGGGCATGTTGGTGCTTCACAATTTGTCCTGTTTATAACATGAGATCTGAGAAAGATGATAGTTTTCATTGTTCAGCATAAGTATTTTAAATGCCTACCATGTGATTTATTTAAAGGGCCACAGAGTAAAAAGTGTCGGGGCTTCCTGAAGTTTGATTTATTTCCTGATAATTAAAGCTTGGTCAGGGAATGACATCTAATATATATTAGAAATTACTATGTTTTGGAATGCTGATATATTTGAATGGTAGAGTTAATATCTTTCTTTCCTCATTCTGGGATGAAATATCTCTTGCCTTCCATGTCAAATTAGAGACTTGCTGGTGGTTTGTGGACCAAATGTTTGGGTACTTTGTTGTAGGCTCATCTGTGTTAGTTTTAAATTAGAGTCTTTTCCCCTTGCCTATCTGTTTTTCATCAGGGCTCATCTATTCTTGTGTCCAAAAAGACTCTCTACTTCAGCTGTGAGGCTGGTTTGATTGTAGGGATGTCTGTGTCTCCTGTCATCACAGGCAGTCCTGGTGAAACGTGCCATGTTGTGTGTGTGTTGGTACAATATGTTTAAAGTCTGATCTTTCTCAGATGTATATGTGTGTGTATAACTATTTTATGGCTGAAAAGGGATGCAGACAGCACAATTTCTGCCAGAATATGTTTTCTATTATATTTTGTAATATGAAATTATAGGTTAGTTTTTGGTTTTTATAAAGCTGCCTTTTTCACCCGTCACTGGGAGACAAGTAACACCTTCCTTTGACTCACGTTTTCCAAGACTCCTTAGTGTTAAAAGAAGACTTTCTTTCCAGAATGTAGAAATTAAAAGAATATGGCACAAAAGCATTTTGTAGCCTTATTGAGTCTTGAGGGCAGATATATGGATTCCAGACAAAATGCAATAATAGACTAGGATTTTACTTTCAAATTGTCTTACAAACACTTCTTGTGGGAGATTTATTGTCCATGTGGAGGAACAGAGCTGCTTTGAAGGTTAAATGGAGTAGTTTAGAGAACAGTGTTCAAGGTCTTTCTCTGCCTCTTATTAAGTATATGCTCTTCTTTAACTAACTTAACCCATCCAGCTTAGTTTTCTATTTTAAAGCAGTATTGTGAGAATAAAAGGAGATAATGTGTGTGTGTGCTTTGTAAGCTTTGTGATCTCAGTGTAAATATGAAGTAGCATTTGTTTTGTTATGTGTGTTTAGTTAGAGTTAATGCTTCATTGGCATGAACAGAACATTTCCCCCTTTCTGATAAAGCATGTAGACAAATCCTGGCAGAACTAGAATAAGAGACCCCTGAACTTCCAATTTAAGCTTACAAAGCAGTTCAACCCCTGTCATCAAAAACAGAGCACCAGACATAGTGTTGGACAGATACAGCTTTTGTGTGAAATCTAGTTGCTCTGAAACTCTGAAGGATAAACAGGAGAGTGTATGTAATTATGTATGATCGTCTCTGTGGTACAGTAGGGTATATGTGGACAGCAGTACCAAAATCCCACAGAATAGGTTGCTTAAACAACAGAAATTTATTTCCTCACAGTTCTGGAGGGTTGAAGCCAGAGAACAAGGTGTAGGAAGGTTTGGTTGCCCTGAGGCCTCTTCTTGGCTTGCAGATGTCCACCTTCTTGTTGATCTGCACATGTTTATTATTATTTTTTTTTTCTGTGCCCATATGCCTCTCCTGTTTCTCTGTCCAAATTTTGTTGATGACACCAGTTATTAGATTGCATTAGGGCCCAGCCTAATGGCCTCATTTTAACTTCATTACCTCTTTAAAACCTGATTTCCAAGTGTAGTCACATTCTGAGGCACTTAAAGATTCAACATATGGATTTTAGGAGCCCACAGTTGAGCCCATAATATCAGGTCGGCAGCAGACAAGGAACCGAGGTTTGGATTCCAGTGTGAGTGGCTCTGATCTTTACCAGTGCACTTGTCTCTGGCAAGACTGCTAACTTGGCATGTCCACATCTGCTTACTCATGGGGGTGGTGACAAGGATTCAAGATAGCCGTGAACATGAGCACATTTTGTAAAATGTAAAGTCATGATATAAATGCAAGGTAGTATTATAACAAAAGTACCTGTGAGGGATACATTGGCAGCATGTGGAAAATTTTAAGTAGAAGAGACAAAAGATCATTGCAAACATTTGGCTAAAAGAAGCTTCTTGGCTCATCTCTTTGGCTGAAGGAGGTGCATGGATAAAGAACGGTGATTTGGTTAAGACTTAATTCAGAGAAGACAGGAGTTAGGCTGACAGATAAGCCAGACATCTGGATGATGTAGTGTGAATATCGTCCCATCTCCCAGGGCCTGTTTTCTTTAAGCCTGTTAGTTTCTTGGTTGGAAAAAGATTTCCCCTGCTTTCCAGGATCTGGCAGCAGGAGCTCTCAGTGGGTTCCCAAGCAGTGGTCTTAGCTGGAAGGCAGTTTTCCTATTTACTTTAAGTGACGATTTTACGATCCCTTCTCAAGGATATGATTTTTTTTTAAGGTAATACTTGACTAGTTGGAAAAACTTCCATGTACTTTAGCATGTCTGTTTTGAAATGTGTACAGCATGTTTATGTACATAGGCAAGTGTTTTAACTGGAAAGGTGTATTCTAAGACTGCCATGCTTACCTATTTAGAATGCATCTGGATAATCAAATTCTTAAGCACAAAGGTACATCATCATCTTTTATTCTGTAAAAGCACACAGAAGAAGACTACACACAAAATAGGTGTTCGTGGAATCGCGTAGTTATGCTTGTGTTCTTTCTTGGATTCTAGTGTCTGATAGAGTCCTGTCTGTTTTGAAAGCTTCGAATTATATTAAAATATATAATCTCATATTCATTTCTACTCTAAGAAAAGACAAACATTTGTAACTTTTTGTTTGTTTGTTTTTTTGGCTGCATGATACATAGGATCTTAGTTCTTTGACCAGGGCTCAGACCCGAACCCACTGCAGTAAAAGTGCAGAATTTTAATCACGGGACCACCAGGGAAGTCCTGTAATATTTTAAAGTGGAAAAATTATAAGGAACCAGTCACACTTTAATGCACAGACCCAATTGTAAGGGAAACATAGTATGAAATGTAAGAAAATCAAAATTTAATTACCTTTTAAGAGAACTATGAATTTATGAAAACCTGTGAAACTGAAATTCATAAAATATACAAAGTAGTATACTGAAGTGGTTCATAAACTTGGAGTTAACTTCTGAAAGTGAAAAAGCTTCATGGAACCTCTTGTTATTGTTGTGTGTGTTTACTCAGTCATGTCTGACTTTGCAACCCCATAGACTGTAGCCCACCTGGCTCCTCTGTCCATGGAATTTTCTAGGCAAGAATACTGGAGTGGTTTGTCATTTCCTTCTCCAGGGGATCAATCCCAAGTCTCTTACATATCAGGGAAGCCCAAAACCTCATCTAGATGTTGCTAATTTAAAGTCTGGAAAATTAGGAATAAAGATATTTTCATTCTGCTTTTGAGACTGATTAAACTTGGTGGCAATGAGAAGGAGGTGAGTTGTAAGTATAATATTTTATGTTATGGTGGCATCATATGGATATAGTGAACAAGTAAATGTGTGGGAAATATTTTTTATTATGCAATTTGCAAGGCAATGAAAAAATTTTAAATTGGTAAGAAGCTAATATTATGGAGAAGTGAAGTGAAATGAAGTTGCTCAGTTGTGTCCGACTCTTTGCGACCCCATTGACTGTAGCCTACCAAGCTGCTCCGTCCATGGGATTTTCCAGGCAAGAGTACTGCAGTGGGGTGCCATTTCCTTCTCCAGAGGATCTTCTGAGCCAGAGACCGAACCCAGGTCTCCTGCATTGCAGGCCGACGCTTTACTGTCTAAGCCACCAGGAAAGCCTATAATATTATGGTTCAGTTCAGTTGCTCAGTCGTGTCAGACTCTTTGCGACCCCATGAATCGCAGCATGCCAGGCCTCCCTGTCCATCACCATCTCCCGGAGTTCACTCAGACTCATGTCCATCGAGTCCGTGATGCCATCCAGCCATCTCATCCTCGGTCGTCCCTTTCTCCTCCTGCCCCCAGTCTCTCCCAGCATCAGAGTTTTTTCCAATGAGTCAACTCTTCGCATGAGGTGGCCTAAGTACTGGAGTTTCACCTTTAGCATCATTCCTTCCAAAGAAATCCCAGGGTTGATCTCCTTCAGAATGCACTGGTTGGATCTCCTTGCAGTCCAAGGGACTCTCAAGAGTCTTCTCCAACACCACAGTTCAAAAGCATCAATTCTTCAGTACTCAGCCTTCTTCACAGTCCAACTCTCACATCCATACATGACCACAGGAATAACCATAGCCTTGACTAGACGGACCTTAGTCGGCAAAGTAATGTCTCTGCTTTTGAGTATGCTATCTAGGTTGGTCATAACTTTTCTTCCAAGGAGTAAGCGTCTTTTAATTTCATGGCTGCAGTCACCATCTGCAGTGATTTTGGAGCCCAGAAAAATAAAGTCTGCCACTGTTTCCACTGTTTCCCATCTATTTCCCATGAAGTGATGGGACTAGATGCCATGATCTTAGTTTTCTGAATGTTGAGCTTTAAGCCAAATTTTTCACTCTCCTCTTTCACTTTCATCAAGAGGCTTTTTAGCTCCTCTTCACTTTCTGCCATAAGGGTGGTGTCATCTGCATATCTGAGGTGATTGATATTTCTCCCGGCAATCTTGATTCCAGCTTGTGTTTCTTCCAGCCCAGCATTTCTCATGATGTACTCTGCATAGAAGTTAAATAAGCAGCATGACAATATACAGCCTTGACGTACTCCTTTTCCTATTTAGAACCAGTCTGTTGTTCCATGTCCAGTTCTAACTGTTGCTTCCTACATACAGATTTCTCAAGAGGCAGGTTAGGTGGTCTGGTATTCCCATCTCTTTCAGAATTTTCCACAGTTTATTGTGATCCACACAGTCAAAGGCTTTGGCATAGTCAATAAAGCAGAAATAGATGTTTTTCTGGAGCTCTCTTGCTTTTCCCATGATCCAGCAGATGTTGGCAATTTGATCTCTGATCCCTCTGCCTTTTCTAAAACCAGCTTGAACATCAGGGAGTTCACGGTTCACGTATTGCTGAAGCCTGGCTTGGAGAATTTTGAGCATGACTTTACTAGCATGTGAGATGAGTGCAGTTGTGCAGTAGTTTGAGCATTCTTTGGCATTGCCTTTCTTTGGGATTGGAATGAAAACTGACCTTTTCCAGTCCTGTGGCCACTGCTGTGTTTTCCTAATTTGCTGGCATATTGAGTGCAGCACTTTCACAGTATCATCTTTCAGGATTTGAAATAGCTCCACTGGAATTCCGTCACCTCCACCAGCTTTGTTCTCAGTGATGCTTTCTAAGGCCCGCTTGACTTCACATTCCCAGATGTCTGGCTCTAGATTAGTGATCACATCATCATGATTATCTGGGTCATGAAGATCTTTTTTGTACAGTTCTTCTATGTATTCTTGCCACCTCTTCTTGATATCTTCTGCTTATGTTAGGTCCATACCATTTCTGTCCTTTATCGAGCCCATCTTTGCATGAAATATTCCCTTGGTATCTCTAATTTTCTTGAAGAGATCTCTAGTCTTTCCCATTCTGTTGTTTTCCTCGATTTCTTTGCATTGATTGCTGAAGAAGGCTTTCTTATCTCTTCTTGCTATTCTTTGGAACTCTGCATTCAGATGCTTATATCTTTCCTTTTCTCCTTTGCTTTTCGCTTCTCTTTTTTTTCACAGCTATTTGTAAGGCCTCCCCAGACAGCCATTTTTTTTTTTTTTTTTAATGGTAGAGGACTATTTTAATCAGTGAATTTTAAATGCTTGGAATATGGTTTTCATGATAATCCTATGCTATTAGATTTTGCTTTAATCTTGCAAAATGCTTTTCATGTTAATACTTGAATAAACATTTTTAGGTAACAAGTTTTAATTTTATAATTTAAAAAAAAGTTATTTTACTTATGTTTTATTGGCTGCACCACATGGCATGCCATCATATGCAGGTTGTTAGTTCCCCATGTCCCACTGCAGTGGAAGTGCAGAGTGCTAGCCTCTGGGCTGCCAGAGAGGTCCCAGAAGTTTTCATTTTAAATCAGCAGCTTTCTTTTGCATGGGTTATTGAGTTTTTTCTTGACCATTTCCTGTAGAAACTCTGAACATGGCAGCATTGATTTATTTGTGGAACTAAAGACACTTTCTTAGTCAAGGTTCATCCTTTTCATTTTCTCCCACCAAGACAAGAGAGTGTCTGGGAAAACTCTAGTCTTGGGAAGCTTTAGAGAGTGAATCTGAATCTGCAACAGCTCTGGGGCTCATTTAGCTGCTTCTGGGACCATGTTTAATCAGATCCTTACTTTCTTTGTTTTGGGGGTCGGGGACTGGAGAGCGTTGCTGTTTAGATATAGCTCATAAAACTCCTTTATTGCTTATAGGAAAAACTCCTAAAGGGATGGAAGAGGGGACCACTAAGAATATTCTTTAGTTACAAGGCTGAGCATTCTCAGACTTAACCTTCTTGCAAAGCTAGCAGTTACTTGGGGACCGTGTCCCTTACATGTTTGACAACGGGCACTTTTTTACTCCTGCGGCCTCTTTTCATCGAACATCAAGACAGCGCGATTTTTTTTTTTAAAAAAAAGGCTAGTTTCTTAGGAGTTTCTTCAATCTCTGCCATTGAAGGGTTTACAATCTAGTAGGAGGAGATGAAGATGGAAACAAGTTTAGGAATGTGTTATGTGTGTTAATGATAAATTCATCTAAAGCATCAATTCAGTTCAGATCAGTTCAGTCGCTCAGTAGTGTCTGACTCTTTGCGACCCCATGAATCGCAGCATGCCAGGCCTCCCTGTCCATCACCAACTCCCAGAGTTTACTCAGACTCATGTCCATGGAGTCGGTGATGCCATCCAGCCATCTCATCCTCTGTCATCCCCTTTTCCTCCTGCCCCCAATCCCTCCCAGCATCAGTCTTTTCCAATGAGTCAGCTCTTCGCATGAGGTGGCCAAAGTACTGGAGTTTCAGCTTAAGCATCAGTCCTTCCAATGAACACCCAGGCCTGATCTCCTTTAGAATGGACTGGTTGGATCTCCTTGCAGTCCAAGGGACTTTCAAGAGTCTTCTCCAACACCACAGCTCAAAAGCATCAATTCTTCGGCGCTCAGCTTTTTTCACAGTCCAACTTTTACATCCACACATGACCAATGGAAAAACCATCGCCTTGACTAGATGGACCTTTGTTGGCAAATTAATGTCTCTGATTTTGAATATGCTATCTAGGTTGGTCATAACTTTCCTTCGAAGGAGTAAGCATCTTTTAATTTCATGGCTGCAGTCACCATCTGCAGTGATTTTGGAGCCCCCCAAAATAAAGTCTGACACTGTTTCAACTGTTTCCCCATCTATTTCCCATGGAGTGATGGGACCAGATGCCATGATCTTCGTTTTCTGAATGTGGAGCTTTAAGCCAGCTTTTTCACTCTCCTCTTTTACTTTCATCAAGAGGCTTTTTAGTTCCTCTTCACTTTCTGCCATAGGATGGTATCATTTGCATATCTGAGGTTATTGAGATTTCTCCTGGAAATCATGATTCCAGCTTGTGCTTCTTACAGCCCTGCATTTCTCATGATATAGTCTGCATATAAGTTAAATAAGTAGGGTGACAATATACAGCCTTGACGTACTCCTTTTCCTATTTGGAACCAGTTTGTTGTTCCATGTCCAGTTCTAACTGTTGCTTCCTGACCTGCATATAGGTTTCTCAAGAGGCAGGTCAGGTGGTCTGGTATTCCCATCTCAGAATTTTCCACAGTTTATTGTGATCCACACAGTCAAAGGCTTTGGCATAGTCAATAAAGCAGAAATAGATGTTTTTCTGGAGCTCTCTTGCTTTTCCCATGATCCAGCGGATGGTGGCAATTTGATCTCTGGTTCCTCTGCTTTTTCTAAAACCAGCTTGAACATCAGGAAGTTCACGGTTCCCATATTGCTGAAGCCTGGCTTGGAGAATTTTGAGCATTACTTTACTAGCACGTGAGCTGAGTGCAATTGTGTGGTAGTTTGAGCATTCTTTGGCATTGCCTTTCTTTGGGATTGGAATGAAAACTGACCTTTTCCAGTCCTGTGGCCACTGCTGCGTTTTCCTAATTTGCTGGCATATTGAGTGCAGCACTTTCACAGTATCATCTTTCAGGATTTGAAATAGCTCCACTGGAATTCCATCACCTCCACCAGCTTTGTTCTTAGTGATGCTTTCTAAGGCCGACTTGACTTCACATTCCAGGATGTCTGGCTCTAGGTGAGTGATCCCACCATTGTGATTATCTGGGTCATGAAGATCTTTTTGGTACAGTTCTTCTATGTATTCTTGCCACCTCTTCTTAATATCTTCTGCTTCTTTTAGGTCCATACCATTTGTGCCCTATTGCCTTCCATTCTGCACGACTTGAGAGAAAACTAGTATGTCCCAGAACCAGAACAGGTCTCTGCACCATAATTTACTTGCTCTAACTGTAGACCTTCCTCCAGGAATCTGAAATGCATTTCTTCTCCCCAGACTAAGACCAACCCTCAGATGTTACAGTGTATCTTTCACTTTTCCTACCCTGGTAGCTAAGTATTTTGCTATTAACTAGAGCTTTCTAAATATAATGGCTTATCCCTAAAGAAGGACTCTAATGAAAGGATTATAGGTTAAGTGGCAAGTGTATGGCAAAGACTTGTGGGTAAGCCAATTACCCTGATGGTTTTTCTCAGTTAATTATTACTGAGTGAATGAACTGCTTTTAGACGAAAGTGATAGTTCTCTCTATACTTAAAAACAATGTAGATTTTTTTCTAAAAGATGAATGCAGTTCATCAATACCAATCATTTCTAGTTAGAATTCAGTTCAACAATACATATTGAATGCCTCCTATGTACAGGGCTCCAAAAGATAAATAAGAAGCTGTTCTGTTTCTTAGGTTTTAACAATGCATTGGGGAAGTAATGCAAGTTCTAACGAGACAATAGCTGAGTTGGACCTGACGACCATCGGGGAGCTTGATGTCTAGCAACATTGCTCTCCATCTCATGATGGAAAGTAGTAACACAGAGTAAATGCCAGTGCTCCCTGCCGCTCTATTCTTCAAACTTTACTCCAGCCCAACCAACCTATTGCTTTTTTTTTTTTTTTTTCTTCAGAACCCAGGCTCACCACCTTCTCTCCTGCCTCATGGTCTTTGAAAATATTGCCCATTAGTCTGGTAGTCTCCCAATTCCACTTCTTTTAATTCCTTCCATGTATTAGACATGCTTTTCCCCCAGCAATCTCTTGATCTGCTAAGACTTTCAGGAGTCTCTTCTGTTCTCCCACAGCAATCATGGTTTCGTGCTAGAGTAGTATTTATTGTGCTGCAGTGAGATTGCTTGTACACGTCTTTGCCTCTTCTCCTAGACTGTTTATTAAAGTCAGTGCATCTATTTTGCTCACCATTCTATCTGCAGTGCCCTTTATAGTGTTTGCTGCTGCTGCTAAGTTGCTTCAGTCGTGACCGACTCTGTGTAACCCCATAGACGGCAGCCCATCAGGCTCCTCCGTCCCTGGGATTCTCCAGGCAAGAACACTGGAGTGGGTTGCCATTTCCTTCTCCAATGCATGAAAGTGAAAAGTGAAAGGGAAGTCAGTCAGTTGTGTCCGACTCTCAGCGACCCCATGGACTGCAGCCCACCAGGCTCCTCCATCCATGGGATTTTCCAGGCGAGAGTACTGGAGCGGGGTGCCATTGCCTTAGCTCATCATGAAATGAATGAAGAAATGAGTGGGTGAATAATTTTCTTCAGACAGAATCAATCCGTTTTGTTGAGCTGTAATTTTCAATAGGGTAGAGGAAGGGGACTGTTAAAATCACCTGTGTCCTGATTTCATCATGTGTTTCTTTCTACTCTTCTGAGATGTCTTTCACATATCATTCCATTTAAGATCCCTGATGACGGTAGTAAGAAGTCAGTGTTATTAATGGGAATGTGGCAGTGTGCAATGTCAAATCTAGTAGATTTGCAACAATAACTAGTAAATACTTTGGGGGAGACTGTGGCATCACAAACGAGCATTGGTGATTGAAGCACATTTGGACGGATATAAACTGGTTGAATGGACTGCCCAGCTGGTTCCAGTGGAAGAGGATCTGCCTGCAAATGTAGGAGCCAAAGGAGACACAATCCCAGGGTCTGGAAGATTCCCTGGGGGAGGAAATGGCAAACCATGCCAGTACTCTTGCTGGGATAATCCCATGGACAGAAGAGCCAAGTGGGCCAGAGTTCATGGGGTGGCAAAGAGTCGGACACAACTGAGTCCTCACATACAGACAGACTCTGGTTGAAGAACAGCAGTTCAGGCAGAAAAGGGGAAAAAATTATCTGACCAAAGGCCTGAGAGCTGGGGAATTCAAGTTGACATCAGGATGCATGTGGAAAAGTAATGGGAGATTGGCCTAGAAATCATAATGGGATTGGCTGTGAACTCTGTGCTTAGAGGGGTGTTTATTATGGTAAGAAATAGGGCGTGATGAGGGAGTCTTGTGAAGCAGAGTGATGGTGTTAGGGTTATATTTCAGGAGTTAAATTTCAGGAAGTTTCTCTATCCACAGCATGCATAATAGATCAAAAGGGAAATGAAAGCAGACAGGGATGACTATTTAGTTCAGTTTAACAAATATTTGTTATGTGCCTAATATATATTTCGCATTGGAGAAAATATTTTCTTTCCATAAGGGGACTTAGAGCCTAATGAAGGAAACAAAATAATCAACGGTCACTTTTAGTAAATCTCCTAAGCAGTAGAAGTCAGAAATGAAGGAAACCTGAATGAGAGGAAGAGAAAGAGAAGTTAGAGGAGATTGAAGGGAAATCTGCCTGTTGAATTTTTCTCTGAGGTCTTGACCAGTGTCAAATTATCCTTAACCAAATTGAAAGTAGATGTGGGAGCAAAGAGAGAAGACAGGTTCCAGCTGCACTAGGAATTAACTGCCTCTTTGTCTCCTTGATCTGGGTTCCCTTTTGTTTGTGCTGGCCTCCTCCTTAGGCTCTGTCTTCAGGGCCTTTAGCACCCCTAGGGCTGATCTCATTCCCCTAAGATGTCCTTTCCCACTAGATTATTGGTGCTGCTTTGACTGCTATTGACCTGGCTGGCTGCTAAGTCAGGTCTTGTGGCTGGGAATGAGGATGAGGGATATAGTACACTGACTTGCCAAATCATAAGATAGCTTTCCTCAGGAGCTGAGGACAACAGCTTCACTCTGTTCACGTGAATGGAGAGTGGATTTGGCCTGCTCTCAAAAGGAAAATCAGGACTCTGTTAACTAGAAGAAGATGTTTGGAAAAACTGGTCCATGACACCAGGCAAAGTAGATTTCAAACATTTTAACATTGCCCCATTTGAACTTCAGCACAACAATTTGTGAGAAGTTTATCCACCAACTTGGTAAAGAAGCTGTGCTCTAGAGAATAACTGTCCACTTGGTATTAGTGGAAGAAGCACAATTTCATCTTTCAGGTACAGCTATCACCTGGGCCAGCAGACGTGTAGACTCATGAGCACCACCCAGGCTGAAGCTGTCAATGAGAAAGTGTTCCCTGGTTGCAGGCATTGGAGATGATGACCACCAAGGTGAAAAGTATAGAGTGAGCAAAGGTCAGGAGACAGAACTGGAAAGAAATGTCCGCAATTGTGAGAAAAGTCTGAAGGAGATGGTAGCCAAGGAGGGTTGGAAAGAGGAAGTCAAAGAAGATAGAAGTTTGCTTGTATGCAATTACGTTACTGTTTTATTATCAAGTCTATTAAAAGACTATTATGTGGGGAAAAAAAAAGAGAAGAATAGGAAAAGACTAAAGGTAAACTGTTGTAAATGTTTATTATTTTGTTCTGAGAGTGTCATTAAATCTTAAAGGATTTTTAAATGAAACAGTCATGACCACAATGCATAGATGTTGACAGCTGTAAACATGAAGAAAGAGCACTGTGTTTTCATAGATGGCTGGAGCAATAATTGTTTTGTATTAATGGTGATCAGTTCAGTTCAGTTCAGTCGCTGAGTCGTGTCCGACTCTTTGTGACCCCATGAATCGCAGCACGCCAGGCCTCCCTGTCCATCACCATCTCCCGGAGTTCACTCAAACTCACGTCCATCGAGTCCGTGATGCCATCCAGCCATCTCATCCTCTGTCGTCCCCTTCTCCTCCTGCCCCCAATCCCTCCCAGCATCACAGTCTTTGCCAATGAGTCAACTCTTCGCATGAGGTGGCCAAAGTACTGGAGTTTCAGCTTTAGCATCATTCCTTCCAAGGAACACCCAGGGCTGATCTCTTTCAGAATGGACTGGTTGGATCTCCTTGCAGTCCAAGGGACTCTCAAGAGTCTTCTCCAACACCACAGTTCAAAAGCATCAATTCTTTGATGCTCAGCTTTCTTCACAGTCCAACTCTCACATCCAAACATGACCACTGGAAAAACCATAGTTAATGGTGAGAATAATACTAATAATGACAGCAGGTAGTGTGTTACATATATTACATGTAACACTGTGCGTTTGCTTACTAACTCATTAACTCCTCAAAATGGTCCTATAAAGCAAGTACAGTTGTTATCCTTATTTTGCAGATAAGAAAACTGAGGTACAGAGTGGTGCAGTAATTAATTGGTCCAGTTGGTTCCAGAATCACCTTTTGTAACTGTTGCATCTCACTGCCTTTCCTGGAGATAGACAGGTGTGCTTGGGTAGCACAGAAGCAGGGCAGATTAACAAAGGATATATGCTCTTTCTTTTTTATCCTGCAGAACAAATTTCAATCCATCACCTAAAAAAAATTAAATTTTTTTTTTTTGCTTTTTTTAAGTTTGGCTTTTACTAGTTTTTAGTAGAACAGTTGAAAGCACTTGGGGGAGAGTGTGCCGTTTGATGTTTGCAAAATGTAAGCCTCATTCCTGCTCTGAAGGACTAATGGTCATCATTTATGTGGGTGCTTATGACTGAAAAGGTCAATGGACAGAAAAAAAATAGCAGAGAAACACACACAAGGACAGTTGGGGTGGTGGTGTCACATCTTTCATCAGTTTTATAACAGTGTTGGCCTTTGTGAACATTTTTTAAAGGAAAAGTCATAAGGCAGCAAAAAACAAAGAGCCACAAATGAACAAAACTGAAAATAGGTTAAAACCCCCTTGAAGACTTGAGAGAATAGATCTTTTTGTTTCGAAAGACAGTCTCCTAGTCCTGTGTTCTCTGGAGAATTCTGCCTACCTTTGTTTCTTTTCCACATCTGCTACTTCAACATTCTTCATCTTTCCTGGAGTGAAAATTTCCTAATTCCTTAGTGTCTTTCTGAATTATCAATACCCACTCACAGAAGTAACTTCAGATTATAATAGCATGAAATTTTGTTTTGACTTAAGCCTTTCTATTAGTTGAGAAATAGCAGAAGAGGTTTCCCTCTTTCAGTTTTGGACTCAGGTAAGAAAATTCAAACAGATGAGAACCTATTTTGTTTAGTGTTGAATGACTACCTTTGCTTCTCATTTTGCTGGCAGATTGTTTAGATTCTATTAAATCCCTTTTGGTCCATTTCTTCCTTAATATGATGAAAGGGATGTATATTTCATCCCTTATCACTGACTTGCATGTGTGTGATGACTTTTATTCTAAAGCCCAGTATAATTTAGTCTTATTTCATGTTCTTATGCCATAACATTCATTGAGTAAATAAAAACCTACCTAATAAGATAACATGCATCAGATAATTTTATCAGACTTATGTCTCCACTAGTGGAGTATATTTTGAACACGGGTGAAATGTTCCTTTGCTCTTACATTTTTGTTTTATTGATGCTGTTTGCCCTTTAAATTTTTTTCCTACAGTGCAGAAAATTTAGGGCTGTACCTCAGTTTTTTTCTCACTGTGAAATTATGAGATTTGTTAGTTTTGTCTTTTGTTTGGAAATTCTTGTTTCATTGGAGTTAGACTTATATCTTGTTGGCTGCTGCGGATTACTAGATTTATGGCTATGGACATAAGAAATCCTGGCGACTTTGAACCAATTTTTTTTTAAGTTTTTTTTTTTTTCTTTCACTTGAAACGGAAAGCTGGTTGTGGAGCTGAACTAACAGCATGTAGAAAACCTGGTTTAGGGAACGTGGCTCCATCCTATATGGGTCTGCCACTGAAAGGGTGAAGTATTTTCCTAAACAAAACGTGCTTCTCAGCTTTCCTTGCTAAATCAGTCAAATCTTATCCCACGGTGTTCTGCTGTTGAGCTTTCTGCTGCCCCAAATTTGAATATGTGTTTCTGCATTGATATTAGAGAAATTCACATCAGTATTTAGGTTAATGTTTAGTGGAGGCCAGTTGGCTTTTTATTCTCAATGGCTTGAAATCAGCTTTCTCTGACAACACTGTTTGGCAGTTTTTCATATTTCTTTAAAATTTTAATTATAACCCATCAAGTCTTAAGCAATTACTTCTGGGGTAGACTCTTGATGAATGTCATAACAAGGTGTTTTAATTTAATGGATCCAGAATAACATCTGTTTCTAATATTTTAAAAGCCAATTTATATGGAAATTCATTTATACACAGTCAGTACACAAAGCCTTGTAAAAATCAAATCAGATTGGAAAATCAAACCACCGTGATATAGTAGGTCTTCTGTTAACAAAGGATTTCACTGATGAGTAGATTCAGCTGCCACTTGCTAATACCCTAAATAAAGAAGAAAGAAAGTGAAGTCGCTCAATCATGTGCTATGGACTGTAGCCTACCAGGCTCCTCTGTCCATGGAATTTTCCAGGCAAGAGTACTGGAGAGGGTTGCCATTTCCTTCTCCAGGGGATCTTCCTGACCCAGGGATTGAACCTGGGTCTCCCTCATTGCATTCAGATCCTTTACCATCTGAGCCACAAGGGAAGTACAACACCCTAAATATTGCACCTTAAACAAGACAGCAATTTATTTCTCATACTCATGTAGTTTGCCCAGAGCTGGTATGGTCTGCTATGACAGGACCTCCGCTTCCTTCAGTCTTATGCTCTGTTGGGCGTGATCTCTATTCCTAAGGACATCTTATGGGTCATGATGGCTGCTGGAACTCCAGCTATTATTACATCTGTGCTCCAGGAGAAAGGAGGTAGAGGGGTCGAGGACGGAAGAATACTAAGCTTTTTCTTTTTAAGGATACTTTTTCCCAGAAGTAGTTTTCTGTCTGTGTTCCACTGGCCAAATATTAGTCAGTGGCAAATATTAGTCATGTGACCATATTTAGCAGCCAAGGAAGATAGAAAATGATCTTTTTTTTTTTTTCTCCAGAAGACCTGGCTAAAAACTAAAGATGTTATAAGTGTGGGAAAAGGGGAGGATAGACATTGGAGAACTGTCTGTCACATTGAGTACTTCTTAAAACATGATTTTAACAGAACTTCTGCCTTTTATTGACTATCTAGAAAAGTCAGCTAGTTCTCATAAATAGATAATATATATAGAAGGACTAGAATAGTGTTTGGCAGAGTAGATAAAACAGGCATAGATGTACATCAATGGTAACTGGTTCATTCTACTCCCCAGGTGCACCTGATTTCAGAAGTTGTTGGTCAGGCTGAATTTAATAAGGGACTTTCTGTGGATTAGAATACAGTCTTTGTAGAATAGTAATCGGAGAAGGCAATGGCACCCCACTCCAGTACTCTTGCCTGGAAAATCCCATGGACAGAGGAATCTGGCAGGCTACAGTCCATAGGGTCGCTAAGAGTTGGACACGACTGAGTGACTTCCCTTTCACTTTTCACTTTCATGCATTGAAGAAGGAAATGGCAACCCACTCCAGTATTCTTGCCTGGAGAATCCCAGGGAGGGGGGAGCTTGGTGGGCTGCCATCTATGGGGTCGCACAGAGTTGGACACGACTGAAGCAACTTAGCAGCAGCAGCAGCAGCAGCAGCAGAATAGTAATAGCAACAGCTAACAGGGACAAGATGTTCCTTGCACTAGGTTTCCAGAACATGCATGAATCTGCAAAGCAGTGTCCTTTGCTTTTCTGTGTAGAAGATAAATGAACAATTACAAGAGTTAGAAATGTGGAATCTTGGGCTCCTCCTTGACCTACTGAATTAGAACCTTTGCCTGCCTGTTAACAAGATCCCCAGGTTATCCTCATGTATGGGAATCATTTCCCTGGGCAGAGATTCTATCTAAAATTTATTTCTACTAACAGAGCTAGTCCTTCCTCTAAGTCTGTCCTCTACATCAGTATTACCTGAGACTTTGCTTCTTAAAAAATGCCTATTCTTAGGCCTTATATTAGCCTGGTGCCTGAGATCTGCATTTTTAGCCATCATGCCACAGAAGGGCAGTTGTTTGACAACTTCTTTATTAAGCTTTTACTAAAGACTCTGATGCTGGGAGGGATTGGGGGCAGGAGGAGAAGGGGACGACAGAGGATGAGATGGCTGGATGGCATCACCGACTCGATGGAGGTGAGTCTGAGTGAACTCCGGGAGTTGGTGATGGACAGGGAGGCCTGGCGGGCTGCGATTCATGGGGTCGCAAAGAGTCAGACACGACTGAGTGACTGAACTGAACTGAACTGAAGGGATGGAAACTGCATTCATTCTCCAAAGGCATTTGCATTCAAACGAAGAAAAACTTTTGCGGAGAGAAATACAACCCTAATTGTGGCACCTAGTAAGTGTGAAGGGGGAGGCTCTGAATTCACTCTCCCTGTGAAGCCGCTCTAAGGCTTTTTTGCATTATCACGTATACCTGGAAGCCCATCTAAAACCCTGTGAAGAGAAAGCTACGCGGGAAGGCGATGTTTCAGCAGTATATTTTAGCAATGTGTTTTCTTTTTTTTTTTTTTTTCCTGTGTTTTACATTTGATTTCTTTTCTTTGTTTTTTAGCCGTGCTATCAAGACGAACCAGGACCTTCTCCCAGAAACCCCCTGGACCCACATTTTCTACAATGACTTTTGGGGGACCCTGCTAACCCACAGCGGCAGCCACAAGTCCTACCGGCCCCTCTGCACTCTTTCTTTCCGCCTGAACCATGCCATCGGAGGGCTGAATCCCTGGAGCTACCATCTGGTCAACGTGCTGTTGCACGCGGCGGTCACTGGTCTCTTCACAAACTTCTCTAAGATCCTCCTTGGGGACGGGTACTGGACCTTCATGGCTGGCTTGATGTTCGCCTCTCATCCCATCCACACGGAGGCAGTGGCAGGAATCGTGGGCCGGGCTGATGTGGGGGCCAGTTTCTTCTTCCTCCTCTCCTTGCTCTGCTACATGAAACACTGTTCTACAAGAGGCTCCTCAGCCAGGACCTGGGGCTGGTTCCTGGGGACGGGAATGTGTGCCGGATGCAGCATGTTATGGAAGGAGCAAGGAGTCACGGTCCTGGCAGTTTCCGCCGTTTATGACGTCTTTGTCTTTCACAGACTGAAAATGAAACAGATCTTACCCACCATCTACAAAGTAAGTGATTGTTGGGCATGAGCACTGGGTTATTGAGTTCTCTCCCTGCTTGATCCCTTTCCCCCATTTAAAATAAATTATTCCTTTTCAGAGAGAATTTAAAGTAAGTTACTTTTTGATCTTCGGGAGGTGGAAATGTCCTCTCTGACCTTTCCCTACTAACCTGGGTGTCAGTCTCTGATTATTTTATTTCTCAGGTTTCTTAGTTTCATGATTTCCAAGAGGAAATCCCCAGGAGGGTAGAAGGACAGTTCTGCCTTGTAAAGAATATGCATCTTTATTTATCATTTACTCCTTTATTTCAGTCCAAGGCCTGTAATCCAATAAATTGCCTGTAATAGGTGTTTGAAAAAACAACACAGCTGATCAGTGAGCTGGATGCTCGACTCTGGAAAGAGGAAATCCTCTGCCATTTGTTAATATTACTTTTCCTAAGCCGACTTTGGAAAACAAACCTCTCTGCTGTGCTCTGGGAAGTCGCATTCTTAAATAATGAGTCATACTCACCTTCTCCTTGTTGTAGTGTATAAGAATAGAAGAGTCAAAACAGAAATTGGTTATTATAAGTTCTGCCCTGAGGCCAATTAAGACCTTTGCCTCAGGGCTTAATATGTGTTCTTCCGAATTCCCTCAGTGGTTTCAAATGCAGTGTTGTTTGAAGGTCACGGAAGCACTTTTGGATCCCAAGCACTTGAAGAAAACTGAGCAGTTTCCTGCTGGTGTGTTAAGGGAATGCCTTGAGTGGACCGTGCATCTTGAGGAACTGCCTGCTTCCCATCTCCACATCGTCCCTCCCTCACAATAAGCTCATCCTTGCCTTGCCTTTAAGTAAAAGACTGAACTTGGCCAGTGCCTGCAACCTCAGACATGATTCAGACCAACTCCTTTATCCTTTTGGATACTCTTCAGCAAGGAGTATAATGGTTTAGGATACTGACCCTGAGAAAATTGTCAAGTGTTGTAGTTTTTACTACTTTTTTCCTCTCAATTCTTAATTTTACTTAAAATCGAATTGGGAAGGAATTGAAGAACAAAATGGAGGGAAATAGAAACATTTATTTTGAAATGACTTTTTTTTTTAAAAAAAAACTTAGGAACAGTAATTACTGAGGTGCTTCTGCTCTGTGGGGAAACAATGTGTTTCCTTAGAACTCAAGTATCAAGTGCTTAATGAAGTTCTTTTGTGATTTCCATTAACTGCTGAAACTTGAGAACCCTCATTTGATTTGGTGCTTTGAAAACAACATAGGTTTGAAAGCCAAGTTCTTAATTTCAAATCAATTTTAAATATTCATTCAAAGAAATTTAGGGAGAACAATCTTTTTCTTTTTAAAACCACATCATCAACAATAGCAAGTTTTCTTGTACTGGAAATACAAATAGAATAAGTCATGGTCCTTGTCCTTTGCAGGGTGAGAGCTATTTGGGGATGCAGATTGGGTGTTTTAAGACCTTGATAGCCTGTGAAGCACTGTGTTTTTTTCTGCAGAATTTTCATCTTACCATGTCATAAATTAGGAAATTATTTTGATATGTCAGTTTAGGACTTGCTTTTAGGATTTTTGAAGTTCTCTTCTGAGAAATTTTTGGTTCTCTAAGCTTATTTTCCAGAGAAGGCAATGGCAACACACTCTAGTATTCTTGCCTGGAAAATCCCATGGATGGAGGTGCCTGGTGGGCTGCAGTCCATGGGGTCGCTAAGAGTTTGACACGACTGAGCGACTTCACTTTCCCTTTTCACTTTCATGCATTGGAGAAGGAAATGGCAACCCACTCCAGTGTTCTTGCCTGGAGAATCCCAGGGCCGGGGGAGCCTCCTGGGCTGCCATCTATGGGGTCGCACAGAGTCAGACACGACTGAAGCGACTTAGCTGCAGCAGCAGCAGCAGCAAGCTTATTTTCAAGGATAAAGTTGCTGATAGAGCCCCTTACTATAAACTTGTCTTATGTAATATTTGGGACATATTTATAATAGAAAATTATTTTTTGTTTATCTGAAAGTACAGTACAACTGGGCATCCTGTGTTTTATTTGGCAGCGTTACTCATAATGCTGCTTAAGAAAATGAGAACTGCCACTAGTGCAAGGAAAGAAAACTTTTCTTTCCATCTGAGTTCTTTGGTTGCACTAATAATTAAATTGCCATAGGACATACTAACAGAATTTGCCTGCAGTGCAGGAGACCTGGGTTCGATCCCTGGGTGGGGAAGATCCCCTAGAGAAGGAAATGGCAAACTACTCCAGTATACTTATATGGAAAATCCCATGGACAGAGGAGCCTGGTGGGCTGCAGTCCATGGGATCGAAAAGAGTCGGGCACAAAGATTCCCATCCTATGGGAAAGGACTTAATGCTTTGAATGTTCAGTGTCTTGAGAAGTTCTCAAATGGAAACTTACCCAGGCTGTCTGGTAACCACTGCTTGTGGGCAAGGAAGTTAGTCTTGGCAGCGATACCCTTCATCTGATAGTTGCTATCTCAGCTTAGCTTATTCTTTTTTCTTAGGTTTGGCCTTGTGGGCTTAATGAGGGCATTTGGATAATAGATTTTATAGATTTGTGAGAAACCTAGAGATGATCTATGCCTGGCCCCTTGTCTCCAGCGGAGGTGTAGAGAACCAGAGATGTGAAGGTCACCCAGAAAATGGAATCCCTAGAACTTGAAGACCTTTTTGTGACTGTCTAGTGATCTTACATTGTAAGGGTATGAAGATGAATAAAGAGATGACTCCACAGTAGAGAAGGAAATAATAAGTATTGAATCTTAACTTGTACTGAGTGAGTCACCTTAAACTAGTTCAATGACCTGTTTCTTCATGTCAGAATAGAGATCATGTTCTCCCCTGGAGAAGCTGGGAAGATTATGTGAAATTGTATGGTGTTTGTTGTGAACTGCTGCTGCTGCTGCTGCTAAGTCGCTTTAGTTGTGTCTGACTCTGTGCGACCCCATAGACGGCAGCCCACCAGGCTCCCCCGGCCCTGGGATTTTCCAGGCAAGAACACAGGAGTGGATTGCCATTTCCTTCTCCAGTGCATGAAAGTGAAAAGGGAAAGTGAAGGCGCTCAGTTGTGTCTGACTCTTAGCGACTCCATGGACTGCAGCCCACCAGGCTCCTCCATCCATGGGATTTTCCAGGCAGGGGTACTGGAGTGGGGTGCCATTGCCTTCTCCATTGTTGTGAACTGGTTACCCTGTATTTGGAAGGCACTTAATGCATATTAGTTGAAGGGAAAGAAGAAACATCAATGGAAATTATAATTCTTTATTTCAAGAAAGAGATGGCCAAACTTTTCCAGTGGTTTGAAAGCATATGAATTAGGAATCAACTGAAGCTGAAGCATGAATATTTAAGCAAAAACTTCCTTTTAGAATTTCATGACTATAGAGCTTGTAAACACTGTCATAGATTACATATGGAAGTTATAGAAAAATTTCATATTGTGTCTTTAAAATATATAGATTTCTATGCCTGGGGTGAGTTAGAAGAGACTCTGAAGGAAGTGGATTAAAAGACTTTTCAACCTTAAATGAATACATCTTGAATGTCTTACTAATTAACTCTACATCAGAATTATCATAGTTTGCCAGATGAAATAAACTTCCCTGCCTTATTAAAACAGAATTTATATGTAAACAGAAAAACCCAGTGCACAAATGTTTAGGTCTATTATGCAAACCAAAGAACTAGCCAAATGCTCAAAAATCTAAAAATGGTGGTCCTCCTCAAGTTGGAAATGATTAAAACTAGAGGAGCGGTCTCTCCATTTTTATAGTTTTGTCAGTAATGTTTTTCTCATAGCAATCACACTCAGCTTCTTGCTTCATGTTTCTTTAGAAATGTCAGATGTTTTGATTCCGTACTTCTTGTCAGATTCAGGTCCTAAAGTCAACGTTTACTAGGATCAGGAAGAAGGAACTGTAGGGACAGGAGTTACATCCGCTCCCTGGGACTTCTCTCTATCCCATCATTGCAATAAAGAAAGTACAGGGTTTTTCTAAGACTTCCATCTGGATTTTCTGTGACATCTCCTGTTATTTAATATTGATTACTTATGAACAAATATGCCCTGTTTGGGCCAGACAGCCTTCTCGGGATGACTGAATTTGGCCAGAATTCTTGGCTGCCATTTTTTGACTGCTCAGGTTCAAGCAAATGATGCCGGTGTCCATATGACATGTAAAATTTCCGTAGTTCTGCAGAGGAAATAAGGAAATAGTAAGAATATTGTAGATATTTTATTTAGTATTTAGTAACCATGCATGTATGGGATTCCCAGGTGGCTTAGTGATAAAGAATCCACCTGCAGTGCAGGAGACATGGGTTTGACCCCTGGGTGGGGAAGATCTTCTGGAGAGGAAATTGAAACCCACTCCAGTATTCTTGCCTAGGAAATCCCATGGACAGAGAAGTCTGGTGGGCTACAGTCCATGAGGTGGCAAGGAATCAGACATGACTAAACGCACACATGGGCACACGAACACACACAACCGTGTACAGTGTTTATATCTCCTGCGCACTGTTCTGAATATGCCAAAAATATTAGCACATTTAGCTTAGTTAGTAAACGCTTATCAAGAGAATAATATGGTTGATTATAACATGAAATAATACAGTTTTCAATACTTGGGGAAAAAATTGGAGGATTTGTAAGAGATTAAATATGTGGGCTTCCCCAGTGAATTACTGAATTCACACTTAAAGGCTGACTTTTGAAACGGATGTGCCTGCAGTGGCAAAGTGAAATCTTATACCTTCTCCTTTCTACAGTGAGGATTTCATTCCTGATTAGGGAGGTCTGGAAGGTAGGACTGGAAGAGATGCATGTCAGAAAAATGTTGAAAAATAAGTTTTCTTGACCTCTCAACAAATGACTATTTTAGCCTTTCTTAGATAGTTTTCACTTACTTAGCTTTATGTTGTCAAAAAGTAAGGGGGATGGGGAACCCTTGAAAGACACTTAAACTAGCCTTGCAAATAAATGCTAGACTTTTATCTGCCCACAAAATATTTTACAAGTCTCCCATGATCCCAGGAGGTACATGGGTAATAAAATCAGTAAAGGCAACATTTTTCTTACTTACCCAACATCAGTCATTGCTTGCCTAGTGGCCATTTTCTGTGCTTATTTAACATCTGTTAACTGTTTTAATGTGGAAATATCTTTTTTCCCCCTTTATTAGCCTCATAATCACTTATTCAGTTACAGGTGGAAAAAAGTTAAACAGGAAAGGAAATCTGAAAACGAGTGTAACAATTCTAATTATAGCCCAAAATAATTTGGAAAAATGAAGCCGTTTGAGTTTGATATTAAGACTTTCTCTACAGATGACTGCATTTATTTTACCGTAGTTGCCTTCAAGATATGTATTATCTGGATAGCCACCTTTTTTTTTCAAATGAAATCTTGTGGCTTTATTTCATATAAACAAAATAAAGACACTATATTACTAGAGAGGGACATGGGAGGCATTGCCACTTTTGAAAAACAAGTCATCTCTGTCTAGCAGAACTTTATTTTAATGCAAAGCCAGATATGATTGATGGACGTTGCATGTGGTGAGCAAGTTTACCTTTATCTTGGGTGTTAAGTAAGCTGGGCTCTATAATGGGATGCAGCCATCAGACCCACACTAACAAACAGTCGCATATTTCTAACCCATTTACTGGATGTATTTTGAAAATGGTTTCCCAGGGTCAGGGCTTACATTCTGTTGAAGGTTTTGGGATCATCACTGTCTGAACACTGAAGACGTTAAATGTGGTGCTTTTGTACATCAGACTATGTTGTGTGGCTCCCCACGTACAGAAGAACCAGTGTATAGCCTGCAGGTATTTGCACATTGGATCCACATGCGCTTTTTTAACTTGATTAGCTGCTTGGATGGCATTAGCAGAATCTGTTACATTTATGGCTTTGTCCCTTTTCTTTCTAGACCATATTGTGGTTTTACTCAAGATGTGACCCTCATATCCATTGCCTTGAATGAAATAGGATATATTTGCTGATTCTGATTGTCTTTAAGCACCATCTGTGCCACTCTGCTTCAAGTAGTGTTCTTGCTTTCTGAAAACTGTCTTTCCCTTCATTTGTCTTACACTTGACTTTGTGAGAATCTAGATATAGCAAGGGACTGGTTATATAATACTGGTTCCGATCACAGTATTTCCTTGCATTATTGAAACTGGAGGGGGTGACTGTTTGTCATGCACTTACAAATGAATTTGGATTTCCTCCCAGTAAACTTGTTGTAGCGTTTAATATTCATGACCTGTAGTACTTTATAACTTTGAACAGCTGCCAAGACCGCTAACCAGATAATACCACAAATAAAGTCGAGGTTCAGAAATATTTTTCAATTCTAAAAGTCAAAGATTAATAGGGTATTTTATTCCTGCAGGTTGGCTTCCTCGCTCAGCTGATTTGAGATGATTCTGTATTCTGCTTGCTGTTTAGATTCAAGTCAAGTCATTTAAATTTGGGAAACTGACTATTCTTGCAAGTTTCTGTGATGCTTGCATTAGAGTGTTAATACCTGGGATAGCGATCTTATCACAAATTATGATTATTTTTTTAAAGGTTCATCTTTGTGCAAGGCACTGTGGTAGGTGATGTGAGGAATCTAAGATGAATCAATAAAATTCTGTTCTTAAGGACATTTGAGAGTAGTAGGAAGTTGAGAGTAGTACATGTAGGTGTAGAACTGAAATTCAAGCTGAACAGTGGTGAGGGTTGTCAGGCACTTGGAGCCCAAAGGCAGCTGAGAGGACGGGGAGGTGACTTTCAGCTGAGGGGATGGGAAGCACCTTCTGGGGCAGGGTGTGTCAGCAGGGCCCGGAAGGATTGTTTGGATATAGGTATTTATAATTAGAGAGGTGGGGAAAAGTGGAAAGTGGTGGGCGAGCATTTCCTTGAGGGGAACTTAGAGGAAGTTATTGAGGAGCACTGAGCAGTCCTTTCAGCAGATACATAAAGCACATGATCTTGGTAAAATGAATTAGGCAAGGTGAACTGAGACAGCTGCTGTGTCTAATGATGTCAGGGCCTTTTAAGATACGATGTGACCCCAACATTGATGAGAGATGGTGCATGGTTTTCAGATGTGCTAGCCCTTGGACTGGTCCACGGGAAAAGCCCAAGAAGGTACAGGCCAGCTCTTTCTTGCCTCTTGGGAGAGCTTTCTTTCCTGTTCTTTCCCTGAACCTTAGAGAAGGTCCCTTGGGTGATGAGACTAAGGATCCGACTCAGGAGTGGAGGTTATATCTCATTCTGGAGTGTGTTTCCTATCAGTGTTTATCTCGTTCTGTAGCATTTAAAGGAAAAGTAGTTATTTTCTGAATAATAATATTGTTTTACTTTTTACTCTGTAATATTTGAATGTTATTATATACTCCTAATGAGAAAAACAGGGAGTCCTTAAGGGCTTTCTCCAATGTCTGCTCTTCCAGCTTTGCTAAATGGTGTTCAGATATTACCATGAATGGCCACAAACACAAAATCCCTCTTTGTTTTGTACTCTCATACAGGAAGACAGAAAAAAAAAAATTAAAAGGGTCCTTTTTACAGTATGGAATAAAACACTCTATCAGCACTGAATTTCAACCAGTTAGCTGAGTACACCATCAGTGAAAATGACACGCAAATTGGACCTTGTGATGAATAAATAATGAGTCTCATTGAAATCATCTCTGCTGTTCTCATAACACTGTCTGGGATGCGTATTACATCACTTGGTTCAATTTTCGATAACCTGCTGCCTCAGAGGAATCAAACTGACTGACAGGGATCTCGTGATTGTCAGGTTACTCATATTCAGCTGGGTTCTGTCAATTTCATGGAAAATGATGTGGCTTGCACAAATTTGAAACCCATTGTCATTGCCTAGAAGTCAGATTCCTGTCTTAAATGCCTACAACAATGGGAATGGTACTTTAGGATTGATTTCTCAAGTGAAATATAAGCTATAGAAAGCCAGATTTCTGGAGTGCATTAGAGAATCCTTAAAAGGTGTGAGCAGGGTGGGAGGTGGGGTGGATAAAACTCAATGTTAAATTCATTGATCATTGATAATAGGGTAAAGGTTGCATGGTATGATAAGTTGTTTTTTAATATCCAGCTTCATACCTATTGATCACAGTATTCCTTTCGTCAGAAGGAAAATAAGAAATGAAAAGGGAAGAACAGCACTTTCTAATACAAAAGTCTACGATGATTTGGTACTAGGAAGGTCGATGTGCCCTTGCTCTCAGGGTTTGTCTTTACAACTTTGCATCACCCAGATGGCTCCTGTATGCTCTGTTGGTCTGATTACAACTCTTGCATCAAGTGGAATAGCATGAATTCAGAATTTAATACATGTTTCCTCAGTAATTATGGCCTTCATTAGTGAAGTCAGTGTTTCTGTTCCAGAGGACACTTTCTTTCTTTCTCCACATGTTTATTCATTTCATTTCAGGAAATCAAATAGAATGCTGAGATCATAATACTTCTCTTTGTTGTAATAAGGGAATCTGCAGTGCCTGCATTTGGGTGTGTGGTTGTCATTTTGCTTATAATTAATGTAAGATTCAAAGAAAACACCAAGGACAACATGAGAAAAATGAAGCACATTTAAAAACAAATAAATGACTTAGTTTTTAGTATGTGAAGAAAATGAAAAATATATCCACAATTTCCATTATTGTATTATTAAAGAAACCACATACCAAGTACATTTATTAGTCATTGCTTAATATACAACATCAGTTGTGACAGCTTAGAAGTAATTACATTTTATATATTTAAAAGCAACAAAAACAAACAAAAAAAACCCTCAGCATTTTAATTTTGTAAATTTTGAGTCATTATACTTGTTAGCAGTACCAACCCAGGCTTTTGAGGGCGTTATCTTAGTTTTTAATTCATGAGACCCTGAGCCCCTTCCCCTTATAAAAGGGTGTAGTGTGCGTGTGCATGTTGTCTGTTCCACCAGAATAAACTGCAGGACTACATGTTTATATAATGTTGTCGGATGATATCAAAGCTAGATACAAGCGGTTTGAGTATATTTCTGTAATTTTTATGAAATGGAAAACTCCAAATTGCATAGAATTATTTCTCCTAATTTGAAGATTCAGGCAAAAATTTACCTGTTCCATTGAGTGGCGTTTCTTAAAATCTCATAAGAGTGTGATAAAAAGTTAAGTACACCTAATACTAGGAAAGCAAGTGATGTTTACTTTGAAGTAGCACTTGGTGATTGGCTAATCTTCTCATGTATAGATCCAGGTAAGAATATTTTAGAAAGGCCTTTGGCTTGGATCCTGAAGATTTATATTTAAATGTTGTGACTTTGGATAAATTACTAAATGTACTGAAAGTCAGTTACAGGGTCTGTAGAGACAACGGAATATAATATTTGCCTTGCCAAATTATTACCAGATATGAATATAGTAAATGTACATTCTCAGTCAGGTTGATTTTCTGTAGTGGATATCACCATCCTCGACAGCATTCTGTTACATTTCCTTAGCATTTCTGTAAAAGTGAACTTTCTGTCTGTTGTCTTACAGAGCAATCAGTTGACTTAGCTCTGACTTTTCTAATGGGACGCTGGGTGAAATGTCGATCAAAATGTTTGCTATCCTATTCAACAGTGCTGACAATTTAAAGAATATTGAGAAAAAGGCCCTTTTCAAGGAAAATTCTTCTGAACAACTGATTTGATCATTTATCTTTTGTTTGAAAATAAGTACACATGCTCATTCTTTCATTTTTCTCCTTTGATAATATCTTACCATCTTTCATAATTTTATAGGCTGATTTTTCCCCTTCAGGCTCAGGATGGTGCTGTTGCTTATGTATCTGGAAGTGGAGGGGATCCAAGCTTTTTCTGGTCTGCTCCCCACAACACCCTGTTTCCTGTATATTTGCTTTCGTAAGGTTTATAGTAAGGAAGATTAGTGCAGTGGCTGCAATAGCTTGCAGCGTTCATCTCATTCTTTGGGGAAAGAGGAAGCACTGTTACCACCTAAGGGTGAATGTGCATCTCTTGCCTCCTCTTGTTCTTCCCTAGCCTGGCAGGCAACACTGTGGCAGCTGATTCTAGAATCTCTTGTAACAAACCTTTTCAGGGAAGCATTGATGCTGCTTTTCATTGTTATTGCTGTTGTTCCATAGTTTAGTTTATTTCGTTACCTCCTAAGGAGAGCAGAGATGCCAGCATTTTTGTTGTTCAAGCAATACTGTTTTCTGGCTGCTAGAGATTTTATAAAATATTTCAAATGCCTTAACAACATTCAGACCAAATTATTTTTACAGGAACTTACTTCCTGGTAACTTGGGCTTGCTGAGAAAAGTCTATAGCTAAAAGTGGTTTTTGTTTTATAGGTAAGATTATACTTGCCAGTGATAAAGAATCTGCCTGACAGTCCAAGGGACCACAGGAGACGTGGGTTGGGTCCCTGGGTCGAGAAGATCCCCTGGAGTAGGAAATGGCAATCTGCTCCAGTATACTTGTCTAGAAAACTCCATGGACTGAGGAGCCTGACACACTACAGTCCATGAGGTCACAAAGAGACGAACACAACTAAGCACACATGCACAAGATCGGTTTTGAGTTTGAAAAACCCAATATTTAAGAATATGGTTTAAGTGACAGGTAATAACTAGGGTGGGTGGGGGATGGAGACTGTTTAAGGATTAGGGTTTGTTATAGGTTTCCAAACTGGAATGATTGTTAACCTCTCATGGGGAAACTTTTAAATCGGAGATTGTAGCTCCAAACTGGACACTACTGAATAAGGATATTTTGCTCGGTTTATTATTATTATTATTATTATTTTTGAAGTGTTAGGGAGGAGCTGGTGGAGAAGTAGAAGGAAAAACTACTATTTACTTATATCCTCCTCTCACAGTTTACGATGCACGGCTTGTGGGATCTTAGTTCTTAGATCTACTTTTTAAAAAATTCCCGCTGTTGTTATCAAATCTAGGTTCATCTCCTTGCCACTCATAAGCCAATAATTCAAGAATCAAGTGTCAGTAGAAAGGAAAAGTGCTTTAATCAGAAAAGCTGGCAATCTGGGGAGAAGATGGACTCCTGTTCAGAGGCCAACTCTGTAGATTCTGCTCAGCTGTGACAAATTTTAAAGGGAACTAGTGCGGTAGTGGAGAGAGGCTGGTTTTGCATCATTCCTCCTTCTGTGCAGACTATCTGACTCTCTCTCCAGATGTTATTTTACCCCACTATGATCTGCCTGCAGGATTGCTAGAAGGGCTTGGGAGGGTGGCTGTTGCAGGTAGAGAGTTAGTCATTTTTTAACAGCTTAGTTCTTCATTCTGTCTTTATCTGGGAAAAAAATCAACAGGTTAGACAAGGCAGGATGTGCATTCAGGAGACCATAAGTCAGGGGTTAGTTCCAATTGCTTAGTGATCTCATTCCTATAATTATGTTCTTTTAAGGTTAGAGGAGGTTAGAGGGCAGCAGAAGTGGGTAAAAAAGAAAGTGGTAAAAGAGCTGCTTTTCCTGTAATTTTGATGAGTAGCTGGGTCTGGCACCCACAGACGTACATTGAGAGTCTGATACCCCATACAATATTATGAAACATTGTAAGATTTTCATACAGACACAAAATTTTGTGGTCTGGAAAGGATATTAGAAATTATCCATCTATATGCTAACCCATCTCTTTTTGCAGAAATTGGAGTCCACAGAAATCAGTTGGGGGTACAGTTAACAGTACCTCTTCCTCTAGATCCAGTGCTTTTACCACTGTGCACATTGCTTCATGCCTTTAAGTTATAGAAAACAACACAAATTGTGATTATGAAAATAATTTTGAATTTGCCACTTTAGAGACTTGTAATGGACCACCATCATGTACCATCCCTCAGGTGTGTCATGAGTGAGGCTGCCTTCTTATTTCCCCCTAGTTATTTTCTCTTTAGCTATGTTAGTAATTCCAGGATTTAAGGCTCCAGCTTGATTTAAGCCCTTCAAATGGAACATACTCTTTTATTTTTTTGGCCACACTGCATAGCCTTAGAGATCTTCTTCCTCCAACCAGGGATGGACCTCATGTCCTCTGCAGTGGAAATGTGGAATCTTAACCACTGGACTGCCAGGGAATTCCCTCAAATGGAACATATACTTTTGTAGCTAACAGAAGCTTAACACAAAGAGACTAAAATCATAGTGTATTTTTTCTTCCTAATTTGATTAATTTCCTTTACTAATGGGATATTATGTTTGGAATAGATTACCCCTCAATAGAGGGGTCTTTTGTTTGAGGATACTTGAGTCTGGGATTGGTTTAGAGGTGGAGAAGTTGAATACTGGCTTGGCTGTTCTTTAACACCCTGTTCCAGCTCTCCAAGGCACCACTGTGCAAACTTGGAGCAAGAAAAATTTTAGGTTAAGCAGTAGACTCATCAGCTTGGTGTTGTTCACCATGATACTCACAATTCCAGGAATGTTGTAGGATGCCACTCATTTCTTAAAGATGCTGAAAGTTTCTTGTGATCATACAATATAACTTTAGTTTCTTTCTGTTGGATGAATATTCAAATGAGTGACAACCCTAATGTCAAAAGAGAAGATGGTTCCAAAAATGAAGGTGCTTCAGAGATAAAATTGCCAGAAAGGAGAAAATGCAGAGATGCCAATTGAAAAATGGGCAGGCCAAGTGAGAAAGGGGCTGAATTTAAGCTGTCAAAGCAGCAGCTGAAAGTTTCTGGTTCTTGGACAGGATAATTTGTAGTCTTTGATTCTCTTGCATTCTGCAGTGTAATCTTCTCTGCAGCCCTGCTGACTTCCATATTGTTTAAAGAGGAAGAGAAATACCCCATTTAAATTCATTAGCCTTCATTTGCATATACACAGAGCTGGTGGTAATTATGATAACAACCACCATTGATCAAGGCTTACTGTGTGCTAGCAAAGTGTCTTCTATGCATTTCTTTGTTGGATTCTATGAGAGTAGATATTATTTACAGATAAGGAAACTTATAGGAGTGAGGTTTATAGAAGTGAGGTAATTTGCCCAAGATTTCAGAGAGTGCCTAGCTAGGGAAGAAGGGATGTCTTGCCATAGTTAACACCAAAGCTCCGGGTTTGGTTAAAACGGAAAATCCAAATAAGATGAAAGAATCAGTCATTCTCGTATTATTTGGTCTTGCGAACAGTGCTGTTTACCTACAATAGTGTTAAATACAAGTGATACACACTTCTACATGCAATTACGTGTTTTATGGCTGCTAATAATACAAAGATGGATAATATATTATCCCAGTTCCTTTGGCTAGGGGAGAGTCTTGAGTGAAAGAAATTTCTAACAGTGACAACCAAGTAGCTCAGATGATCCAGAATTTTGTTTTTAACTTTTTAAGACTCTGAGCCAACAAAGGTCTGTCTAGTCAAGGCTATGGTTTTTCCAGTAGTCATGTATAGATGTGAGAGTTGGATTATAAAGAAAGCTGAGCGCTGAAGAATTGATGCTTTTGAACTGCGGAGTTGGAGAAGACTCTTGAGAGTCCCTTGGACTGCAAGGAGATCCAACCAGTCCATCCTAAAGGAAATCAGTCCTGAATATTCATTGGAAGGACTGATGCTGAAGCTGAAACTCCAATACTTTGGCCACCTGATGCGAAGAAGTGACTTATTTGAAAAAACCCTGATGCTGGGAAAGATTGAAGGCAGAAGGAGAAGGGGATGACAGAGGATGAGATGGCTGGGTGGCATCACCGACTCGATGGACATGAGTTTAAGCAAGCTCCAGGAGTTGGTGATGGACAGGGAAGCCTGGTGTGCTGCAGTCCATGGGGTCGCAAAGAGTCGGACACAACTGAGCAACTGGACTGAACTGAAAACCATTTCATGTTTGTGCATTTAATTTGGATTCAGAGTCAATTTCCATTTTTTTCTCCCTCAGTGCCTGTCATATGACAAGTTTGCTAGATGCTTTCTTATCTTTTCATTTTTTGAAAAATAGGTACCAAGCATCCTCTAAATATGAGGCGCCTTTTTAGGTGTCAAGGATAAAGTAATAAAGAAAACAGACAAAACTGCTCTCTTGGAACTTATGTGTGCATGTGTGCTCAGTCATTCCATCATATCTGACTCTTTGTGACCCCATGGACTATAGCCTGCCTGCCAGGCTCCTGTGTCCATGAAATTCTCCAGGTAAGAATACTGAAGTGTGTTGCCATTTCCTCCTCTAGGGGATCTTCTGACCCAAGGATCAAGCCCATGTCTCTTTCATCTCCTGTATTGGCAGGCAGATTCTTTACCACTGAGCCCCTAGGAATTTTACATTTGCTTTTTAATTTAACTGTCACAGTGACCCTGTGGGGTCATTGTTTGTACCCATTTTACAAGAGACTGAGTGAATCCCCTGAATTTATTAGCATGCAGTGAAGGTGGATTTCAAAGGCAATGCTAATTCTAAATGCAGTGATCATTTTCAGTACAGATTGTCTTTGTGTTCCTTCAAGTAAAATGTAGCCTGATTATTTAAGGTATTATATGAACAGTACTGATTGTGTGTGTGTGCATGTGTGTGTGTATGTGTGTGTGTGTGTGTGTAGATGGTTTAGAAGCTTCCTTGAGAAGAAGTACTGGATACTCTTTTTCTTTTTTATCTTCCTATCCCAGAAGAGTAACAGGCATTGAGATACTGATACTCTGAGCTTGGTCATCAACATCACATTGGCCTGCAAGGGCATAGCATGTCCACCATGGGTTTGTCCAATAGGAAAAGGAGTACGTCAAGGCTATATATTTGTCACCCTGCTTATTTAACTTATATGCAGAGTATATCATGAGAAAGGCTGGGCTGGAGGAAGTACAAGCTGGAATCAAGATTTCTGGGAGAAATATCAATAACCTCAGATATGCAGATGACACCACCCTTATGGCAGAAAGTGAAGAACTAAAGAGCCTCTTGATGAAAGTGAAAGAGGAGAGTGAAAAAGTTGGCTTAAAGCTCAACATTCAGAAAATGAAGATCATGGCATCCAGTCCCATCAATTCATGGCAGTTAGATAGGGAAACAGTGGGAACAGTGGCTGACTTTATTTTTTGGGCTCCAAAATCACTGCAGATGGTGATTGCAGCCATGAAATTAAAAGACACTTACTCCTTGGAAGGAAAGTTATGACCAACCTAGACAGCATATTAAAAAGCAGAGACATTACTTTGCCAACAAAGGTCCGTCTAGTCAAGGCTATGGTTTTTCCAGTGGTTATATATGGATGAGAGAGTTGGACTATAAAGAAAGGTGAGCACCGAAGAATTGATGCTTTTGAACTGTGGTGTTGGAGAAGACTCTTGAGAGTCCCTTGGACTGCAAGGAGATCCAACCAGTCCATCCTAAAGGAGATCAGTCCTGGGTGTTCATTTTAAGGACTGATGTTGAAGCTGAAACTCCAGTCTTTTAGTGACCTGATGCAAAAAGCTGACTCACTGGAAAAGACCCTGATGCTGGGAAAGATTGAGGGCAGGAGGAGAAGGGGATAACAGAGGATGAGATGGTTGGATGACATCATCAACTTGATGGACATGGGTTTGGGTGAACTCTGGGAGTTGGTGATGAACAGGGAGGCCTGGCGTGCTGCGCTTCATGGGGTCTCAAAGAGTCATACATGACTGAGAGACTGAACTGAACAGATTTAAAAGAGAGGCCTTGTATATACATCCTTTGAGGTTGGGCTGGGTTAGATTTGCTTCTGAGGCTCCTTATGATTTTCTCTACCTCTTCTATAATGCATGGTGCTTCCCCAAAGCATGCAAAATTGAATTTTCTGGAGTCAGTTCACATTGAAGCATTTGGTTTGACTCTGAATTCATATTGCTGCATCATTGCTAATCAACCTTATTAATTTCTGTGTATAGGCAATACGTTCCTAATGGCTTTATAAGGGAAAAGATAAGGTTGTGCTAAAGAGTTTGCTTTATAGTTCGGATTAAAAAGCTTTTCTTATAAATTTCATTAGAAATATGATACAGCTTAGAATGACTAGCAGTGTTGTGGTGTCCAGTGCCTGTGTGTCTTTTGGAGGTCCTCCCCTGCACAGGATGTGTCAGGCCTTATTGAATGTGGATTGTAAAGAATGTCTTTTAGAATCTGAGATTCCCTCTATTTGTATAAAAAAAGAGCTCTAGGTTCCCTGATTCAGTGCTCATAACCTTTGAGGCCAGATTTAATTCTGATTTTTAAAAATTATTTTGGAGATAACAGTGTGCATAAACTCTGTATCACGTAACACTGCCAACATGGCAGCATTCCAGACTAAGAAACTTTTAGTATTTCTGAAGGGAAATATCTGAATATTTACAATAAATGGAATAAAGACTGTAAATAGCTGCATGTCAGGTTGGGCTTTTTTGTATTTTTTAACAGTTTTATTGAAGTATTATTTGCATATCATAAAATCAGTTTATTTTTCATGTTACTTTTGAATGTGTTCACCAAGTTTTGCAACTATTATCATAATCTTAATTCCATATTTTGAAATTAAGAGTGAGGGAGTTTGGATCTAAAGTTATTGGTTTTCATAGAGGTAGTGTTGTTTTAACTTCTTTTTTCCTTTTTGATTTTCCAAGTTTAACAAGATCTGTAGAAAAAAAGTTCTGACCTCAATCCATGTGGTTGGTTAAGTCTTACAGAGATTCCTGCATCTTTTCACTGGTGTCTTTAATATGCTTGCCTGTCTTATTTACTGTTTAACAAATTGGTTGTGGTGTTTGGGTAATCAGGGTATCTTCTTTGGGGTTATGTTTGGGTCAGAATGCTTAGATCCTTATTTTGTTTTTTTCAAAATTATGATAAATTGTAGGTCCCTACACAAATGTAATTTTCTGCAGTAAGAATCTGACATCAGTATTTGATAGCTTTCTTGGCTGTGTGTTTAGTACTTGCAGCTCTTGATTCTTGAATGAGTAACAATTGCTTATAGTGTAAATAGGAATCTGAGTACTTTGTAGTCTTTTTCATATATTTGCCTCTTGTTGTGTATTACAGATGTCTTACACATGCAGAAGTAATTGTGTTGTGTTTAAGTACATATTGTTGACTTATATTTAGTTGTGTCCAGGGATTTTTTCCAAAGTGTAAAGGTGCTTTTAAAATCTAAGATAGACTCAATTTCCATTCCTTAACTTTTTAAAAAAAGGAAATATATTTTTAGACAAACTAAACATATTTAAAGTTGGAAAAGAATTTGGAGTCTTTCTTTATCCCTTTAAAGAAATGGCCATCTTTAAAATATGTCCCAGCTTATTCCCTAGAGGTAGAATTACTTTTGAGCAGTTTTAAAAGAGCAATAACATAGTTAATTATGGGAGAAAGATTCTATAAAAATTTAATATGCCATTAAGACATTTGTTGATTTACATCAGATTTATATAAAGGTTGTTTGAAGCTACACCTTTGCATGCAGCTGGTGGCCTTTTTCTAGGTTAATTACATTCAAGCCTCTGAAAAATGTTAGACATTTGAGAGAAGTTGTGATTTCAGAGATAAAGGGAACACGCTGTGAAAAGTATGGCCATGTGGCATAATGACATAAATCCTGCAGTTCTAATCAGGAGGCCTGAGTTCTCACAGTTTCTGCCACTACCTGCTTGTGTAATTGTGGACAAGTAATTTAACCTCTCCAGGGCTTACTTTCCAAATATGGAAGTTTCTGGGGATGCTTCAAAAACCAAATTATATCATGTTATTTTTAATCATAATTAAAAATTAATTTCATTACAAATCTTTTAAAAAGTAAGATCATAAACTTTGTCTTTGAAATAATCTGATTGGAAAGATGGAATCATTATGCCAATGAAGTACTTCATTCATTCCCAGAACAGAAGAGTAGATCCTCAAGTACTTAGAATAATATTTTTTTGAGGACCCGAGTATTTATTGCAAACTGAAGTGGGCTCTATGTTTTCTTTCACCTTTCAGAGAAATCTGCTTTAAGTTATCCTCATATCTCCCTTTGATCATGATGGTTTGAAGTTATCTTTTTCATTATCTTCTAAACCCAAATACTTGATTTTCTTCAATGGATTCTCCCAGAAGTCCATTATATTTTCTGTTTCTTAATTCCCTATTTTAGCCTACATAATTGTTTCCTTATGTCATTTTACATGAGCTGTGCTGTCATTTTAGGCATGTAATTAGAAGCTGACTTTGATCCTTTTTCCATGCAAGAAAAATAGCATGTTTTCTTGAAATACCAAATTGAACTTGCCATTCTCTGTAGGGGAATTGAAAAAGGAGAAAAAAGAAAAGCCTAAACAAAATAATATTGTCAAGTGTCAAACAGTGGTTTAGACTGAGAACTCTCCATATTGAATCCTCTGTCTCAGAGCCTCTGTAAAGGCTCATGTTGACCCTTTACAAACAGTATAAAGGGTCAGATAGTAAACGCTTTCTGTCATTTGGATTCCATGACAATGGTTTAACTCTGTGGGATTACTGAAAACAACTGCATGTTCTGTGTTCTAGTAAAACTTTATCTGAGAAACAGGTGGGCACTAGATTTGGCCAGTTTGCTGACTTTACAGTTTGCTGACTTTATTTAGTACCTTAGTTGATATATACATCCATGTGAATTAAGTCATACATGCTCTCCATAGAGGCTAAGTTTGGGATAATATCCTTACAGTAGTATCATTCATTCAGTTTCCTATATGCATTTTACGAAGGACCTTCACATTCATTTTTATCTGAATCTTTAATACTTCTGTCAAGAGGATATAAATATCCTTCTGTTACAGCGGTGGAAATCTAGAGTGGTGGAATTTGCCTAAGGTGACCCTGAGAACACAAGTCCTTTCCTCTCGTTTTCTGCTCTGTATTTTATCTGAGTCCCAGTGGGCTCACCATGCAGGTATCTCCAGTCCTGCTCTGTATTAGTCGACTCTCCTTTACCCTAAAATTTGAAAGTAAATTCAAGTCCAAATTTAGCACTTCTACTATTCTCTGGATACCAGATTCATTCAAAATAATCATGCAAAGTAAACGTTGGTAACAATTCCCCACAAAGGAAGCCCAAGTGAGCAGAAAGCAGTTTCCAAGAATAACCACCTCTAGAAGTTCATCACAGCTGTAAAAATATATCTTCAGGACAAATTTAGCTTGTAATAGAAGGATACTTGAATTTTTATTCATCTTCCTTGATTTTTTTTTTCAAATTATTAAGAAAGAGATGCTGAGGATATTTATTTATTCCTCTTTATACAAAGGCCAGGCATTTTTATTATGAAGGGGAGCTGTCACTGAAAAAAAAACAACAACTGAGAAGTAAATGCCAGTTGGGGGATAGTGGAAAATTTGACAATATTACTGTGTTATAACTTTCATCCTGTCTTTTTGAAAATTGGCCATTTCCTTCTGTTTGAATGAGGCCTGCTGTGCTAAGTCACTTCAGTCGTATCCAACTCTCTGCAGCACCATGGTTGTAGCCCACCAGGCTCCTCTGTCCATGGAATTCTCCAGACAATCTTCCAGACTACTGGAGTGCTGTTTCCTTCTCCAGGGGATCTTCCTGACCCAGGGATTGAACCTGCAACTCTTATATCTCTTGCATTGACAGGCGTGTTCTTTACCATGAGTGCCACTGGGAAAGCCTTGTTTGAATGAAGAGCACTTGGCAATCAAACATCACTAGAAGTATTGATTGAGTTTTCCAGGATAACTAAATCTGTAAGGATCCACGTGAATTTGGCATCTCTTTCCCTTTCTTTCAAACTCATCAAGCCACAATCTTCAGTCTTGAATGTTGTATAAATATTACATTTTAGTTAGTAAGTATTGTTTAAAGATTTTTTTTAAGTGCAATTTTACATTTGGCCATTTTTAAAGTTATTTCAGATTTTTTGGCAACGTTTTGTAATAGTTTCTAACTTATCTTAATGAGGCAACTGGTTGCATGAAGGAATGAATAAATAAAGCCTGCTGTTTTAAATGGTGGCCTGATCTGGGAATTCTGATTTTGCCTCTTTGTGTCTCAGGACACCTCAAATTGAGGGTTTTTTGAAGATTCGGTGAGTTCATATGTAGAAATTTCTGAATGCCTAGTACACGCTAAATGCTCCATTAATGTGCACTGGTTTTATTTTTTATCCATTTTAAGATGGTTACCCTCCTCTGAAAATTGCCAATTTTAAAATACGTGCCATAAATATCATAGGAATGGTTGTTCCTCTTATTTTATATATTTTTTAGAAGTCAGAGTTCATTAGAGAATTTCAGTAAGTTTGAATATTCTGATACTGTTATCTAACATTGCAAAGATTAGTCCATTTTTATATTTATTAATCATTAAAATTTCACTTTGTACAACACTAAACTAGGAAGTGACTGCATTTTTTTTTTTTTTTAAACAGGGATGTTTAGAAATGAGATTAAAAACAACTTTCTCCCTAGGATGATAGTATCTAGTTACTGGGAGGTATGCAGTTATGTAGAAGTTTGTCACATCTCACAATACCTCCTTTTGAAGGAACTAACATAGCTGTTTGATGAATGTCCATCCTTCATATCTGTAATGTCTTACATTTGTTCAGTGTTATAACTTTTTTACAAACTTTTCTAACACCTCAGATCACCTCCTGAAGACCTTGGGAAGGGAAGTGGGCTTTTTAAGGCTCTTCATTTAGAGCTGATGACGCCCAGAGGTTTCCTGTCATCTGATTACTGTCATCTTGTTCAGGTGAACTTGCACATCTAATGGTTAAAAGTCTTCCTGACTCCTTTTCTCTCTCTCTCTCTCCCTCCCTCTCCTTTTTTTTTCTTTAGATACTATATTCTTCTCCTATTCTTCATTGATTACAAAGAGCCCTAAAGATTAGGAACTGACCTGGCTTCATGTTTCAAGTATATTTTAAAAATATATTTGAACTCTTTTCCTCAGTAAGCAAGATAAGTTTTATTAGCTACAGGGACTTTTAAATGCTGTATCATTTTCCTAACTCCTAAGTCAATACAGCACCCACCAGGAAAAGTAAATAATTGGTTAAAGAAGGTTTGGACAGTGACATAAACTATGTAAGTTAAATAAATGAGGGGCTGCATCATCACCTAGCCATGTGGACTTCAAAAAATGTTAGGGTAAAGGCTGCTGCTGCTGCTGCTAAGTCACGTTAGTCATGTCTGACTCTGTGCAACCCATAGACGGCAGCCCACCAGGCTCCCCCGTCCCTGGGATTCTCCAGGCAAGAACACTGGACGGGTTGCCATTTCCTTCTCCAGTGCATGAAAGCGAAAAGTGAAAGTGACGTCTCTCAGTCGTGTCCGACTCTCAGCGACCCCATGGACTGCAGCCTACCAGGCTCCTCCGTCCAGGGGAGTACTGGAGTGGGGTGCCATTAGGGTAAAAGAGCCCCTCTCTATATTATCTTTTATAGGTATGTAGACTAGAGAGATCTGATTGGAAAGTTTGATCACTGTATCAAGATTCTGCTGTATCTAACACCGCCGTCACCTCTGCCCTGCAGCTCCCTTCTAGCCCGCTGTCTTGGTTCCTTATTCCTTTGTCCATTTTTCATTCATCTGCTCAATCATTCATGTGCCTACTCATCTGTCTAGTGTCTAGTGCCTGCCCCGTGTCAGGGGTAGGTCCAGTCACTATGGATATGTTTACTTTAGTGAAGTAAACAGACACACCCTACCCTCTAGAAGCTTATATTTCTGTGGGAGCAGTGAGACTTATTTCTGATAATCATTAAGATTATATGTGTTTACTGTCACTGTGAGCCTTAGCACCTTCAGACTTGACCTTTACAATCTTTCATATATGGTACAAATTTATAAAACTGAAGAGCTTTGAGAAGGCAGGGATGAATGTAACCTGGAGAAGTTGGGAATATCTTGTGGAATTTAAGCTGGAGGTGAAAAAGAACATTTAGGATAGTGGTACCCTTAGGTAGATGGATACAAAGTTGCTTCATATATAGAGTAATGAGGCTGATAACTCTGGATAATTTTGAAGTTTATGTAGTAAAGGTGGGCCAGATTTTGGATAGCTTTGAATACTAGGTCAAAAACACTGGAGTCTATTCCTGAATTACTGTAGATTCTTGTTGAAGAGTGAAGCAGAGGGATCACATTCCATGCCACAAACACAAAGACATGAAATTTCTGATCCCGAACTTGATCAGATAGCTCTGTGTTCTTGGTGAGCACATTTAAACTCAATGGGCATCCATTTCCTCACTGCAGAAGTAAACATTGAGATAAATCTCTGGAGTTCTGGGATTTTACAAATAGATATCTCTGATCTCTAGGCCTGTTCTAGTATTTGCCCATCTGTGGCTTTTTGAGCTTCTCTTGTGGAACTGAATGGTCTTTCATGTTGGATATTACTTAGAGGTTGGAGAGGGTGCAAGCAGGTTAAAGAACCTGGTGGTGAAGGACTGGAGGTAGAGGGTGCAAAATGGGAACTGTGTGGTTTGGTGGGGGCCGGGGGTAGGACATGGCACCCTGGACTTTTAAAGGACATAACTTGGAGTCTTAGTCCTTCTATCCATTAGCTCTGAGATTCTGGGCAACCTATTTCATCTGAGTTTCACCAACCCTTTCATAAAATACAAATTCACAAAGTTTACAAACAAGGTTTTAGAAAGAATTCCTTGAGATAATATATGTAAAAACATTCTGTATCATGTTTACTAAACCTTCATAATTAGTGTTACTCCTCCTAATAAATGATTACTCCCACACTCCAGTGAAATATAATGACAGACTAGAATGTTGTTTTCTAGGCATTGCTCTCTTTACTAGATACTGGGACCTCATCTGGGAGGGATAAAATGACTTAACAGGTGTTTGAATTCATTAGGCAATCACACACAATTCTCTTTCCTCGTAATATCTGGTCTCTCACAGAAAAATAGAATGGAGCTTAATTTGTAGTCATGTTAGCATATCATTTGGATGACCTGAATTTGTTTCGATTATTAAAGGAACAAGATACGTGGGTAGATTTGAGATATGGCCCAGAGTAGAACAGAAATGATTTTTTGAGAAATTTGATCCTCACTGTAAAAGTGCTGGGATATTTAGGAGTTCTTACGGAACCTATTCGAGAATAGAATTTCCTGGTACTCCTTAAAAGGGAATATTTGAGTCACAGAGGCTAAATAAAGACTCAACTGTATCCTGTAATTTTTATTATTTTCTAGCTATCAAAATTTATAGCACAGTGTTATGATTTTTCATCTTTGGGTTTTGTTAATCTTTGACTTGCCCATGGCAGTGGTTGCATGAGTTTTCTACACTTCTAAGCATTGCTGGTGTCTATTGCTGTGTTGAAGGTGCCTAACACATCACATTATGAGGGAACAGGGACCAGTGCATTTAAACAAGGGCTGGTTAAATGTGGACTAACAAGCCAGAGCATTCCAGTCAGATATTTTAACCAGTCACTTCCTTCCCCTTCCCCTTTGCTTCATCGAGACTTACTGAGTGCCAGTCACATACCTGGAAAAAACTTCTTGCTTGACTCCCAGTAGGGTTCTTGGGGCCAGGAGCCAATCAAAATGATTGACAGTTTAGCCCAGGAGCATCCACTAAACCACAACTATTAAAGCAGACAGAATTCCCATAAGACAAATGCTTTTTTGGATGTAATCCAGTGATAATAATCTATTAAAACAAGTTGTCTTATCTTATAAGTTAACTTGAAAAGAGAAGTGGATGCAGGGTGAATTGCAAAATGTTTGCACATGTAACTTCAATTTATTTAATTTTAAATAATTAGGGCATGGCATTGATTAGTGCTAATTGGAGTTGTGTTGGGCTGAAAGAATTATCCAAAATATGTTTTGAAGACTCATGAGAGATTTTTGCAGTAATTCTTACTTAAATATAGGAGTTATTAAAATTGATATTACTAAAATCGAAGATCTACATCTTAAAAAATACTAGATTTTAACCCAGTTTGAAATGGTTAGCAATATCATTCTTCAATGATAGCTACAAAAGCTGGACATGCTAAAAAGGGAAGATTAATGGGGAGAGTTTTAATGGTCCTCAAAATAGGTATTTAATAAATGCACATTTTTTTTTCAAACTAACTTAAAGTCAGATCAAACTTTTGGGTTGTATTAAAGTCTTATTCAAGTGGAAGACAAATACTGCAGTGGTTACATAGATTTCACAGTTGTCAAATTCCTATCTGTCTCCAAATCTTGTGAACTTGGCTATGAGCTTCCTGAACATCCTCAGTTCACATATATAGTCTTTAAAAATCAGTATATGATTAAAATTTAATTTCAAATCTCACATTAAAAGAGGGAAAAAAAAGAAATTAGATGGACAGCATTTACACAAAGATTTCATCTGTTTAGATTGGTAGCTGCTACCAAAAGGTTCCCCAAATTGCATTTTGCCAAGTTGCTTCTGGCAAGAAGACATACTTGGAGAGGCCATCAGAACAGAACTTGAACTGAAAAACTTGCTTGTATTTTCATCTGTTCCCAAACATCTGGCTCATGGCCACTTGGCATCCATATCAATCATTTCTGTGTCTGCATAATATGAAACATGCAAGTAGTTTATTATTCATAAAGTAAGTATAATTCGAGGGTAGCCCTTTTGATGATTAATTTCAGCTAATAAAGGCATGCATTTAAAAATGCTTATTTGATGGTACAAATATTGGTGCTCTTAGAAAAGCCATCCTCTTTATTTATAATGAGTTTTGCCATCTAGGTTTACTATTTCCAGAAGAAATTCTTTTTTAGAGTAATAAGATGCATAGATGTGAGAGATGACTCTTTAGTTCAGTTGCTCAGTCGTGTCTGACTCTTTACGACCCCATGAAGCGCAGCACGCCAGGCCTCCCTGTTCATCACCAACTCCCAGAGTTTACCCAAACCCATGTCCATTGAGTCAGTGATGCCTTCCAACCATCTCATCCTCTGTCGTCCCCTTTTTCTCCTGCCCTCAATCTTTCCCAGCATCAGGGTCCTTTCCAGTGAGTCAGCTCTTCGCATCAGGTGGCCAAAGTATTGGAGTTTCAGCTTCAACATCAGTCCTTCCAAAGAACATTCAGGACTGATTTCTTTTAGGATGGAATGGTTGGATCTCCTTGCAGTCCAAGGGACTTTCAAGAGTCTTTTCCAATACCACAGTTCAAAAGCTTCAATTCTTCAGTGCTCACCTTTCTTTATAGTCCAACTCTCACATCCATACATGACCACTGGAAAAACCATAGCCTTGACTAGACAGACCTTTGTTGGCAAAGTAATGTCTCTGCTTTTTAATATGCTGTCTAGGTTGGTCATAACTTTCCTTCCAAGGAGTAAGTGTCTTTTAATTTCATGGCTGCAATCACCATCTGCAGTGATTTTGAGAACTCAAGGTATAGTTTTTGTTTTTGCTCACATCACTCATTCTTAGACTCAATTTTTGGTTTAAGGTATTTTTGAACAAGTAGCCTTAGGTTACTGCTGACATCACTACTTTGCTGCTCCTCACATCTCTTTCTGTAGTCAATGGAAGAAACCAAATTGTCCACCCAAAAAAGATTTGAAAGTAGAGTTGTTTTGTTCTATAATAGAGTCTAATAACCATAACTTTGCTTCCTACTCTGATCACTTGAAAATCTGGCATGGGTGTTTTGCTTATTCTGTTTGTCTTTAGGCAGAGGTAAAGGGAAGGAGAGATGATGATGCCTGTTCTTGCTTAGTAAGCCCAGAGTGTTCTACTCAAGTGTTCTTATTGAAGATTCCAGTTCTGTTTAATTCTGTTCTGAATGACTAATAATTATTATGTCTAAGTTTGTGCCAGAGTGTTGTCTGGGAATTTCTGAATGGTTATAATCACCACATATTGAGAGAATTTGAAAAATTGATTGATGTTTTCCCAGGTGAAAATTTTCTTTCAAAGACTCTAATTACTCTACATATTTCCCAATCAAAAAAATATTATTTTATATCAGTGAGCATTTTGAGAATATAGACAAAGTCCACCTGAGGACTGTATAGATAAAGGGCTACATTTTTAACCTTGAGAATGAGTAAATGATCACTTGTTCATTTAGACATTGAATTTACTCTTTGTATCTAGCAGAAGATGAGTGTAATTATAGAATAGGAACACATTTCCATGCCAAGATATTAAGCATTAAAATTATGCTTATTAATGAAAACCTACCTATAAAGGTATGTGTGTTTTTTGTTTATATACATATAAAATCTTTATTTTCTTATTGGTGTCTTTTGTATCTTTGTAGGAAAACTCCCACACACATTAAATAGCTTGTCTATTCTCTTTGAGAGAAGACTGCTGTATCTTGGCCTCCCCACTGAGTGAAGTCTCATTATAATTTGTCTCTTTATGTTTCCAAAATGCTGGCTCACATGCTTACCTCATTAATGAGACTGGAACGCATCTCATAATGGCTGGTTTGTGGCAATAAAGCCACACAGAGTTAAAAGAATGTTGCCCTTTAATCCATTGGCACAGGAAATGCATTTGCAGTACTGTTGCCCACTTGAGAGATTGATAGAAAAAGAGTTCCTTTTCCCAATTCTGTTAATTTTGAGCACTTTTATTTTCTTTTTGATTTCTCCTCCTATAGTGTGTCATCTTAAAATATAGAGAAAGTAGGTTAGTAAGAACCCAAAGTATTTCTATAGTCAGAGAGGTGTCTTCTTTTGTTTAAAGCATTTTTTGTTTCTTAGGTCACGAGGCTATTTTCTTCACATATTTTCTTCATAGAGGCTGGATTGTTTCATGGCTAACCTGATTTGACCATAGCACACTGCCTGGTGGGAAGCGTTAAACCTCTTATTTTAAGCTAAACAAGATTACTCTGAAGGCTGGCATTAAGGGGGTAGCTTTTAGTGTAATGGTTTAGGGGCTGTGGCACACCCGTGCAGTTTCAGTAATTGAACTCTTTGGGTACTTCGGTTTCCAATAGTTAGCTCTGGAAGCAGCTCGCCATGGGTGCACAAGGAATTGCTAACTGCTTAATTTCCCCATGTTAGCTTAATGAGGAAGAATGGGTCACCATGCCAACCAAAACACCCTAGCCATGGGTTTAGAAGCGTCCTGCCCAGGATATTTGCTTCTCTTTTGGAGGTTTCTAGTAAAACAAAAGCTGTGGAATGCCAGACGAAACACAAAACAGGATTTGAAATCAGTATATCATCTCTCATACAGTCCATATAATCAATCAGCTGTGAATATTTAACCTGAATTCAGTGGTCATTTACTTCATTCTTTTATACTGTCCTTTTAATTTTGAAGACATGTAAAATGTTAACAGACATTTATGTTTTTGTTAATCTTTCAGTTAATATTTCTTGGCTCCTAGATACTGACCCATCAGAGGCCATCTACTTAATTTCATTTGGTTTCTAGCAACTCTTACTCTAGAAACAACTATTCTTTAGAATAGACTTTATTTTTTAGGACAGTTTTATGTTTACGGAAAAATTGAGTAGAACAGAGTTCTCATATAGTCACATATAGTTTTGCCTGTTATTGACAGCTTACACTAGAATAGTATATGTGTTACAATTATTAACCAATGCTGATATATGCTATAAAGTTCATGGTTTCTTCAGATTCCCTTCAGTTTCTCTTTCTGCCGTTTTGTCCTTTTTCAGGATGCCATTTAGGGTAGCTCATTACATTCATTTGTCATGTCTTCGCCAGCTCCTCTTGGTTTTGACAGTTTTGCAAAACTTTACTTTTGATAAACTTGACAATTTTGAGGATTCCTAGTCAGGTAGTTGGTAAAATGTTCTCCATTGGGATTGGCTTGATGTTGTTCACATGATTAGACTGGATTTTTTGGTTTTGAAAGGAAGCACACAGGTAGAGTGACATTTTCATCACAGAATATCAGAAATGAAGGGTACATTCTATCAACATGATTTATTACTGTTCAGGTTGACCTTGATCATTTGGCTGAGATAGTGTTTTTTCAAGTTTCTCTTGTAAAGTTATATTCCCTCTTGTTCCCATTTTCTCATATCATTTTATTATATCATTTGTCAGTATAGACTCATGGATATTTTATACTTTAGATTATAACCTAATACTACTTTACTTCTTTTCTTGCTCAAATTGTCTGGCTTTGGCCAGGGGAGCTCTTTAAGCATGCTCCTGTGTCCCTTTAACCCTTTGCTGTATCCTGTTGTGTGTGTGTGTGTTTGTTGAGCATTTTCTTAGTTTCTAGCTCTAGAAGATTCTCTGGGCTCACCTTCTATATTTCTTGGCCCAGGCTGAAAATCAGTACATTTCTCCAAAGAACCTTGGTTCTGCGTATTGGAAAATGGTATATGAAATCAAGATGTGAACACCAGGTAACACCTTTTAAGCAATAACTAAAACAAAATTTTAAGTAAAATTAAGGAGTTTTCAACTATGTTTAAATGAAAGAACAATAGATGATCATCTTAGATTTTTTTCTCTTTATATCACATTTAAAAATAATTTTTAATGTCCATTTTCTCCAATGTTAGCTAGTATCACATGAAGACATATCACATGAAGAGAAAATTTCAAATAAACTAATAGTTGTGATTGAAATTTAAAAAATCATGTTGGGATTGCTTTTTATTACCAAATTAATCCAAATATATTTGATTTTAAACTTTGGATAAATATCATGTGTTATTCAGTGTACCACATACATGAATATGCTTTAAAACTCTTTGGATTTTTATATGGCCATACTCTTCCCTTCATGAAAATCTTGTTCGATAAGTTGTAATCTTGTCTAAAAAGTCTGTACGTTTTCATCAGTGAATTTTAATCTTTACCTGATTTTATGAAGCTGCTCAATATTTGCCTGGATATAAGGAATACTTTCTAATACATGGCCAAGCTTAACAGAAAGTATTATGGTATATTATAGAGTCAGATTGAATAAATGAAAAAATTCCTTATAAAATAGTGTTAAGTATCTTGCTAACATTTTTTTTTTTAATGTACTAACTTTTTTTTAAAATTGTCTCAGTTTTTATATTCTTTCCTCACAAAAACTGGATGAACCCACCCATTGAACCGCTTTATAGTTTTGAAATATCAAATATTAAAATTATTTTATCTTGTCTGTTAGTTGGTATAGAAAAAAGTTTCTGATGTTGTATATAGGGTAATTATTAATAAGGTAAACAATTTTCTCTTCGAAGGGAAACAGAACTACCGTGACAACTTGATTATGGCAAAATCAATTCTGTTTAATCTCAGAATATATTCTAGAAAAAAAAATTCCAATTATATTTTTAGCCATATATTCCTTCTTGTCATGTATTCAGAAAAATCTGTTTTTATATTAATGTTTTAGGGTGAGTCTCCAGTGAGAACTATTTCAGAAAGGAGAACAGCGAGGAGAAATCCTGTATTGTTGATATAGCAAAAGCTTATGACTTCAGTGATGAATGGTGGATTCAAAATAGAGGATGCTCAACTTTTGTTATGTCTGTATAGTCTTTTCTCTCAGTTATTCTTATAACTTTCAGATACTGATTTTTATCTACTTTATTATTACCGTGCTACTATCATTGCCAAGGGCTTAATTTGGAATTAAATGAGCCTTATGCTTAAGTAATTTATTTTCATTAGTTTGCCAGAAGTGAGTCTCATGATGGTTTTAATACTCTAAAGCAGAATGTTTACATTTTTCTTTCATTGAGTCTGAAACAATTCTTTTCAGTTTCCTTTTTGTCTCACAAAATGTGAGAGCAGAAGGCAGTATTGGAGCTGCCATCATGAATGGTAGTTTTTCTTGAACAATATAGAGGGGAGCTGTTGTAATTGATTTTTGCTTTTCTCTTATATTATTTCATTGATCAAAGACTCCCATGGGGTTGGGGGGGAGTCACTGTATGGCTTCTATAAAGACATCACCACTAATTTATGTGGCAGGGTCTTCTCATCAGCTTTGCCTTCATTTTTCAGGTGATGTGTGGGAAAGACTTTGATATTTTATGATAAATTTCTCATTATTTGGTTAAGCTCTAGCTACGTCCTTTTATTCCATTAGTATCCAAAGACGAGAGATAAAATTGTCAGCTATGAATTTTGTATTCTTACCTGATTTCCATTCTGTGATTTCCTATTTGACAATTCCAGAAAAATCTCTAAAATTTTGTGATTAGAAATACATAATTCTTTAAAATGAAATGGAGATTAGATCTGGTTTCTCTTTTTATGTTAAAGGAGAATTTTTAAAAAAGAACATATTTGAATTTGTGGAGAAATTAGGCTTTCATGAAACAGATTTATATCATTCTGTAAGTAGATAGTGAATTAAACCATGAAGGAACCCTGTCCATTCAATAATTGACATAACATATGTTTGCTGAGAATTTTTTTAGGGATCTAGTCATTTTCCCGTTTATAATTCTACTTTGGAATGAAGCTGTAGTCAGAACAGCGCTCCTCCAGAACATATGTCATTGCTTTTTCGTTCTTCATGGAGAGAGACTGAGACAGGCAAAAAATGTTATGATATAGAGGTGACAAGGCCAACTTTCTGTATATGACGATAACTGAGCTGTTTTTAAATAGCCTTGGAGTTGTGCAAATTGTTTAATTTATAGCCCTTCATAAGGGATTAGGAATGAGGATTTAGCATAACAAGATTCAGAATGTGTGAGATGATAGGTTTAAATAGACTTTCTGTTTGAGGGTCAGAGTTAGTTTAAGAATAATTTATTTGAATACCTACAAACGTCAGAGTGTATATTAACTTCTGGGAATTCAAAGATGTGTCAGTTATTTTACCCCAGATATAAAAGAGTTGGGTAACATTATCATAATTTTGTATGCCAGCTAGGGTGTATTGTGAAATTAAGAGATTTTCTAGGAAAATTAGGGTAAAGATTACAAAATAATTATAGATAGATTAAATAGGGACATGGAAAAGAGCTTTTAATTAAAGAAATTAAAATAGCTACCATAATTATTGAATATAGAAAATTATAGTACTAACACATTAGATACTTAAGTGCCTATAACCAGAATTTAGATTTGTTAACATTATTTGTATATTTCAAAGCAGAAAAATTCTCTTTTAAACTCAAGAAGCATAAGTTTAGGCATAACAGATCTTTGGCCTTTTGTTTATTGTAATAAATTTTGAGGGGCTATGAATAAATAGCAACTACTCAGAAATTTGAAGCTACCTTTTTTTCTTACTCATCAGTCCATCTCCCTGCTGTATCCTGTCCCAGATATTTCATCATCTTATGTTTGGTTTAATTGTTTCTAGACTTGGAAAAAATAAACCAACAAAAAACCTTTAGAAACGTATATATGCATTTGTGAAAAAACAGTATTATTTCCTGAATGGCTAATATGATTTTATAATGTGCATATTTTACACAATGATTTTTCATTAGCTATGTTACTATAAGATGATTTGTTTGCCTTAATTGCTATATAGTATTTTTCATGTTGATATATATTTATATAATATGTGAAGTGAAAGTGAAGTCACTCAGCCGTATCTGACTCTTTGCAACTCCATGGACTGTAGCCTACCAGGCTCCTGCCTCCATGGGATTCTCCAGGCAAGAGTACTGGAGTGGGTTGCCGTTTCCTTCTCTGGGGGATCTTCCTTACCCAGGGATCAAACCCGGGTCTCCCACATTCCAGGCAGACGCTTTAACCTCTGAGCCACCAGGGAAGCCCCAAGAAGAAAGGCTTCCCTGACCGGGAATCAAACCTGGGCCACGGCAGTGAGAGCACCGAATCCTAACCACTAGACCACAGGGAGCGTTGGGGCCCAGCCCTCGCCTGCTCCTGCTGAATCCAGCACCTCTGTAGCTATATACTATATATAGAGATTATATATATGCTTTTCCTTTTAATTACATTATAGATTAGATCATATGATCATCACCATAATTTATTTTCATATTGATATAATGAAGTTTTTAGTTCTTTCCTTATTTTTGCTATTAACAATGCTTCTTTCGATGACATTGTAGTCATATAAGAGGATTTATTAAAGAGTATGTAACTAAACTCAGATGACCAAATGTTAGGGGATACAAATTATTAATTTCCCTAAACACTTCCAAATTTCCCACCCAGTTTGCACAATTTATGTTTTTTCCCCAGTGTGTGGTAGTTCTCATTTCAGCCAAATTTCAGGGACTTTAATATCCAGTTCTTTTTTTTTTTTTGGTTTAAGTTGATTTGTGGTGGATTCATGTCAATGTATGGCAAAACCAATACAGAATTGTAAAGTAAAATAAAAAATAAATTAAAAAAAAAAGAAATATGTTCTTTTCACTTCAGCTTTTACTGATTATTGAGATTGAGCATCTTTTCAAATATTTATTGATCTTTTCTCTGAATTTCATGTCTGTAGTTTCACACCTGTATTTACTATTGGATTATTTGCTTTTTTGTGGTATATACTTAGAAGACTCTTTTTTTTTTTTTTTTTCTGAGAACAAGCCCTTTGTCTTCTGTATGTTGCAACAAGACTTGAATATTTCAACCCTGAATTTCTACTTATTCCAAAGATCTCAATTTCTTTGTAGCCTGACCTTCATGGCACTCATTTATTACACTAGGAATTCAATTTGTCCCAGAGCCTGAAAGGAAGCATTATTTACATTTCATTATGGTTCCTTCATTTAGCATGTGAGGAAAATATGCCTTAGACTTTGTGAAATGAAAGCTAGAGACCAACAGTATTTTCAGTGGTAATAATCAGTATTAGACTTGAGCAAATATTCGATGATTCTCAACCTTGCCTATGTTATAATCTCTGGTGGAGATTTTATACTAGAGCATCAGTATTTTTAAAAGCTCACAGCTGACACTGATCATCCTCTAGGTTTGAAAACTATCATTGAAGTCTCTATGATCCTTCTTCCAAAGTATTTTTCTAGACAAAGTAGAATATGTGAAGCTCCAAGAATACATGGGCTCTTATTTCTTCTTACAGGTGTATATCCAGCACATAAAAGAAGAGTGTCTGTCACGTAAAGAAGCCTTATTAAAGTCTTGAATGAACCAGTTAGCCTTTTTTTTTGTTAAATTGCAATCATTTTACAATGCTGTCAATCATAGGTTATATCCAGATCATGTTTAAATTTCCCAGAATTTAGAATCTCATCTTCTGTATGTGGTGTTTTACCAGTTTTGACTTTCAAGTCTAAGGTGGCAGCTCATCAGAATTCTCATTATCTTGGGAATACCTGTGTTGAATCATTTTGCTGCCCCACTTGGAGAACAAAACAGTGCAGAGGTGCTGAGGCTCCTAGTTGTAGCTCAATCAAAACTGTTAACTTAATCCATAAATCAGAGTTTAGCAACCAAAATCAAGAAATAAAAGCTTTCCGTCTCCACAGGATTGGTGAATATGAGGTTAGAAGAGAGACTGGGTTTTTATCAGAGTTCCATTCTTATAAATGATAATTTAAACAAAATTCTATGAGAAGGCATTAAAGAGACTTGAAAGTCACAATTTCAATCTTTGGCTACCACTTTTTAAAGTATGAACCTACCTCAAGGCTTTAGAAATTCTTCTACTTTTAAAATTTTAGTCTTGATTGTCTTTAACCTATTAGCTCAGTTTTCCTTCCATAGTGTCATTTATTTAGCCCATGTAGATTTTGCCATGATGGGAGAATGAACACATGGAATGTCTCACTTCAGAATCTTTGGGTCTCTTGATCCTGGTTATTATGTCAGTTGTTTAGATTAGAGACTGTACACAAAAATGTTTTAAAATGTAAAATATCTTAACACACATTTTATTTTTCAGGCTTTTTCATTTTTCTCAGTTTCTCAGCACTTAGCCTTATGGGTTCCCAGGTAGTTCAGTGGTAAAGAATCTGCTTGCCAATGCAGGGGACACAGGAGATGCGAGTTTGATGCCTGGTTGGGGAAGATCCCATGGAGAAGAAAATGGCAACCCTCTCCAGTATTTTTGCCAGGATAATTCCATGGACAGAGAAGCTTGGTGGGCTACCGTCCATGGGGTTGCAAAGAGTCAGATGAGACTGAGCATGCATGCAGCCGCCTTATATAATATTTATCATTGAATTGTCTTCATTACTCACATCTTTATTTTGTAGTTGAGTGTATTGATATTTTCTTCCATCATAATTAAGACTAGAATCACTTAATCATATCTTAATTCTTTTTTTAATTTTTTTATTTTTCATATCTTAATTCTTAATGTTTTATTTTTATATTTTATTAAAATTTAATATAATGGTGCTTTTATTAAAAATTAATAAGATAGTTTTGCCTTATGACATTTCTATAAGAATCAAATTATATCATCATTAAAGCTAATTTATGATTATATAATTATAATCATAATTATGTAATCTTTAAGGCTAATTTATGTTGAAGTTGAAGCTCCATTACTTTGGTCATGTGATGCAAAGGTCTGACTCATTTGAAAAGACCCTGATGCTGGGAAATATTAAAGACAGGAGGAGAAGGGGACGATGAAGGATGAGATGGTTAGAGGCATCGCTGACTCAATGGACATGAGTTTGAGCAAGCTCCGGGGGTTGGTGATGGACAGGGAAACATGGCGTGCTTCAGTCCATGGGCTCGAAAAGAGCAGGACATGACTGAGGACTGAACTGAACTGAAGACCAACTTATTCTGGAGTTTCATGACCAGCAAAGAAACCTGGTTACATTTCTCTCCCCATGTAATTCTCTTACCTCCCTTACTTTCCTTGCCTGACTATAGCTGTTTTTGTGATGCCTTCTTCCTCTCCTCATCTTCTCTGCTTACCCCTACCAGAAGATACTGTAGTAGGATGGCCCTAGTTATACTTAGAGGACTTGGTTAATACTCAGTTACAAAATGGACTTTTGGTACAAATTCCAGTTGAATTATTGTCCCAAATCTGTCTTCTTTATGATAAATTGGTACCTTGCCTCATTTGTCTTTGCCAAATAATATGTTTCTCTTTTGTGTAATCTAAGGATACTCAATTATGTGATTGATCTAACAAATTATTACAACTTTTATGGTTTTGTGAGTTTTCTCCCTTAAAATCAAGCAGTTTTAGAACTTTTACTGGATGGAATTTTAGAGGAGCAAAGGAATAGTTTGTAGAAGTTACCCTTAGATAAAAGTGTGTCCTCAAACATTGGCTTTTGCTAGGACAGACCTGAAATGGAAAGACTGGTGGCTAATGAACACATTACTCCCCCATCATTAAAAATTCTATTTAGCATTACATAAATTAATTTTGAAAGCAGGAATCTGCCACAGATGTTTTAACACTTGTTAAACAGTTAATTTTAGGCAGTTAATTCTGTGAATTTAGCATTAATGTGTGTGTATGTTAGTTGTTCAGTCATGTCTGACTCTTTGCAACCCCGTAGACTGTAGTGCACCAGACTCCTCTACTCATGGGATTTCCCAGACAAGAATACTGGAGTGGGTTGCCATGTTTTTCTCCATGGGATTTTCCACACCCAGGGATTGAACCTGGGTCTCCTGCATTGTAGACAGATTCTTTACTGACTGAGCCACCAGGGAATGATCTAACATTAATGAAAAATTTCTACTTTGGGGAGTTTGAGTTTGAGGTACCTAATGTATCTTTGACTGTGACCAGTAGGCAGTTGGGTAAATGACTATGAAGATGAAGAAAAGTTAGGATGATGTCATTAGTATTTAATAACAATTGGTAATATGATCCTTGCTGACATAGGTTCAGAGTAGAGATGGAGCAGATGATCCCGGATGAGTTCTGTGACTTCTAGCAAGTAGAGCTGGGGTGAATGAGAGACAGTCAGAGGAGGAGAGTTCAGTAATGGATGCATCATATGATAAGACACTATTTTCATAGAACTTGTACATTCTCAAAATACATTGCTTTGTGGACTAGGATTTTTCTCTTTTTTGAGGAGGAATATAATTGACATTTGACATTGAATTAGTTTTAAGTATACTACATGATGATCTGATATATGTATATATTGTAAAATGAATACCACAACTAAAATCCATCACCACAAACACAAATTTCTGTTTTTTTCTTGTGATAACAACATTTAAGATGTATTCTCTTAGCAACTTTCAAATATGCAATACAATGTTTTTAACTACCATCCCCATGCTGTATATTACATCTCCAGAACTTATTTATCTTGTAACTGGACATTTTTTTTTTAACCTTTTGACTATCTTTACCCCTTTACCCATTTTGGCTGTCCTCCCAACCCTTGCGTCTGGCAATCCCAGTCTGTCTTTATCTACAAGTTCAGTTTTTTTTTTTGTTTGTTTTTAATATTCCACCTACTGGTGAGGTCATACAGTGTTTGTTCTTCTCTGACTTATTTCACTTAGCATAATGCCTTCAGGGTCTCTTGTTGCTGTTGACAGAACTTACAGTTTAATGGTTGAGTAATACTCCATTGTACATATATAGCACATTTGCTTTATCCATTCGTTCATTGATGGACACTTAGGTTGTTTCTATGTCTTGGCTGTTGTAAATAAGGTTGCAGTAAATAGTGATTATGGGTGTGTAGGCATGTTTTCTAGATAGAGATCTCATTTTCTTTGGACAGATGTCCAGAAGTAGAATTACTGAATCGTATGGTAGTTCTATTTTTAATGTTTTGAGAGGCCTCTGCAGTGTTTTCTGAATTCCCATCAAAAGTGCATAAGTGTTCCTTTTTCTTCACTTTCTCACCAACACTTGCTATTTCTTGTCTTGTTGATAATAGCCATTCTTACAGTTGTGAAGTGATATCTCATTGTGATTCTGATTTGCATTTCCCTGAGGATAAGTGATATTGAGCACCTTCTCCTATACCTGTTGGTCATCTGTAAATCTTCCCTGGAAAAATGTCTGTTCAGATCTTCTGTCCATTTTTAAAAGATTGTTGCTTTTTTCTCTTAAGTTATGTGAGTTCTTTATATATTTTGTGTATTAACCCCTTACCAGATACATGACTTGCAAATATTATCTCACGTTTTTAGTGGTTTGCCTTTTTGTTTCATGGTTTCCTTTGCTGTGCAGAAGCTTTTTAATTTGATGTAGTCCACTTGTTTATTTTAGTTTTTGTTACCTTTTATAGGTTGTTTTTTAAGCTAAATATTTGGCATATTCTTTGTATGGTTCCAGGCACCTTTCTGAATGTCTTTGAGGAAGACAGTTTTATGTAGTGCCAGAATGTGTGCACTCATTCTGTGAGATCTCAGTAAGAGATCATGTTAGCAGTGAATCATTAAAGTTGGGAAATGGTGTTGGCTCTTCTCCCTTTCCCACTGCCTCTTCGGAACTTACATTGAGGTCACTAAATTCTTATTTGGGTTGAAAGAGTTTGCCAGAAATTTCTTATTAACAGTGATGCCTCTTTGGCCTTCCTCCCTCAGTTTTGTCTTTTTATTAAAGTCATTTTACTTTTAAAAAGTTATCAATGACATGAAAATTTTAGGATTCATGAGGAGTCTTATTAGATGTTTATTATCACTGATGCCACTGAGAGCACCAGATAGCAGATGAAAGCCCAGTGTATAAATTCTGCAAAGAGATCAAGATAGTTAAACAGGGACTGGCACAGACATACCACAGTTCCCCTTATTATATGAAAGTATTTGTTCCTGTGAAACCTTTTGTAAGCTGAAATAGCATAAAGCAAATAAGCTATATTACCTTAGGAAACATCTTGGTAGCAGATGTACAAAATAAATGGAGATGAAGTGCAGATGGTCCCTGAAATAGTTTAAAGCCCTGGCAGTTTGAGGCTGAGTGTAGTTCCTGGGGAAAACGCTTGGTGATTCCACTCTTACTGTTTGGGGTATGCACTGCCTCTCTAGATGGCTCCCTGCAAAAACAAATGCTGAAACTGTTTCCACTTTTCACCTTTTTTTTGTAAAAGTGAAAATCCTCTTTGCATTTTTGTTGTTGTTGCTAATGAGAATAGGTACTAATTTAGGTCTTTTGTAAAAGCAAAGTGGCATTAAGTGAACATTTGAAAATCAGGGTATACCTGTAGCTAAATTCTCTTTTTCCTTTGAGCCATGCAGAATCCTGTCAACTCATGTTTTTTGGCATGCCTACTCTTTGTTTTCTCCAGAATCTAAACTATAAAATGAAAGAAGACATTTATTAGATGTCTACTATATTACATATACAGTGCTGAGTACTTTATATTGTGGTCTCATTTTGACCTAATACCAGTTTGGGGAGGGAAATATTTTCAACCCATTTTATAGAAGTCAAGAAATTGAAGCTCTGGTTACTGGTATTTAGAGAGAAACAAGAGGAAAAGATACTCATGAAAAATTGTATACAGAATTGGATTCCATAGTCAATTTTTTTAAGCTTATAGGAGCCGTAAGCATGTTTAAAGGAGATAGAAACAGTCATGTATTTGAAACCTAATACTCTGTTTTTAGTTGTCCATTTAAAGATACTTTTCATTTTTAAATGATCTGTTCCTGTGCCGTATTGATGATGATCTTAATTTTTTCCCCCTCTCTTTTGGTTTCAGAGGAAGAACTTGTCTCTTTTTCTCAGCATTAGTTTGTTAACTTTCTGGGGAACTTCCCTTTTGGGTGCCCGTTTATACTGGATGGGAAACAAACCACCAAGCTTTTCCAACTCTGACAACCCAGCTGCTGATTCGGACAGCCTCCTGGCTCGCACGCTCACCTTCTTCTACTTGCCAACCAAGAACCTTTGGCTGTTGCTATGCCCAGATACCCTCAGTTTTGATTGGTCAATGGACGCCGTGCCTCTGCTCAAAACAATTTCTGATTGGAGAAACTTACACACTGTGGCCTTCTATACTGGACTCCTCCTCCTTGCCTACTATGGTTTGAAGAGCCCAAGCATAGAAAGAGAATGCAACGGGAAATTTGTAACAAATGGCAAGCAGAATGCAAATGGACATAGCTGCCATTCAGAGGTGGAGTACGGGAACTCAGAGATTAAACCCAGCTTTGCATCCAAAGTAGAAAATGGCATTAGAAACAATGCATCGCAGAGAACACAGCTTCCTTCTACGGAGAACATAGTTGTTCTCTCTTTATCTTTGTTAATAATACCCTTTGTTCCTGCCACGAACCTGTTTTTCTATGTCGGCTTTGTAATTGCAGAGCGAGTATTGTATATTCCGAGTATGGGCTTTTGCCTCCTCATTACAGTGGGTGCCAGAGCCCTTTATGTCAAAGTCCAAAAGAGGTTTCTCAAGAGCTTGATTTTTTATGCTACAGCTGCATTAATTGTTTTCTATGGACTCAAGACGGCAATCAGGAACGGAGACTGGCAGAATGAGGAAATGCTGTATAGGTCAGGGATAAAAGTAAACCCAGCTAAAGGTAATATTTTATTTTATGCTTTTACCTGGATGGTTTACTCTTTCTGCCTTTTTATATCTTTCCTTCTTGATTTTAACAGAGTTAAGAAAGAAGAGGTTCTTGTAATACCTTCTTGAACATTTTCTTTTCTTTTTTCTTTTAAGAGATGAGCAATGTGGCCATTTTAGAGACTACCATTGTTCCATATTTGGAATAGGGAAGTGTTTTCCTAAGTTCCTGACTGTACTTGTCCAGAGGAGTTAGAGCTCCTATTGTGTAAAAACATTGACTGTTGTCAGAATTTAGAAAAATGCTTGATTTCCACATTTTAAAATAGTGATATGGACATCATCTCTTTTCATCATGTAATAAAAGTCAGGTTATCTCACTTAAATACAGTTTAGCTCTTCTGTTTTCCAAGCATCGCCTGAGGAAATACCACAAGGCTTACACTGACATTTTTAAAAGATTTGGAGATAAGGCTACCTCTGAATCTTGGCATCGTGTCTGTAGGTGTCAGTGTGTGCGTGTGTAAGCGTTGAGTCATCCTTAGTTTTGCAGAGGCTAAATAATCTGGATGTTGCCAAGCAGTTTGCGCATTCTCATTTGGAAGTAAGTGCTTAAGTCACTTAAGGAAATACACTTTTTACTGTACAATGAGAAGATTGAGCATATTTTTCAAGATTGCTTTTGATTTAGAAAATTATTTAGCAAATCTCAAAATCTATTGCTAGAGTAGAAAGTAGCCTTTAAAGTGTAAATGAATAGTCAAAAGCTGTTAATTCAGTGATTTCTCTGGTTTAGGCAAGGAAATGATGACAGAAGCTAGAGAGCAGTTGAATGAAAATAAGTGTACATTTTAAGTACAAAAATATATCATAGTAAACAGTGCCAGAGTCTTGTTCTTCATAAGCTATTTTTTTGGTGATTTATCCTTTAAATTATGGCAGCTTGCATAGTGTTTGAACTGGGCTTTTCTACTTTTTTTTAGCACATTTCTGTACCAGTATTCAAATACTGAATGTGTGTGAGACTGTTCCTAATGAGTGGAATGGCCCGCTGATACATATCAGGATATTTATCCAAATATCTAGATGTCCCACAAACAACTCTGGCATTTCTATCTGATTACCAATTTAGAGTTCTTGAACAACTACTCATTTCTTTAAGACAAGGGACTAATTGTTGTTACTTAAAATGTTTAATAGATTGCAGAGACTTTAATAGGACCAGAAACATTAAAATTGAGCTGATACATAGCATAGAATTCTTCAGTTCTCATGGAAAACTCTTTACCTGTGGCTTTTTACATAGTGAGCACTGCACAATTTATTGAATGTCTGCACCTGAATTTTGCTGTAAAAATTTTTGCAATCCGTTCTTATAGAATTCTTTTCGGCTAGTTTTTCTTCACTGGTACATGAGAATATATAAAACATGGCTGGGTTGCCAGTTTATTTTCCTGCTGTTTAAAAGAGATACACTGTAAGGAATTAAAAGAAAACCCCAGCATATTTCATCACAGGGTTGTTTGAAGGATTTATTAAATGTGTTGGTTAAGTTTCAGGTTAAGCTAGTAACAAAGAGGCAAGATAACAGTGGCTGAAAGAAGATAGAATCGTTATTGTTTCATAACAGTCTAAGCCTGTGTAGTCCAGAGCTGATAAGATGGCGCCATGGGTCTTCTGGATCCGTACGCCTTTGCTTTTGTTCCCTTGCCATCTCAGTGGGGTAACCCTGTCCAAGTGGTCCAAGATGGCTCAGTGTCACTTCAGCACTTCAGCTAACAGGAAGAGGGACAGAAGGGACAAATGGTGGGCGTTCCCATTCTCTTTAAGAGCATATCATAGAAATTGCCATCCCATGCTCGCTCCCAGACTCTGGGCCACACCTCACTACAAAGAAGGCTGGGAGATATTATCTTTATTCTGGGAATCCAAGCACCCTGCCACACTGTATTGCTTTTCAAGAAGAGTAGGGCCAATTCTGAGATGCTACTATAAGTAGCAGTCTCTGTCCCAGGGTAGGTGAAAAAATTCCCGAATATTTTCCAGCATTAGCTACTATACTGTTGACAGTTATGATTCCGACTTTGTTGAAATTATTTTGGTGACATGGTTAAAATGATTGGTCATTTCTTCATCCATCTGTTCATGCAGTAAAACAGTTATTAAGCATGTCTGATACATTTTCGTGTCTCCTACTACTTAAGAACTATGATAGCTGCTGCTGCTGCTGCTGCTGCTGTCACTTCAGTCGTGTCCGACTCTGTGCCACCCCAGAGACGGCAGCCCACCAGGCTCCCCCATCCCTGGGATTCTCCAGGCAAGAACACTGGAGTGGGTTGCCATTTCCTTCTCCAATGCATGAAAGTGAAAAGGGAAAGTGAAGGCGCTCAGTCATGTCCGACTCCTAGCGACCCCATGGACTGCAGCCCACCAGGCTCCTCTATCCATGGGATTTTCCAGGCAAGAGTACTGGAGTGGGGTGCCATTGCCTTCTCTGGATAGTATCTAGGTACTCCAAATATTATTAGTTAAATGACTGTACAGCTGACCAGTAGTATAAATCCTCTAAGACATTAAAAATTGAATTCCTGAACAATCCTTTTCTGAACCTGTACTCCAGCCAAGTGCTTTACCATCTCAGTTGATAGCAACTGAATTTTCTCAAAAGCTTTGCCCAACGTTAGGAGTCATCTATATCTGCTCTTTTTATTCTCTACCCTACATCCATTTCATCAGCAAATCCCCTCTGTTCTGTCTTCAAAAATATATCCAGAACTTGACCATGTGTTAACCATCTCCACTGCTACCATCATGCCCCAAGTCACCATCATCTTTTATGATATTATTACTAAAAGTCTATAGCGAAAGCTCCCTGCTTCCATTTCCTTGCCTTTTAGCATGCTTTTGTGAGAGTCAGACGTGATGTTTTCAGGTATTAATAATAGGAATTTAGGTAAAAAAGGCTTAGTGTGAGTTTTAATGTTAATCTGACCCGGAGTTGGGCTTGAGTTGAATGTTTGCTGTAGATGGAGGCATTGTATTTCCCTGGTTTCCTTTTCTCTTCTATAGCCTTTGGGTTTTAGCCCAAACTTGGAGTCTGTATTTTGCATCTCTTTCTCCTGTAAATTAACCATATTTATACTGGAGCCCTGCTGGTATGTTGGTTAAATGTAGGAGAAGGAATGTGTCCTCTTTTTTGGTGATTAAATCTTAGTGTCTCTGGGCTGTCACCTTTATGAGTTTCTTAACTTTCCTTCTCTCTCCTTGTTGGGACAGGAAAGCCAGAGGGGATGGGAGGGAGAGGAGCGCCTGTCCCCCACAGCCCTGGGAAACAGCTGTGGTAAAGCTGCTTCCCTGGAGGGGAGACCTTTATTATGAAGGAGGATCATTTCATAAAAGTTCTTTTTCTCCTCCTCCACAGAGCCAGCAAGGCCTGTTTCTTGGCTTTTCAATGCAAGAACCTGGGAGTCCCTGGGCCCTGAACTAAAACCCACGAAAGAGTTGGATGCTAGTGCCTCTAAGATTAGGGGCTCCAGAGGTTTCTTACTCTCACTTAAGCTCCAGCACATTCAGCCTTCAGCCTTCAGCAGGTTATTGCCAGTTACTTATTCCTCTCAGTTTCTCCCCCGGTAATCTCATCTGTTTGCAGCTGGTTTTCCTTGAGTTTGCCATTTGTAAGGATGGGAATGAGGAGTTCCAAGCTTTTTATACATCTGAGTTGAACCCCTGCTTCCATTTTCCCATCCTCGGCAGCGACCTTTCGTCAGCAGCCCTGATGACTCTTTTGAAACATAAACTGGACTGTGGTGTTCGCTGCCCGCAGTGCTCCGCTGGCACCCATTTCTCTCCAGCTCAAAAGCACACAGGCAGAGACTGGACACTGTAGTCTCCCAGCCTTGCCTTCGCTTGCTTCACTCCAGCCCTACTGGCCCATATGTTGTGCCCTCTCTATGCCAGGGGAACCCTGGCCTCAGACCTTTGGCACTTGTTACTGCTTTTTCTTGGAATGTGTTTCCTGAGATAGTCTCCCTCAACTCCTTTAGGTCTTCGGTGCAACGTTGCATTATCAGTAAGGTGCTTAATGTCAAATTGTCTGCTCTTTGTAAAATTGCAGCTACCCTTCTGCTTCTGCTTTGTCTAGCATTCCCCGTCCTCTTTCCATACTTTGTATTTCCCATGACATTTAGGACCATTTGACAGACTATATTTTCCTTATTTCTGTGTTAATTGTTTGAATGTGTTGTTTAGTGTAAAGTATAATGCATGACAAAAGAAGACAAGGAGTTTTGCGTGTTTTTTTTTTTTTAATGCTATGTATGTAGCTACTAGGATAGTGCCTAGAAGAGAGAGGGTTCTTTTTAAGTGAGTACACTGGTGAATAAATGTCAGTTGTAATCCTCTTCCTTAAAAAATTTTAGAACTTATTTAGAGATAAGATGTGTACTTATTAAGGGAAACGAAAGTGTAAAATATGTTGTTGATATACCACATCCTGTTACCAAGTCCACGCTCGCTCTGCTCACCACACAACAGGCCAATAAATCCAAGAGAGGAGGTGTTGAGGCAAGGAAGAGACTTTAATCGGGGAGCCAGCTGACTTAGAAGATAGCAGGCTAGCACCTCAAAATAATCATCTTTTCAGGGCCTGGTTGCCAGGTTTTCTCATAGATCAGAGATGGAGGGGAGGTGAGGAAACAAAGTAAAAAGACTATTCAGTCCTTGAAAATGTCCTTCACAGGTGGTTGACTCCGGTTATCTCCCTGAGGCAGGCCATTATGTATGTTTATAATAACAAAAGAAGGGTTTAAAATTAACCCTTCCTATTCCATACTAAGGCATGTTTCATTATAAGGGGGATAGAATTGGGAGTGGAGTTAGTTTGGGACTCCTTGAGTCCCTTTGAGTCCCTTCTGTGACATATGCTTCCATTTTGATACGAGGCAAAACTTTTAAAATCCAGGTTCCTGAATTTTTTCTATTTATAACATGCTAATAAATATTCTGGCTCCAGTGAGTTCCTTAGCAATTATGAGACTGGTAGTCATCTTCTTTAAGAGGTTTTTCTTAGTCTGTGATGTTATTTGAGCCTAGCCAAAGATTAGAAATGCTTTAAAGCCAGTCTTATGTAACTGTGTTTGAGATTATAGTTATTTCATTGAGTTAGTTTTTTTTTTTTTTTTTTTTTCTGCCTTTGAAAGCCTTTGCAAATTTTGGAGTACTTCAGTCTACTATTACTTCAATAGAATATGATTTTAAGCCTCATGAAGCATTATACATGAAAGCTGCTGCCTTCAGTAATGGGTCGTACAGACAGCTGCCAGTCATTAACTGATTGGATGCAAATGATGAGTAGAGCCTGTCTTATAGTGAGTGTGCTGCTAATTTATGGTTTAAATCTGGATAGTAGAGAAATGATAGCTGATTTGGACTATGTAAACCACAAGTCCTATCTCATTATGTGGTTGATAATGTCAGGAAAATACGAGACATAGTTGATTGCTGTAGTTTGCTCATTTACAGTGACTCTTTCATTTTTGTGCTTAGGAAGGAGGAAATTTTCTTTGCTTTAATAAGCAAGCTCATTATTTAATGAACAAGTCAATATATTTATATTATTTAAATATAATAATATTTAAAAGTTGGGTTTTTTTAGTGTGTGTTTAAAGCACTGTGTTTTATATACTATATTGATAAGTATTTGCTTGGAAAAAGCATTTCTTAATTCATTACAAAGTGGTTAAATGTGTGACTTTTCTTTCTTGGCCTCTGGCCTTATCTAAATTCCCATGTGTCTTTGGCTCTTACGGAATTTGGCACCATTGATCTCTGCTACTAGGGCTTTCAAGGCACACTACACAATTTGACTATCTTTCTCTCATTTCCACAGCTGTCTCATGTATGGTTTTGCCTCCTCTTAAAATTTATTCATTCTGCAAGGTTCTATCCAAAGTGTGCCTTCATTTTCATTTCTGTATAGAATCCAGAACACTACTTGGGATATATTAGTATGGAGTCAATAAATGTGTCATTGAATTTCCAAGTTACTTTCCCCGTGACTGTAGGACTTCTCCACCTCGGTGGTTTGTCTGCGTCTCAAACGCATCACCAGTTTTCCCTAAACCACCTATTTGCTGACTTCCTAATTAATTATGGTCATAAGCAGAGACTAACAAAGTTGTTACGGATAAACAGATCAGTGAACTCATATACATAAAAAAGGATGATAATGATAACATAAGGGCAGCATATTTAGTGTGCTAAAAAGCATTTACAGGTTTTCAAGTTATAAATTAAAAATTAAATCAGCTCTTTAGAATGGTTGGTTTATTAACTCTATAGCAATTTGCCTTACAAAACATGATTGTGATTTTTTTGTTTGGAAACAATTTCTGAAAATATTAGGATTAATGAAGCAGGGTTCATCCAAGGAAAATTTAGCATGATAACATTTATTTTAATGCTCTTTTCTGATATAAATATGTAAAATTATGTAAAATGACCACATATTTGAAATTACAAAGGTGATTATTCACACATCCTACTGCTGCTGCTGCTGCTGCTGCTGCTAAGTCGCTTCAGTCAGGTCCTACTCTGTGTGACCCCAGAGACGGCGGCCCCCCTATATTTCCTGTATTCAGTCCCTCCTTATGCAGATAACAAATATTGTCCGTTTAGATATAGAAAAACAGAAATTAAATAATTGTTTCAGCTGTGCAACATTTGACAGTTTTTCTTTTTTCCTCGATTTCTGTGAAATTGATAGTACTATGTCAGCTTCACATGGTTGCAGATTTCAAGAAACAAGTATGTGCAAGGAATATCATTTTATGTAGGAAAAAAATCATAATTTAAGTGAAGTCTAAACCACCAAGTCATGTGAAACTTGACTAATTCACTGTGGATTTTATGATCTAAGTTTTTGATTACCTCTAATTGACTGTCTTCTTTAACTGTGGTATGTTGCAGTTAACCAGCTAACTCTGAGATTGTTTAATGACTCTTATTATATTTCTTAGATTATTTGTCAAGTTGCAATACTTCTGAGGTAAGATGAGAAAATTTCAGAGGTTCAGATTTTTATGAAAAATAAAATTTAGCAGTTAAGTCAAGAAGGAAAACCAGTATAATATTTTATAATATTGACTGTCTTGAGTTAAAAAGCTATAAAATACAAATTTTCATTTTTGATAGAGAGATGTGGTAGGAGATAGCTAGCAAAAAGTTCCCCAAAAGGCTGATTGAGAGAAAAACAATACAAAGTGGAATAAGGTTTCCATAGGGTAAAGAAATTCTGTGTTTCTTCTGCTGCTGCTGCTTTTTTTAAGTGATGTAGGATTCTGTTATTTTCTGTTGAGCAATCGTGATACAATTATTGTACTAATCAAAAATCACAATAGTAGAAGATGTTTATCAGTTTTCACAATCAATAGCCAGACAGAAAATAAAAGATCATTAAAATTGCAAGCCATAATGGGAACGTGATTACCTAGCAATACAAAATACATACAGTGTGAGGGGTTAAGTAGAGTGATGTGGGAAGTGGAAGGGCATGCATGCACAGATTTTCATCTGCCCAACCAGTTGATGTCTTTCGCTCCTGCATTTAATCCATTTACATTTAAGGTAATTATCAATATGTATGATCCTATTACCATTTTCTTAATTGTTTTGGGTTTATTTTGTGGAGATCTTTCCCTGCTCTTGTGTTTCCTGCCTAGAGAAGTTCCTTTAGTGTTTGTTGTAAAGCTGGCTTGGTGGTGCTGAATTCTCTTTAACTTTTGCTTGTCTGTAAAACTTGTGATTTCTCCATCAAATCTGAACGAGAATTTTGCTGGGAGGAGTATTCTTTGTCGTAGTTTCTTCTCTTTTATCACTTTAAATATATCATGCCATTCCCTTCTGACTTGTAGAGTTTTTGTTGAGAAATCAGCTGATAACCTTTTGGGAGATATCCCTTGTATGTTCTTTGTCATCTTCTCCTGCTGCTTTTAATATTTATCTTTGTCTTTAATTTTTGTCAGTTTGATTATTATGTGTTTCAGTGTATTCCTGCCGGGGATTGTCTGTGCTTCTTGGACTTGGTTGACTATTTCCTTTCCCATGTTAGAAATGTTTTCAGCTATTATCTCTTCACTTATTTTTTCAGGTCCTTTCTCTCCCTCTTCTCCTTCTGGGAGCACGATAATGTGAATATTTGGTGTGTTTAATGTTGTTCTGGAGGTCTGTTAGGGTGTCTTCATTTTTTTTCAATGTTCTGTGGCAGAGATTTCCACCATTCCATTCTCCAGGTCATTTATCCATTCTTCTGCTTCATTTATTCTGCTCTTGATTCCTTCTGGTGTATTTATTCATCTCTGTTTGTTTATTCTTTAGTTCTTTTGCATGTGTGTATGCTTAGGTGCTCAGTCATTATCCAGTTCTTTGCCACCCCATGCAACGTAGCCAACAAGGCTCCTCTCTCCATGGAATTCTCTAGGCAAGAACACTGGAGTAGGTTGCCATTTCCTTCTCCAGGGCATCTTCCTTACCCAGGGATCAAACCTGGGTGCAGACAAATTCTTTACCATCTAAGCTACCAGGGAAGCTTAGCTCTTTTAGGTCTTTGTAAACATTTCTTGAATCTGCTCCATTGTTTTCCTGAGGTCCTGGATCATCTTCACTATCATTATTCTGAATTCTTTTTCTGGAAGGTTCACTATCTCCACTTCATTTCCACCCACTCCCCCACCCCAGGGCTTTTATCTTGTCTTTTCATCTGCGACATAACTTTCTGCTTTTTCATTGTGACTTATGTGATTTTTGTTCTAGCCACTGTGACATTGTGCTTCTCCTTGCTTCTTCTGTCTGCTTTCTGATGGAGGAGCCTGAGAGACTTGTGTACCCTTCCTGATGGGAGGGACTAGTGGTGAGATAAACTAGGTCTTGCTCTAGAGGGCAGGGCTGTGCTTAGTCAAGCTTTAATCCAGTTGTCTCCTTATGATTGGGGTTGTGCTCTCTCCCTGTTAGTTGTTTAGCCTGAAGTGACCCAGACCTGGGGTCTATGGGGTCCATGGTAGGGTTAGTGGCAACCTCCAAGGGGACTTATGCCATGGGGCCCCTTCCAGGACTGCTCCTGCCAGCTCCCCAATTGTGTGGGAAGCCTGCTGACTCATGCCTCCATGAGAGGTCCTCCAATTCTAGCAAGTAGTTTGGTTCAGTCTTTTGTGGGGTCACTGCTCCTTTCTCCTGGGTCTTAGTGCATGTGAGATTTTGTTTGCACCCTCCAAGGATGGAGTCTGTTTCTCCCAGTCTTGTGGAAGTCCTGTAATCAGATCCTGCTGGCCTTCAAAGTCAGATTCCTTGGGAATTCCCAGTCCTTTTATTGGATCCCCAGTCTGGGAAGCCTGATATGGGGCTCAGAACCTCCACAACAGTGGGAGAACTTCTTCCGTATTATTGTTCTCCGGTTTGTAGATCACCCACCTGGCAGGTATGAGATTTGATTTTATTGTGATTGAGCCCCTCCTACCATCTTGTTATGGCTTCTTCTTTGTCATTAGACATAGGGTATCTTTTTTTGGTGGGTTCTAGTGTCCTCATGTCAATGATTGTTCAACAGATAGGAACAATTCTGGTGCTCTTGCAGGAGGAGATGAGCACACATTCTTCTACTCTGCCATCTTGAACTGGAAATCCTGTATTTCTTCTTCTTAATTTGTCTCTTCTGAGTAGAAAAAGGAAAAATAAGGGGGTTGACAAGAATGAAATGAAAATGTCTCATTGAAATGAAAATCTCAACCAAAGGATTTTTGAAAAGTAAAATCCTAAATTGTTAAGGCACCTTTTAAATATTTGATTCTTGAGTAAGTTAACTGTGGTTTCTCATTGACATGGAGTAAGTCACAGTAGTTCAAAAGCATATGGTTTCCTCTAAGAACAGAGTAGCACATAAATATCTACTTTGGTTCCAGTTCTAATGCCTGCAAGTACAGTTTTTCAGGGAAGAAAAAAAGACAACACAACAGATTCAGTAAAAATGGTCTTATTGTGTATTAACAATAAAGTAGGTGACATATCACTGTGTCTTTGGGATTACCATAACAAAACTTACAGAATCTGTATGGGTGTTTGAAAGCCTTTAACCCTAAAATTAGTGTTGCCATAGATTGAATATATTTACTAGTGGTTATATTTCAAAGAAACACACTCACATATAATTAAAAGAAGTATGAAGTTATATTATTCTGATTTCCATATTAGTTTTTGTATTTCATTCTTAAAATATTCTAGCATTTCTTTGCTTCTCTTTTGTTAAATATATATGAAATATTTCATTCATTGAGAAATACATCCACATCCCTTGTATTTGAACCACTTAAAGGAAACCACTGATACAAATAATACATTTTGCATATTGAGAATAAGCTATTACCAGAATCACTGATGACCCCCCACCCCCATACATCTTTTTATTTCAGTTTTGTTGCTTTCACTTGTGTTCTCTTATTTTATGCTAGACTCTCTATTACAATGTCAAACAGAAGTGATGACAGTGGATTTTTATTTCATTCTTTTTTAAGAAAGAATGTTTTAAATGTTTCACCATTAATTATGTGCATTTTATATTTTTCAGTAGACAGCTTTTATCAGAGTTTTCCTCTTATTTCTAGTCTAGGTTTTCTTTCTGTGAGTTAATATTGATAATGATAGGCATTTTCCCCACTTAATCTATTTATGTTAATGATTTATATTAATAGATTTTCTAATGTTGAACTTACTTTGCATTCCTAGAGTATGTCCAAGAATTACTAACTATGTATTATCCAATTTATATTCTTCTAAATTTTTCACCCATGTTCCTGAGTGGGACCAGTGCTTCTCTTCCCAAGGCTTAAGTTTGTGTGGCTTCTCTTATCCAACCTCTCTTTAGAAGCCAATTAAATCCCAAGCCCTGATTCCTCTTAGTTCTGCAAATTTACACAGGGTGAATGCCATCTTCAGAACCTATTAACCTTCTGGACTCATGTTTTTGATCATTTCTAGGTTTGAGGATTCCCCTTACTGTCCCATCAATTAATACCAAGTGAAAGTTGCTTAGCCGTTCTGACTCTTTGTGACTCCATGGACTATACAGTCCATGGAATTCTCCAGGCCAGAATACCAGAGTGGGTATCCGTTCCCTTCTCTAGGGCATCTTCCCAACCCAGGGATCGAACCCAGGTCTCCCACGTTGCAGGCAGATTGTTTACCAGCAGAGCCACAAGAGAAGCCCATCAATTAAGACATTCATTGACAAATACTTACATTTTCTATCTAGCATTTTTCCGTTCAGTTCAGTCACTCAGTCATGTCTGACTGTAACCCCATGGACTGCATCACACCAGGCTTCTCTATCCATCACCAGCTCCAGAAGATTGCTCAAACTTATATCCATCGAGTAGGTGATGCCATCCAACATCTCATCATCTGTCGTCCTCTTCTCCTCTTTTCCTGGCATCAGGGTCTTTTCCAGTGAATCAGCTCTTCACATCAGGTGACCAAAGTATTGGAGCTTCAGCTTCAGCATCAATCCTTTCAATGAATATTCAGGACTGATTTCCTTTAGGATTGACTGGTTTGATCTCCTTGCTGTCCAAGGAACTCTCAAGAATCTTCTCCAAACCTACAGTTCAAAAGCATCAGTTCTTTGAGGCTCAGCTTTTTTTTATGGTCCAACTCTCACATCCATACATGGCTCCTGGGAAAACCATTGCTTTGATGAGACAGACCTTTGTTGGCACAGTAATGTCTCTGCTTTTTAATATGCTGTCTAGGTTTGTCATAGCTTTTCTTCCAGGGAATAAGTGTCTGATAGTTTCATGGCTACAGTCACCATCTGCAGTATTTTCTAGCCCAAGAAAATAAAATCTTTAACTGTTTCCATTGTTTCCCCATCTATTTGCCATGAAGTGATGGGACCAGATTCCATGATCTTCGTCTTTTGAATATTGAGTTTATTCCAGCATTTCCACTCTGCTCTTTCTCTTTCATCAAGAGGCTGTTTAGTTCCTCTTTGCTTTCTTGCCATGAGGGTGGTGTTATCTGTATATCTGAGGTAATTGATATTTCTCCCGGCAATCTTGATTCCAGCTTGTGCTTCATCCAGTCCTGCATTTCGCATGATGTACTTTGCATAGAAGTTGAATAAACAGGGTGGCAATGTACCGTCTTGACATACTCCTTTCCCAATTTTGAATCAGTCTGTTGTTCCATGTCGGATTCTAACTGTTGCTTCTTGACCTGCATGCAGATTTCTCAAGAGGTGGGTCAGGTGGTCTGATATTCCCATCTCTTGAAGAATTTTCCACAGTTTGTTGTGATCCACACAATCAAAGGCTTTGGAGTAGTCAATGAAGCAGAAGTAAATGGTCTTTTGGAATTCTCTTACTTTTTCTATGATCCAGTGGGTGTTGGCATTTTGATCTCTGGTTCCTCTGCCTTTTCTAAATTCAGCTGAATTACTGGAAGTTCTTGGTTCACGTATTGTTCAAGCCTACCTTGGATAATTTTTAGCATTACTTTGCTAGTGTGTGAGATGAGTGCAGTTGTGCAGTAGTTTGAATATTCTTTGGCATTACGTTTCTTTGGGATTGCATTTTTATGTGTTCTATATAAGGAGAGAATCTCTCCACAGAGTTTTACCGCCAGAAAGAGAAACGCCTAAGAAATAAACATAAATCTGGCATCTATTAAGAAATAGGTTAGCTATGTTAGAAATTATTTTTGAGAATAGAGTTTAAGACATAGCTAATATTTTTGAAATTTTAAGTTCTCCTTCAACAAAAGAGAACAAAACTGCTAAAGTCAGTCAAAAAATGTATTAAAGTTTTAGACAAAATCAAATTTCAGGTATTTGACTCTTATAAAACACAGAAGGCTAAAGAGCTAAAATATGTTCATTTTCTGTTGTAATATACTTACAGATAATGTCAAAAATATAGCAGATTTTCAGTAAGGCACATTTTTCAGTTTTATCCTTATTAATCACACACACCTGTACTTGTTCCCATGGAAGTAAAGGAAAATTCCAGTTAAGTCTTAAGGGATTATGGAAAAATCTGAGATGTTCAAATCATATGATTATTGAAAAAAACACTTGGATTTAGGAGACTTTATATGTATAATTCAATGGGAAAACAAAGTGTAAGTCCTTTTTTATCCATAGGAGTGTTAAATTAGAAATCTCTCTTTTTAGTCTTGCATATTAGTATTAATTAAAAAATCTAAATATTACTATCTAGGAAATCTAGTAGAAAACACACATAGATGCTTGCTAAAAAATTAAATAAGAACCAAAGGCTAAAAGTTTTTATTTAAAAATGATAATATTGTTTCCAAGTAAGACGCTACAATATAGCTTGATTAAATAGTAGAAACAAACAAACACAAACGAAACCCTTCTGGAGGGCAGAACTATATTAGGTCCTTTGTTGAGTCGTGTATTTAGGTGTCTAAATCTCAGTAAACTGGCTGCCATTCTGAACATTTATTCAGTCACTTTAAAGAGCATAATTCAATTCCTTCATGTAAAACATTATGGGATATTATTTTAAATTATCAGTGTTAATATTTTTCCTAGAGTAATATAGGGATACATTTTAATTAGAATTTTCTAGGAATTGTAAGTTTTAGGAAGAAGGTTAATACAAGATGATTGTCAAATTTTGACTAGAACAGAGAACTGAGGTGTCAAGAAACTTCTTGGTGAGTGCCATTCTTACCCTGGATGGTGGAAGAAACTTAGTCTTACAGTGTGTGGGGCTCTGTGTTTTACAGCTGGGAGTATGTTTAATAAAGAAATGTAATAAACATTTCGTCTTCTCTTTCTTTTTTTTTTTTTTCACATGTTTCAGTGCCATTCTGCCAAATCATCCCACCTTCTCCCTCTCGCTCAGAGCCCAAAAGTCCGTTCTATACATCTGTGTCTCTTTTGCTGTCTCGCATATAGGGTTATCATTACCATCTTTGTAAATTCCGTATACTTGCGTTAGTATACTGTATTGGTGTTTTTCTTTCTGGCTTACTTCACTCTGTATAATTGGCTCCAGTTTCATCCATCTCATTAGAACTGATTCAAATGTATTCTTTTTAATGGCTGAGTAATACTCCATTGTGTATATGTACCACAGCTTTCTTATCCATTCATCTGCTGATGGACATCTAGGTTGTTTCCATGCCCTGGCTATTAAAAACTGCTGCGATGAACATTGGGGTATATGTGTCTCTTTCAATTCTGGTTTCCTCAGTGTGTATGCCCAGCAGTGGGATTGCTGGGTCATAAGGCAGTTCTATTTGCAATTTTTTAAGGAATCTCCACACTGTTCTCCATAGTGGCTGTACTAGTTTGCATTCCCACCAACAGTGTAGGAGGGTTCCCTTTTCTCCACACCCTCTCCAGCATTTATTGCTTGGAGACTTTTGGATCGCTGCCATTCTGACTGGTATGAAATGGTACCTCATTGTTGTCTTGATTTGCATTTCTCTGATAATGAGTGATGTTGAGCATCTTTTCATGTGTTTGTTAGCCATCCATATGTCTTCTTTGGAGAAATGTGTATTTAGTTCTTTGGCCCATTTTTTGATTAGGTCATTTATTTTTCTGGAATTGAGCAGCATAAGTTGCTTGTATATTTTTGAGATTAGTTGTTTGTCAGTTGCTTCATTTGCTATTATTTTCTCCCATTCTGAAGGCTGTCTTTTCACCTTGCTTATAGTTTCCTTTGTTGTGCAGAAGCTTTTAATTTTAATTATATCCCATTTGTTTATTTTTGCTTTTATTTCCAGTATTCTGAGAGATGGATCATAGAGGATCCTACTGTGGTTTATGTTGGAGAGTGTTTTGCCTGTGTTCTCCTCTAGGAGTTTTATAGTTTCTGGTCTTATGTTTAGATCTTTAATCCATTTTGAGTTTATTTTTGTGTATGGTGTTAGAAAGTGATCTAGTTTCATTCTTTTACAAGTGATTGACCAGTTTTCCCAGCACCACTTGTTAAAGAGATTGTCTTTACTCCATTATATATTCTTGCCTCCTTTGTCGAAGATAAGGTGTCCATAGGTGTGTGGATTTATCTCTGGGCTTTCTATTTTGTTCCATTGATCTATATTTCTGTCTTTGTGCCAGTACCATACTGTCTTGATGACTGTGGCTTTGTAGTAGAGCCTGAAGTCAGGCAGGTTGATTCCTGCAGTTCCATTCTTCTTTTTCAAGATTGCTTTGGCTATTCGAGGTCTTTTGTATTTCCATACAAATATTGAAATTATTTGTTCTAGTTCTGTGAAAAATACAGCTGGTAGCTTGATAGGGATTGCATTGAATCTGTAGATTGCTTTGGGTAGTATACTCATTTTCACTATATTGATTCTTGTGATCCATGAACATGGTATATTTCTCCATCTATTAGTGTCCTTTTTGATTTCTTTCATCAGTGTTTTATAGTTTTCTGTATATAGGTCTTTAGTTTCTTTAGGTAGATATATTCCTAAGTATTTTATTCTTTTCATTGCAATGGTGAATGGAATTGTTTCCTTAATTTCTTTTTCTACTTTCTCATTATTAGTGTATAGAAATGCAAGGGATTTCTGCGTGTTGATTGTATATCCTGCAACTTTACTACATTCATTGAGTAACTCTAGTAATTTTCTGGTGGAGTCTTTAGGGTTTTCTATGTAGAGGATCATGTCATCTGCAAACAGTGAGAGTTTTACTTCTTCTTTTCCAGTTTGGATTCCTTTTATATCTTTTTCTGCTCTGATTGCTGTGGCCAAAACTTCCAGAACTATGTTGAATAGTAGCGGTGAAAGTGGGCACCCTTGTCTTGTTCCTGACTTTAGGGGAAATGCTTTCAATTTTTCACCATTGAGGATAATGTTTGCTGTGGGTTTGTCATATATAGCTTTTATTATGTTGAGGTATGTTCCTTCTATTCCTGCTTTCTGGAGAGTTTTTATCATAAATGGATGTTGAATTTTGTCAAAGGCCTTCTCTGCATCTATTGAGATAATCATATGGCTTTTATTTTTCAATTTGTTAATGTGGTGAATTACATTGATTGATTTGTGGATATTGAAGAATCCTTGGATCCCTGGGATAAAGCCCACTTGGCCATGGTGTACGATCTTTTTAATGTGTTGTTGGATTCTGATTGCTAGAATTTTGTTGAGGATTTTTGCATCAATGTTCATCAGTGATATTGGCCTGTAGTTTTCTTTTTTTGTGGCATCTTTGTCAGGTTTTGGTATTAGGGTGATGGTGGCCTCTTAGCATGAGTTTGGAAGTTTCCCTTCCTCTGCAATTTTCTGGAAGAGTTTGAGTAGGATAGGTGTTAGCTCTTCTCAAAATTTTTGGTAGAATTCAGCTGTGAAGCCGTCTGAACCTGGGCTTTTGTTTGCTGGAAGATTTCTGATTACAGTTTCAGTTTCCGTGCTTGTGATGGGTCTGTTAAGATTTTCTATTTCTTCCTGGTTCAGTTTTGGAAAGTTGTTCTTTTCTAAGAATTAGTCCATTTCTTCCACATTGTCCATTTTATTGGCATATAATTGCTGATAGTAGCCTCTTATGATCCTTTGTATTTCTGTGTTGTCTGTTGTGATCTCTCCATTTTCATTTCTAATTTTATTGATTTGATTTTTCTCTTTGTTTCTTGATGAGCCTGGCTAATGGTTTGTCAATTTTATTTATCCTTTCAAAGAACTAGCTTTTGGCTTTGTTGATTTTTGCTATTGTCTCTTTTGTTTCTTTTGCATTTATTTCTGCCCTAATTTTTAAGATTTCTTTCCTTCTACTAACTCTGGGGTTCTCCATTTCTTCCTTTTCTAGTTGCTTTAGGTGTAGAGTTAGGTTATTTATTTGACTTTTTTCTTGGTTCTTGAGGTATGCCTGTATTGCTATGAACTTTCCTCTTAGCACTGCTTTTATAGTGTCCCACAGGTTTTGGGTTGTTGTGTTTTCATTTTCATTAGTTTCTATGCATATTTTGATTTCTTTTTTGATTTCTTCTGTGATTTGTTGGTTATTCAGAAGCGTGTTGTTCATCCTCCATATGTTGGAATTTTTAATAGTTTTTCTCCTGTAATTGAGATCTAATCTTAATGCATTATGGTCAGAAAAGATGCTTGGAATGATTTCGATTTTTTTGAATTATCAAGGTTAGATTTATGGCCCAGGATGTGATCTATCCTGGAGAAGGTTCCATGCACACTTGAGAAAAAGATGAAATTCATTGTTTTGGGGTGAAATGTCCTATAGATATCAGTTAGGTCTAACTGGTCTATTGTATCATTTAAAGTTTGTGTTTCTTTGTTAATTTTCTGTTTAGTTGATCTGTCCACAGGTATGAGTGGGATATTAAAGTTTCCCACTATTATTGTGTTACTGTTAATTTCCCCTTTCATACTTGTTAGCATTTGTCTTACATATTGCGGTGCTCCTATGTTGGGTGCATATATATTTATAATTTTGATATTTTCTTGTTGAATTGATCCTTTGATCATTATGTAGTGGCCTTCTTTGTCTCTTTTCACAGCCTTTGTTTTAAAGTCTATTTTACTCCTGCTTTCTTTTGGTCTCTATTTGCATGGAATATCTTTTTCCAGCCCTTCACTTTCAGTCTGTATGTGTCCCTTGTTTTGAGGTGGGTCTCTTGTAGGCAGCATATATAGGGATCTTGTTTTTGTATCCATTCAGCCAGTCTTTGCCTTTTGGTTGGGGCATTCAACCAATTTACGTTTAAGGTGATTATTTATAAGTATGATCCAGTTGCCATTTCCTGTTTTGGCTTCGGGTTTATACACCCTTTTTGTGTTTGCTGTCTAGAGAATATCCTTTAGCATTTGTTGGAGAGCTGGTTTGGTGGTGCTGAATTCTCTCAGCTTTTGCTTGTCTGTAAAGCTTTTGTTTCCTTCTTCATATTTGAATGAGATCCTTGCTAGGTACAGTAGTCTGGGCTGTAGGTTATTTTCTTTTATCATTTTAAGTATGTCTTGCCATTCCCTCCTGGCCTGAAGAGTTTCTATTGAAAGATCTGCAGTTATCTTTATGGGAATCCCCTTGTGTGTTATTTGTTGTTTTTCCCTCGCTGCTTTTAATATTTGTTCTTTGTGTTTGATCTTTGTTAATTTGATTAATATGTGTCTTGGGGTTTTTCGCCTTGGGTTTATCCTGTTTGGAACTCTCTGGGTTTCTTGGACTTGGGTGATTATTTCCTTCCCCATTTTAGGGAAGTTTTCAACTATTATATCCTCAAATATTTTCTCATGGTCTTTCTTTTTGTCTTCTTCTTCTGGGACTCCTATAATTCGAATGTTGTAGTGTTTCATATTGTCCTGGAGGTCTCTGAGGTTGTCATCATTTCTTTTAATTCGTTTTTCTTTTTTCGTCTCTGATTCATTTATTTCTACCATTCTATCTTCTATTTCACTAATCCTATCTTCTGCCTCCGTTATTCTACTATTTGTTGCCTCCAGAGTGTTTATGATCTCATTTATTGCATTATTCATTCTATATTGACTCTTTTTAATTTCTTCTAGATCCTTGTTAAACCTTTCTTGCCATCTTCTCAATCCTTGTCTCCAGGCTATTTATTCGTCTTCTCTTTCTGTCTTCTTTTTCCTTGTGAAAAAAAATAAATTTCTGAAAATATATATCGCATGGCTACCAGGAGGGACCAGGAGGTCGGAGATATTTTGATAATATATGGTCTTACTTTATCACTTGGCTTATTCTCTTTGACTTTTTACAAATAAGCTTTGGAGATTTGCAATACTGGTATAGAATACCTCATTTCTCTACTTATCTGTTTTCATATAACCTGAATATTTTCCAAGGATGGCTTCAAGTCGTTTTCACTCTAGTGGTTAAAACTGAATGCTATTGTCTGTATTCATGTGAGTGTTGAAAATAGTTTTCAAGTAGAGATAAATTTCTGGGTTTACATAAAGAAAACATGAGCTTTAAGTGATACCATACAAATCTGTGTTGTGCCTTTTTCTTATCTCCAATCACAATATATTTAAAATTGCTTCTGCTGTTGGAATTGTATTATTAGGAAACAATGGCAGAAGATTTTAAAAAATCTCTTTTGCTCTTATAGTTTAGGACAATAGTTTTGAGAAAGGTGTTTCTTTTTTTTTTTTGGCAGATAATACTCAGTAAGGTTTTTTTTGTGCCATATCTTTGGGTTTTGTGCTGCGATTCTAGAAACAGGAGGCTTAAGTAACACTTGGTCAGAGATCTGCCATGTTCTGATTGTGGCTTTTCCAAATGGAGCCTAGAGTAGATATTTACTTTCGAGGCTTTTAAGTAGGAGGAGACCCGGGTTCGATTCCTGGATCGGGAAGATCCTCTGGAGAAGGAAATGGCAATCCACTGTAGCACTCTTGCCTGGAAAATCCCATGGACAGAGGAGCCTGATAGGCTACAGTCCATGGGGTCGCAAAGAGTTGGACATGACTGAGTGACTTCACTTTCACTTTCACTTTAGACTTAAAGAACTATACCGTAACCCCAGTCCTGATGACTGCCTAGGAAAATACTGCTTCTTTATGGATTTTAATCAACTTAACATGTAAATCCTCTGAATGTCAACACCATTTAGAATGCATTATATGGGTTTATGCCTCTAAAACCACATATCTAGCCATAATTTCTATTTGGTAATAGTTATTAAAACTAATATGTATCCAGTAGATGTGTTTTGTGTAAAAGAGAGTTTAATGGACACTGAACATTCCCTGTTAGAGCTTCAGGAAAATGGCCCAGCCCTTCTCTTTCTAAGTGCTCAACTGATGTGAGAATGTCACTGTAGTACATTCACTCTTTTGCTTCTTCCTATTTAATTTTCCCCTCTGTGTACTAGCTTCCTTTCGCTGTTTGGAAGTAGAACTTTCTGAGTTGTATGCTTAAGGCTGTAAAATGAATAGCATCATCCTTTATATCAATATAATATTTTTCAAGTAATGCACAAATACCTCATACAAGTATTGGCTGCACAGCCTTTGAAGAGCTCATATTTGTTTGCACTATAGCAGCAAAAAAGGCAAAGAAAATTAACCTCCCTCTTTTTTTTATGTTGTTCATAGTAGCTGAAAATATACATTAAAATGATAGTTGCCCAAGATTTGAGCATATAGGAAAGGTAATTGACATTTTTAGAAATTTATTTTATTTAATAGCTAATTTTATTAGCATTCAAGAATACTTTTCTAACCACATAAATATTTTATTCTTCATATTTATGCTTTTACTGAACATTTCTTACTTTTAAAATGCCCTTTTCTCTATTACTAACTCTGCCTTTTCCATGTTCAGCACTACCTGCTGAATTAAAAGCTACTGTCAAAAATTAATATGTTGAAGTTAATATAGGTTATAACATGGTGTCGTGATGTACTGTGTTTGATATATACTGCATTTTATCTTAGGAACAGCTGTTTTAAAATAAAATGTAATCTCTATTTATTTATTTATTTTAATTTCTCTTATCTTAAAACTGGGTTTGTGGACTTCCTTGGCAGTCCAATGGTTAGGACATAGCACTTGCACTGCAGGGGGCATGGCTGGGTCCCTGATCAAGGAACATGCCGAAAGAATTGTTTTTTAATGATATTCTCAAAGTAAAATCACAAAAAACTGGCCTCGGGAGTATTTAATGTTGCTTTGAGTTTTCTTTTCTTGGCCTTGATGTGTTTGGCAGTGAAATTCTCAATAGCATGACCATAGATACTGAATATAGGAGATACACTATTAAAGGGTATACCTACCTGGTTATGTTTTTTATGGATGATGATCTATTAATGATATATCATTCCTGTTCCATAGAAATGTACTTTGTAGAGTAACACATCTATTATCTTGTTTAATTACCTCAGTAATGCTGGAGTTGAACTTAGGCAAGGATTGTTACATCTGTTTTACTGATGAGCAACTGAGAGGCAGAATGCTTAGGGAGAAAAGGCATGGTAAGTTGGTCAGATTTACAGTAAGGTAGATAGGGTGGTCTTGGTGGGTTAGTCCCTAAGCCAGTCTCCTCTGGTGCTTGGAATCTCCCAGGCAACAGTACTGGAGTGGGTTGCCATTTCCTCTTCCAGGGGATCTTCCCAACCCAGACAGGGATCGAACTTGGGTCTCCTGCTTGCAGGAGATCTCCTGCGTTGCAGGTGGATTCTTTACCAACTGAGGCACTGGAAGTCAGGACACGAGCTGTTGTGCTCGTCTTTACAGTGTTGTTACAACCTCTCTGAGCTTCTAGGTGGCTGATATGTATAGCAAGTACAGCAACAGTACTGTGTGGGACCAAGTGTGTATAGCACCCCTAGCCCAGAGTTTGGCCCATGTTACATGTTTACTTACTACTGCTAATAAGAAATGGGAGAGTCCAGTAATTTACTTTAGTGGACCCAGATCTAATTGGTAACAGAAATAAAACTAAAAACTTAGGTTTGGAATCTTTTTGGTTTACATTTCCGCATCAAATTTCCTTTTAGTGACACATATTTGGTATCTAACCTGGGGCTATTAAATGGCAGGAACCCATTTAATGATGACAGGATTCATTGTGAAATAAAGTAGCTTATGAGATTGGATTGTAAAAGAACAAAAGGGAGAATTTTTTTTTTTTAATCTCTTCTCTTCCTTCCCACCCGCACTGGAGTTGTTTAGAATTCTCACCTTTTCTAAAGGTTCTTCATCTTTTAGAGCTGAACCAGACTCAAATGATATTAATTATGATGGAGGCAAGCTGTAAGAGATCCTTTGGGTCAATTATATTCTGACTATGAAATCAGAAACAACTCTGTATATTTTGCTATCAATCTATGTGTAACGGTTGAATGGCTACATGGGCTAAGAGATCAGCCAAATGTGGGGAATTTCTTATGAGCTTTTACTAAACTGGTGTGTCTTTTATATAAATGGGCTTCCCTGGTTGCTCAGATGGTAAAGAATCTACCTGCAATGCAGGAGACCTGGAATCGATCCCTGGGTCAGGAAGATCCGCTGGAGGAAGGAATGGCTACCCACTCTAGTATTCTTGCCTGGACAAAGGAGCCTGGCAGACTACAGTTCATGGGGCCACAAAGAGTCAGACACAACTGAGCGGCTAACACTTCATATAAACAGGGTCACTATTTGTGGCATGCCAGTTACTATTCACTAAGTCTTTTAGATTGACTACTTTCAACAGTGTAATAGGCTTATTAGAAAAAGGATCTGGTAAGATTTGAAGAAAGTCTCAAAGTCAGGTGTTTCCAAATTCTCCCTCCTTGTCCAGTCAATATATTTGCAAGTACCTTACTATCTTCATTTATTATATAATCCTGTGGGTTAGTTAACCAGAAACTTCACAGAGAATACCTTGCTATCAGAGAGGAACATGAAGTAGATTTTTTGTTTTGTTTTGTTTGGATTAAGGTGCAGTGAGAAACATTCTGAGCCTAGATGGGAAATTAGAGTGAAGGCCTTTCCAGAGAAGACTCAACTTCACAGACCATGCGTGGTTCTGATTGTTGTTGTTTTCGGTTGCTAAGTCCTATCTGACTCTTTGTGACCGATAGAACACAGTATGCCAGGCTCCTTTCTCCTCCACTATCTCCTAGAGTTTGCTCAAATTCATGTCCATTGAGTTGGTGATGCTATCTAGCCATCTCATCCTCTGCTGCCCACTTCTGCTTTTGCTGTCAGTCTTTTCCAGCATCAAGGTCTTTTCCAGTGTATTGGCCCTTCGCATCAGGTGGCCAGAGTATTGGAGCTTCAGCATCAATCCTTCCAATGAATATTCTGGATTGATTTCCTTTAGGATTGACTTGTTTAATTTCCTTGCAGTCCAAGGGACTCTCAAGGGTCTTCTCCAGCACCACAGTTCAAAAGCATCAATTCTTTAGTGTTCAACATTCTTTATGGTCCAACTCTTATATCCATACCTGACTACTGGAAAAACTGTAGTTTTGACTATGTGGACCTTTGCTAGCAAAGTGATGTCTCTCCTTTTTAATACACTGTCTAGGTTTGTCAATGATAGCTTTTATTCCAAGGAGCAAGCATCTTTTAATTTCATGGCTGCAGTCACCATTCACGGTAATTTTGGAGCCAAAGAAAATAAAATCTGTCACTGCTTCCACTTTTTTCCCTACTATTTGCCATGAAGTCTTGGGACTGGATGCCATTATCCTAGTTTTTTGAATGTTGAGTTTTAAGACAGCTTTTCACTCTCCTCTTTCACTCTCATCAAGAGGCTCTTTAGTTCCTCTTCGTTTTCTGCCACTAGAGTGGAGTCATCTGTGTATCTGATATTGTTGATCTTTCTCCTGGCAGTCTTGATCCTGGCATTTGGCATGATGTTCTCTGCATGTAAGTTAAGCAAGCAGAATGACAACATATAGCCTTGTACTCCTTTTCCAACTTGGAGCTAGTCAGTTGTTCCATGTCTGGTTCTAACTATAACTTCTTGACCCACATAGAGGTATCTCAGGAGACAGGTAAGGTGGTCTGGTACTCCCATCTCTGAAAAATTTCCACAATTTATTGTGATCCAAACAGTCAAAGGCCTTAGCATAGTCAGTGAAGCAGAGGTAGCTGTTTTTCTGGAATTCGCTTGCTTTCTCCATGATCCAGTGAATCTGATCTCTGGTTCTTTTGCTTCTTCAAAACCCAGCTTGTACATCTAGAAGTTCTTGGTTCATGTACAACTAAACCAGTTTGAAGAATTTTGAGCATAACCTTGCTAGCACATGAAATGAGCACAGTTGTATGGTAGTTTGAACATTCTTTGGTATTGGAATGAAAATGGGCCTTTTCCAGTCCTGTGGCCACTACTGAGTTTTCCAAATTTGTTGACATAGTGAGCGTAGCACTTTAACAGTATCATCTGTTAGGATTTGAAATAGCTCAGCTGGAATTCCATCATCTCCACTAGCTTTGTTCATAATAATGCTTACTAAGGCCCACTTGATTTCACACTCCGGGATGTCTGACTCAAGGTGAGTGATCACACCATCATTATTATCTGGGTCTTTAGGACCTTTTTTGTACAGTTCTTGTGTGTATCCTTGCCGCTTCTTCTTAATCTCTTCTGCTTCTCTTTGTTCCTTACTGTTTCTGTCTCTTATCATGCCCATCCTTGTATGAAATGTTCTCTTGATCACTCAAGTTTTATTTAAGAGATCACTAGCCTTTCATATTCTGTTGTTTTCCTCTATTTCTTTGCATTGTTCATTCAAGAAGGCCTTCTTATCTTTCCTTGCTGTTCTCGGAACTCTGCATTCAGTTGGATGTCTTTCCCTTCGTCCCTTCTCTTCCTGTTCTCTTCCTTCCTCAGCTATTTGTAAAGCCTCCTCAAACAACCACTTTGTCTTCTTGCTTTTATTTTCTTTGGGATGGTTTTGGTCACTGCCTCCTGTAGTTACAAACCTTCGTCCATATTTCTTCAGTCACTCAATCTACCAGATCTAATCCCTTGAATCTATTTGTCACCTCCACTGTATGATCACAAGGGATTTGATTTAGATCATACTTGAGTGGCCTAGTGGTTTTTCCTGAAGTGAAGTGAAAGTCATTCAGTTGTGTCCAACTCTTTGTGATCTCCTGGACTGTATAGTCTGTGGAATTCTCCAGGCCAGAATACTGGTGTGGGTAGCGATTCCCTTCTCCAGGGGATCGTCCCAAGCCGGGGATCAAACCCAGGTCTCCCACATTGAAGGCAGATTCTTTACCAGCTGAGCCATGAGGGTAGTGGTTTTTCCTACTTGCTTCAATTTTAGCCTGAATTTTGCAGTAAAGAGCTCATGATCTGAGCCACAGTCATCTCCAGGATTTGTTTTTGCTGACTGTATAGAGCTTCTCTATCTTTGGCTGCAAAAAACAATCTGATTTCTATATTGACAATCTGGTGATGTCCTTTTGTATAATTGTCTCTTGGATTCTTGGAAAAGGTTGTATGCTTTGACCAACACATTCTCTTGATAAAACTCTATTAGACTTTGCTCTGCTTCATTTTGTACTCCAGCGTCAAACTTGCCTGCTATTCTGGGTATCTCTAGACATCCTACTTTTGCACCCCAAGCCCCTATGATGAAAAGGACATCTCTATTTGGTGTTTATTCTAAAAGATGTTATGTGTCTTCAAAGAACTGGTCAATTTCACCTTCCTCGGCATCAGTGGCTGGGGCATAGACTCAGATTACTGAGGTTGAATGGTTTGCCTTGGAAATGAACCAGGATCATTCTGTTGGTTTTTGAGGCTGCACCGCAGTACTGCATTCTGGACCCTTTTGTGGAGTGTAAGAGCTACTCCATTTATTCTGAGGGAGTCTTATCCACAGTAGTAAATATAATAGTCATCTAAATTAAATTCAACCATTCCTGTCCATTTAATTCACCCTTTCCTGTCCATTTTAGTTCACTGATTGCTAATATGTTGATGTTCACTCTTGCCATCTCCTGCTTGACCATATCCAGTTTACCTTGATTCATGGACCTAACATTCCAGGTTTCTATGCAATATTATTCTTTACAGCACTGAACTTTACTTTCACCACCAGGCACATCCACAACTGAGCATCATTTCTGCTTTGACTCCACTGCTTCGTTCTTCCTGGAGCTATTTGTAATTGTTCCAGCTCTTCCCCAGTAGCATATAGGACACCTCCTGACCTGTTGTTCAGTTGCTCAGTCCTGTCCAACTTTTTGCAACTCCACAGACTGTAGCATGCCAGGCTTCTCTGTCCTTCACTGTCTCCTGGAGTTTTCTCAAATTCTGATCTGGGAAGGGGCTTGCCTTCCAGTATTGTATCTTTTTGCCTTTCCTCACTGTTTACGGGGTTCCAAGGCAAGAATACTGGAGTGGGTTCCCATTTCCTCCCCCAGTGGACCGTGTTTTTTCGGAACTTCTCACTGTGCCCCATCCGTCTTGGGTGGCTCTGCACAGCGTGGCTCTCAGCTTCGTCGAGTTCCGCAGGCCCTTTTGCCAGCATACAGCTGTGGTCCTTGAGAGCTCATATAGCAGACACTGAACTGTGGATGTGCAGTGGCTTGTAGTCAAAGTCAGAACAGAGACTGCACATGGTGAAATGCAAAGGAATAATCCTAGATTTCTCAAAACCAAAAAACCTGCCCTGAACTGTATATATGGATATTATAATATGCACATAGATGTTATACTAATTAACAGTGCTATGAAGACAATGTTACCAAATCATTGGCGTACTAAATTTTATTTTTTCATTTTTAATACTTTTTCCCTTATAGAAATATACTGATTTTCAGGTGTATCTGAAGTAACCAAAGATAGAGGAACAAGAGAGATAATTGTATATTATAAAGTTGCTATAATTAGAATTACATAAAAGTATGTTGTATATGTATTCTGGTATTATATGAATCATAATCTTTAAATTATTTCTATTTTTTCCACTTAACATTTTAACCAGACCTTTTTTACCCACTTAACATTATGTTTCTTTCTGTAATAATCCAATGTATAATTACCTTAGGAAATATAAATCCTTATAGGCTTATAAGCGCTGTGATTTCCCTGGATCATGTGAAGTGATTTTCATGAAATCAGTATAAACCCAGGCTACAAAAGTTGACCCCCTTACAATGCTTGTTAATGGACAGAGTGAGAAAGCATTAACAAAATGAAACACATTCACGTTTATCTTAAGTTTCATGCGGTTACATGGCCCTTTTTTCCTTCTCTTTCTGCTTGCTTGCTTCTTTTTTACCATTTTCATTGAGATTAGAAAATTTAACATAATTCCTCATATTTTAAAATGACACTTATTTAGCTTACATCTATGTGAACACTGTTTTTGGAACACATCTGAAGTCCAGGTGTTTCATAGTGGTTAAAACAAGAACTTCAGAACCTAACAGACACAACTTTTATCTCTGTTAGCTTTTAAGTGCCCCTTTCTTTAAGGCACAGTTTCCTTGTCAAGTACTAACTGGATGATAATCTTTGTTAGGAGGACTGAAAGAGTTCATATATATAGAAGTGTAAAAATAGGGCTATAATCTGAAGGAAAACATTTATCAGGTACACTAGGCACTCCTATATTTATTTTCTTTTGCAGCTGATCTGGCTTATATAACTGGCAAGATTTCAACGTGTAACCCCTTTTTGTGGTAGCATTCTGATTTCAAACAAGTTATTCAGAATTAGAGGAAGCAAAATTTAGAATTTATCATGATAGTTAAAGCATTTTTCAATGTTTCAATTTCGCAAGATCTTTACATAGAACTTGGTGTTGATATAGGGACTAAAGACATATTAAAGTTCTAAGGTAAATTACAACTAAAGGTGGAAGTAAAAAGTGAGAGCCCTTGTTGATTTTGGTGGCTGTGTTCAGAGGATCAGTGTAACAGAAATAGTGGTATGACAGAGGATGAGATGTCTAGATGGCATCACTGACTCGATGGACGTTGAGTCTGAGAGAACTCCAGGAGTTGGTGATGGACAGGGAGGCCTGGCGTGCTGCGATTCATGGGGTTGCAAAGAGTTGGACACGACTGAGCGACTCAACTGAACTGAACTGAACCCTGAAGTATGATTGCTTGTGTGAATGTTAAGTAGTTAAAATTAAGAGATTATTTCATCTTATTAGTTAATTTTTCAAAGAGCAATGCATGCCATAATCATAATATAAACAAGTTTTTTATAATCAATGAATATAAATATCTTCCAGTTTTTAATTACCCTGGAAAAAATTGCTCAAATCTGCCTGCATTGATTTTTATAAAATATATTAAGCACTATGAAATTACAATAGTTGATACTTTAGAGTAAGTTTAAACTTACTCTGTGAACTTAGAACTACTATATTTGAATGAGGTCTTTGAAAAAGTTTTGGAGTGATTCATTGTAGATCACTTAACATTTCCAGAAGGAGCTAACATTTGATTTTCCTCTTTAGAAGAACCTTTGCAAGATGGAAATATTTAATTGTTATTCTGCCTTTCAAATAACATAAAATAAACTGTGGCAGTTTGTGACCTTTGAGTAGCTTTCCTTGTGAATTAAGGTCATTTCTTAGTAAGTGGATACCTTTTACTTGTAGTTAAATGTCAGTATGAAGGGCCCTTGAGATATAAGAGTTGTTCTTGATTCTTTGCTTCTTGATTTCGTTCAAAAGAAAAATTTTGTTTTCCTTTTGAAAATAAAATAACTTCACAGATGAGATTTCCTTGAATCTTCGTTTCTCCTTTCCTTAATATAATCATCATACATGCTCAGTCCTAAGAAATAACTGCTTCTCTGGTAGCTCAGCTGGTAAAGAATTTGCCTGTAATGCAGGAGAGCCTGGTTCAGTTCCTGGGTGGGGAAGATCCCCTGGAGAAGGGAATGGCTACCCACTCCAGTATTCTTGAAGTTCCCTGGTGGCTGGATTTGATCCCTGGATTGGGAAGATCCCTTGGAGAAGGGAATGGCTACCCAGTCCAGTATTCTGGCCTGGAGAATTCCATGGACTGTACAAGTCCATGGCGTCGCAGAGTCAGACATGACTGAGCGACTTTCACTTTTCACTGTCCTAAGAAATAAGTCATGTGCTTGTTAAACAATGCTTTTAAATCTCCATCACATATAAGGTACCTTTAGGGTACTTAGAAGTCCTTGATAAATGTACTTAATCTCCAGTATCTTTGAGCAACAAACATTTATTTACATAGATATAACTATGTTCGCTTTCCATTGCATTTTCTAGAAAATGTGACATTTAAAATCTCATTGCCAAAGAAATATGAAGTACTTAATATATTGTTTGGTATTAACTTTTCTGTGGTGTGGAAAATACATTATGAAAGATGGGTACCATGTAGCTAAAGTTTGTTGGTACCATGGGTACTAAAGTTTGTTGTCTCTGGAGTATTTTGTCCCTACCAGTTCTGAGGGAATGACTCATTTGGATAATTAATTTTGGCTCCATTTTATACTTTAGTCCCTCAATTAAATATGTGTAAATATTGAGTACTATGATATGTGATTTGACTTTGTAGTTAGACTCAGTATTGAGATGGTGAGATTTTGACATTTGAAAACAGATCTGGTTTTCTCTTATCATTAACTTTGCAATTTAAGGAGTTAACTTTAGTTTATACATCAATGAAATGGATATAGTGATGGACCTCAAAGTTTATTATTATGTTATATAAATTCTGGACACTGTCAAGCATATAGTAAACTAAATAAATGAAAGCACTATTATTTTTATCCCAGCATACATATATTTTTATTTCTTTTCCACCTCTCCTTCTCCCTTTACCTTTTCCTCCTCTTTTTCTCCACCTAGGTTTGCAGTTGTTCAGGCTAAGCCCATGAGATGAAATGATAGTCCCTCAACAAGAGAGCTTCTTATAATATTCATTTTGTCAAACAACAGGAATAAAATTAGTACTCTAAATATTTTGAAATGCTGTTGGGAAAAACTTTCAAAAATTACATGAAGTTTTTAGCATAAACTAAATACAGTTTTTTAAAATTTCAAATAAGTACATCTGGGCACACTGTCTATTAAAATACAGACTTTGAAAAACTGGATACTTTATTTTTTTGGACTTTAATCACAATTTCTTGTAAGAATTCCAGTGATTTTATCCCAATAAAACTGAAGGGTTTTAAAGATTACTGCATGAAATGAATGAATCAATAACATATATGAGCTTAAAAATGTAAAGTGACATTAAATATTTGTAAAAATACAAGATCTTTAACTTCTATTGGTCCAAAATGAAATTCACCAAGTGCAAATTTGAAGGTAACCTCAAGCATCCATTTTGAATCATCTTAACATCAACACAAGAAAAAGTTTAGTGAATGTTAAAACCCTTTATTCCTTAAGTAGGATATAGGATAACTCCATCCCTATTTTAAAAGAATGTGTGGCATGACCTTAATTTTCCTTTTCCCCTTTTCTCTTATCCTCACCTCCCTTTTGTCCCCCTTTTCTTCTCCCAGCTACAGAAGTTAGATCAATTATATTCCTTAGTTCCTGGCTAGTTTTCAGGATGATCCCTACAAATTCCTCTTTTATTCATATATTATTCCCTTTTACCTCTGTTCCTAGCTTAAATATCCCTTTGCATCATAGGCAACTGTCCTAATGTAATTGATTTCTGTCCTTAGATTTATAATGTATCCTTGTAAAGTATATAATGATACTTTGGGTAGGAATGAGTTTTTAATATTTTTAAGTAATGTTGTGACAGAATACATTAGGTATTTTGAATATTTTTTGGCTTTTCAAGGTCTATTCCTGTTAAAATATTTACAAAGAACTTGTTGATTCTCACTGCTGTATAGTAATCCATAAAGTTTCGCATGATACTCCCATGATGGATAAGTTGATTACTTTCTACTATCAGCCAACACTAAGAGACTTGTATTAAACATCCTCTTAAATGTCTTTCCAAACCAGAAACCCCGGTTCAATCCCTGGATTGGGAAGATCCCCTGGGGAAGGGAATGGCAACCCACTCCAGTATTCTTGCCTGGAAAACCCCATAGACAAAGTAGTCTCATGGGCTACAGCCATGGGGTTGCAAAGGAGTCAGACATGACTTAGCAACTAAACACCAACAACAAGCCTTGGATTGAAATTTCTGCTTTCGTACTTCTGTATTAACTTGGCAAGTTCTTGAGTGTCTCTGAGTCTGTTTCCTTATTCATGCAGTGGACAGGGTTTTAATATACAGTACTATGTTGAGAGCTCAGTGAGACAATATTTTTCAAGTATATGGTGTGACATGTGGCATGATTACGTACTGCATAATGGTAAGTATATGCTTCTCCTCTGTTCTCCATCAGAAGCCAAAGAAGGTATATGACTTTACAAATATGAAAGATTATTATTCTCTGTAGGTATTACTAAGTATGTAAAGTGCATTATATTTGATCCTGTTTTTGTAAGCAATGCTTGACACTGTAAATTGTGAAGAGCATCCATTACAATGATATTAATGATAATAGCAAACGTTTATTGAGTGTTTGCCACATGGCTGGCACTATCTTAAACACTCTACATATACTAACTCATTTAGTCCTTATCAAAAAACCCAGGAGATACTATTTTCTCCCATGTTGCAGATTAGTAAATGAAGGCACAGTGTGTTAAATTACAGGGTACACAAGCAAATTTGGAATCAAACGATTCTATGCGTTTTTATGCATTAAAAATTGGTATCTCACACCCTTTCATTCTCCATATAGAACTAGGAATTCTCCAGATAAATAGATCTTGATACACATGAGTCTTCTCATCCTCATCTTCTAGTTGAGAGGGACTCTGGTTTAAGGGCCTAGCAACCCATCTCCTTGTGGGAAAGAAAAAGGACAAGAGAAGCATCCAAGTTTGAGGGATAGGTCTGCTTGAGCGCCTTGCTTTGTGGGCAGCTGGTGATGGGGTATCTTATAATATTGAGAAATCATGATTGTTTGGAGTGAAAAATAAAGGGTATAGTGAAAATGTAAATTTTTAAGTGTGATTATGTGTGAAGACACAAACTTATTGATTTTCCCACTTGTGAATTTATTAGCAGGAAAGATATAAAAGCATTATATCTGAGTAAACCATATATACTTAACTATTTTAAGGAGCATAATGTTTTGCTGATATATTCTGATGACTATTAAGCTTCTTTATATCTTTGATCTTAGTTATCTTCTTTTTGATTCCCAATTCTTCTGTTATTTATCAGTGTTTTTGTTTTTGAATGAAACCTTTGTTTATTTTAAGATCATTTCTTACAGTTTCTGGTTTAGTAGGTATACAACAATTTCAGTTCGTGAAGAACTTTACTGAAATTTGAAAGAGCTTCAAATCTGTAGGTGATCTTAGGGTAACATTGTTCTTGGCCTTATGATAAATTGTATGTGTATATATTTGCTTTGAGACATAATCATTATCCTTTAGGCTTTCACATGTAACCCCTCAGTTTGAGTTTAAAGGAAATAAATTTTCTTTCTTAAAGATGTTTTATGAGCTTTTTTTCTCTTCTTGTGGTACTTTCTCACGGCTTGATAGTATATCATATATAATCGGAATGACAGTAGTCTGAATACTTCTTTCTTTTTTTGGCAGCGTGGGGTAACCTTGGAAATGTTCTCAAGAGTCAGAGCAAAATTTCTGAAGCTGAAAGCGCCTATAGGAATGCTCTGTATTACCGAAGCAACATGGCTGACATGCTTTATAATTTGTGAGTATGCGTTGCTTTCCCTGGTTTGGTATCTTTGAAACATGTGATGAGCAAGGCTATTGCTTTCACTGCTGGAAATGGATATGATGATAGCTAATATTCTGAAAGTCTTTTCATGAATCATGCTTCTGAGGTGAGCAAATAGATGGTATTTGTATTACAACTCTTTGTTTTGGGTCACATCACTGATATTCGTGTGTATTGACATAATATGGCTGAAATTTTTGAAGTAGTATGCCATATAACATACAAAAATTGGTTTAACTGCTTTTAGTGTTTTTTTTTAAGTTTGTACCTTAGTACTTGGGTTCATGAAATAAGACTGCTCTGCATGATGCTCTGTATAATTGATATCTTGATTTTTTAATGGTAGATTTTATCCTCTGTTAAAGAATCGCTGGTGTCAAAGTATGTATAGAAAGTATGTACTGAACCTGGGAAATTAATAAGATAATATTTTTCTTTTTCCACCCTGTCCTCCAAAAGTAGTGATGATTAGGTTGGAATAATGGGATAATTTGGAATGCCTGTGTATGTTAGCTTAGAAAAATCACTGGAGGAAAATGCTCTTCTGTTCTTTGAACGGAAAGTTGAGGGGGGTGCAGTTAGATGTGAGTGGATAAATGCAAGTTAAACTGAAATCCTTTTCTGTCTCTTGTATTGGATACTTTTTTGTTTATAAGTAATAGAACCTTAGTCTAAACTTGCTTAAACACAAAAGAGAATTTATTAGCCCCCATAATTGAAAATTTCCTGGGGTTGACTAGATGAAGGCATAAATAGACCCAGGTACTTTATTATGTTTTGAGTATTTGTCTCTATTTTGTATTTTTGGTTTCCTAAGGGTTCACTACTTTTTCTGGTACTCTGTCTATGTTAATGAGATGACTCCTACACCTCTATGCATATAGAGGGTTCTCGGGCTCTGAAGGAGCTGTCTTGGTGTATCTATTGATCCTGAAAAAGGTCTTGAGTAACCTTCATAAGGTCAGGCATTCTTGAAACAGACCTCCATTCACAGTGCCTCCAGGATTGGAATAGAAGGGCGGAGGACCAGTTCCCTGTAGAAAGGGAACAGGCATCATAAGATGTCTACTGCTTGTGTTTAATGACTGCAATGCAATATCCATAGTATTAAATTAATTTTTCAACTTCATTTTTAATATGGCTAAATCTCAAGCACATACATTTTTTTAAAAATTCAGAAAGAGAAAAACAAACCAAAATCAAGATATTTTCAGGGAAAGCAGACAAGATGAGCTCAGTTTAACTTCCTATTTGTACATTTACCTTGGCTTTAACCTCCTAGACTTTAAACCTGGGGTCTCAGTCTTTTGGCCTGAAATCTAAATTAGATCAATGTGTGTTTTGTGTTGACCTGCAGAGTTCAATTTTCTCTTTTTAACTTGTGCCTTCAGGTGGAGCACTCCCTCTCCAGTTTGTACAGCCCCTGATATTTATGAGATCTTTGGTGTTTTATACTTCATCATATACATAATAAATGTGTGTGTGTGTGTGTGTATAAAACCATCATTTCCTTGAGATAACTTGAGATTGCATCTTTTTCTTTTCTTGAATGGATATGTCTAGATTCTCTAGCGAAGCTACCCCCCCCCCATGTCTTCTTCATCTAAATATGATGAGACCATATTACTGATTCATAGTTTCAGTTCAGTTCAGTTGCTCAGTTGTGTCCGATTCTTTGTGGCCCCATGAACTGCAGCACGCCAGGCCTCCCTGTCCATCACCAACTCCCAGAGTTTACCCAAATTCATGTCCATTGAGTAGGTGATGCCATCCAACCATCTCATCCTCTGTCATTCCCTTCTCCTGTGCTCAGTCTTTCCCAGCATCAGGATCTTTTCAAACGAGTCAGCTCTGGTGGCCAAAATATTGGAGTTTCAGCTTCAACATCAGTCCTTCCAGTGAACACCCAGGATTGATTTTCTTTAGGATGGACTGGTTGGATCTCCTTGCAGTCCAAGTGACGTTCACGAGTCTTCTCCAACACCAAGTACAAAAGCATCAGTTCTTCAGTGCTCAGCTTTCTTTATAGTCCAACTCTCACATCCATACATGACTACTGGAAAAACCATAGCCTTGACTAGACAGACCTTTGTTGACAAAGTAATGTCTCTGCTTTTTAATATGCTGTCTAGGTTGGTCTTAACTTTCCTTCCAAGGAGTAAGCATCTTTTAATTTCATAGTTTATTATTCATAATAAATAATAAATTATAATTTCATACTTTATTATTTCATGGAAAAGAACCATATCAGTTTAATAAATTTATACAAATGCTTATTTACTTTTTCCTCTGAAAATAATATTGTCAGAGGGACCTTTTGGGGTCACATATGACCACTTTGCTTCTTGTGCCTATTTTCTATACATTTTCGGGGAGAAAAGCTGAACAACTAGCATCTCGTCTCTGAACTTGTTTTTCTCATCTGCAGCCATTGGTTAAAAAGTCAACTATCTTTTGGTGATGTTTGTTGGGCAAGGGTTGAAAGAAAAAGAAGATGTCTACCCACACTTATTCTATGAAAAATTTACTCAATTAGATGAATATACTTTAGATATAATTTAAGAACTGCATTTTATAGCTCACTCTGTGGATACATATATAAACTGTGAAAACACATAGATAAACCTCCCTGAACCCTAATGAAAATTCCTGCTGGAGGAGTGATTGTTAACAAGATTGGGTCCCTCCACCTCACCATTTGTAGGAAATGAGATATGGCCTAAATAGTGTCAAAGTAATGTTTTTAATATGGCAAGTTTCTTTAACAACACTTAACTGTTACCTCAAATGAACAGGCAATTCCACAAGAAAAGATGGCAGTGATTTTTGATGTATTGTGTTATATAACACATGTGGTTCACAGAATTCTGCTACATAATTATGTTTCAAAATAGGTGAATCCTTCAATGATTTTAATTAAATAGTAATAAAATACACTGATAGATATTTTGCAACCCATAATATTATAAATATGCTTGGTATCATGTATACCTAGGAGCAATCATTTTTTTTTTCTGTTTTTTTTTATGTAGTTAAACAAGGTTTTCTCATGGACAATTAAAGGACTATTTCACAAATAAAAAAACATTTTTTGAGATATATATGCTATATCACATAACTTTCTCTAATATACAGAAATTATTCCTTGTTCTATTGCAAATCCTGAAAGTAAAGGAGTTTGCTTTGCTCACTTTAGCCCAATAACATTCCTTTGTGGTAGCAGCAGTTGTTAATCATATTTCATATTATCAGTTAAGTCTCTTAAAGATGCTTTATGACCAAAACCTGAAACTAATGAAGCTGTTATAGTAGTTAACGTGAAATGCTCGTATTTATCGATGAATTTTATAGTATTATTTATTTATTTTTGTGCTGGGTCTGCATTGCTGCACAGGCTTTTCACTAGTTGAGGCGAGTGAGGACTACTCTGCAGTTGCAATGCCAGGGCTTCTCCTTGTAGTGGCTTCTCTTGTTGGGGAGCATGGGCTCTAGGTCTCACTGGCTTCAATAGTGTGGCTTCTGGACTCTAGGGCACAGGCTCAATAGCTGTGGTGCACAGGCTTAGTTGCTCTGAGATATATGGGATCCTCCCAGACGAGGACTCAAGCCTCTGTCTCTTGCCTTGCAAGGCAGATTCTCTACCACTGAGATTCTCTATCACTGAGCCATAAAAGCTGTTGAGAATCATAAGCTCCTATTAGGTCCTCTACTTTGCTTTAAATAAGTAACCTAGATTTTTTAAAAAAACATATTCAATGTTCACAAATCTATCTGCTTTGTAAATTGTAGAAAAAATCATATTGCTGAAAATTTTTATTTGGAATATAACTTGGAAACATACTTCATTTTGTAACTTCAAAACAATAATTCCTAAAGACAGGTATGTCATCACTGACCAGACTCAGGATGATTCTAAGAAGCCAGAGATAGTCTTTAAATTAATTCCTATAGTTTTATTTTTATGTTTATATTTTAAAAGTATAACTAGCACAACCAAATACTGTTCTAGGAGAGAAAAGAGAAAAAAAATGATTTGGAAAACTATTAAGTAAGAAATAGTACAAATGATAAATGGTTATATCTGAAGTTTAGGAAGCATTGCATTAAAAGATTTTAAAACTTTGAGGACTTCTTTTATACAAGATTAATACCAAGTTATATCCAAGCAGTGCATATGTATAGCTATCAGTTCAGTCACTCATTCGTCTCCGACGCTTTGCAACCCCCATGGACTGCAGCATGCCAGGCCTCCCTGTCCATCACCAACTCCCGGAGCTTACTCAAACTCATGTCCATTGAGTCGGTGATGCCATCCAACCATCTCATCCTCTGTCATCCACTTCTCCTCCCACCTTCAATCTTTCCCAGCATCAGGGTCTTTTAAGATGAGTCAGTTCTTTGCATCACATTTCCACTTCAGCATCTGTCCTTTCAATGAATATTCAGGATTGATTTCCTTTAGAATGGACTGGTAGGATCTCCTTGTAGTCCAAGGGACTCTCAAGAGTCTTCTCCAACACCACAGTTCAAAACCATCAATTCTTCAGCATTCAGTTTTCTTTATAATGCAACTCTCATGATAGAATAATTTTAAATTTTTTCTTTGGGAATAGTTACTTGAATTATATTTATGTCCTACTACTCTTGTTAGTTGCTTATATATGTTATGACAGTTTATCTTCACTTGATGTCTGCACAAAAAAGAAAATGAAACTCAGATAATTTGTGTAAGATTGCACACACAGTAGAGGAGCCAATATTTGAACTTAAGATGTTCTGACACTACAAAGCTGCAACAATAGTATTTCTGCCCAAGCTGGCAGAAATAAACCAAGATTTTGAGGGGAAAAAAATCTCAGTATACAACTTTCAAATTCAAGAAAATAGTTAGTTCAAAACACCTTTCATGTAGAAATAAAATACTGGGAATTACATCTAACAAAAAGTATAAGTTAAATTTTTTTTAAGATAGTTCCTTAGTTTATTAAACTCAGGCTGTACTCTTTTGTTAAAAACATCATGGTTTTGTACATCTGAGCTAAGTTGCCTTTGAGAAAGTACTATAGAAACTGTTTTAACTGCCTAAACATTATCACATTTTAATATCACTTCAATCCATGTTACAGATTATAGTCATATAATGTGAAATTTAAAACAGTACTTAGTTGTACCTTTTTGTGTTGAGGTATAATTGACATGTCAGATTTTATTAGTTTCAGATGTACAATGATTCAATATTTATTTATATTGCAAAATGACTACTATAGGAAATTGAGTTAACATCTGTCACCATACACCGTTACAAATTTTTTTTCCTGTGATGAGAACTTTTATTTAGCATCTCTCTCTTAGCAACTTTTAAATATATGATATAATGTTATTAACTAGTCACTTTGCCATGTGTTCATTGTATCTCTAGGACTTATAACTCACATTTACACCTTTTGACCCTCTTAACCATTTTGCCTACTTCTAACAATTCTACTGTTAATAGCAATAGATGTATTACATTTATTGCATAGCCTGTATTTAGTCTTTTATTCATATTGTCAAATTTATTAAAATTCAGTAGTTCCCACAAGTTGTTTTAAGGCCAGTTTAACAGATCTGCCTTATGATACTCATTAATCTTTTCAGGTATAATAAATTTTCAGGGATAAGTCAGATGGACCATTGCTCAGTGATTTACACTGTCAAATCTTATAAATGCACAGCCGACTTTCAACCTTTTAAGTACACTGCCCACTGCCATCAGAAATATCATTGATTTCTCGTCTGAAAAATGCTCAGTGTTCTTTCATTGTTATAGATTTATCCCAGTCAGTCTGTTCCAATTGCTACCTAAACAGGGAATTCAATAGAACACTGAATATTTCATTATGTACCAGATTTCAGAATGCAGATAATAAATTTAATGTGTTTCAATCAATTTTTGATTATCTTATGTAACAGAGGGGATTATTTCTGTGCATAATAGAGATTTTGCCACCATAAATTAGCTGTCATTTTTGTTCTATAAAAATGTAAGTAATCATCTAATCTGAAAAGCTAGGAAAGGAATAATACAATAAACTAATAAATTTAAGAGAACTAAAAATTGAAAATGCTAATAAAGTAGAATATGGAGAAACAATGGGAAGTAATGAATAAGTGTAAGAGCTTATTCTATTAAAGGATCAACAATTTGTGGCAAAGATCATGGACAAAATGTAAAATCTCAAATATACAATATTGAAAATGAGAATGGGCCTGGATTCAGATATATGGAAGCTTAAAATAACAATGTTAGTTATATATATTAAAATCTTAGTAATATGGATACTATTCTGGGAGAATATAAATGATTAACATTAGCCCAAGAAGAAGTAGACAATCTGAATCAAAACCTTGTAAAAATTTGAAAACCACATTGAAGAATTTTCTCCCCCAAGGAATCAAGGCATTTCATGAGTAAGTTCTATCAAATCTTTAATCAAATAGTATTTGTTGCACTAGTTATACGTCTCAGTTATTTTTGCGAAGCTAGATAAAATGGATAGTAAAAAGTCTGATGTAATTGAAAACCAAAAAACAGAAGAGAATAATGACAACGAAACTCAAAACCAGAAAGCAAACAAGCAAGAACAAATACCAGAATCACCACAGGCTACTTAGACTTATGAATATACATGTACATAGCAACCTACTCCAGTATTCTTGGCTGGAAAATTCCATGGACAGAGGAGCCTGGTGGGCTATAGTCCATGGGGTCGCAAAGAGTCAGCCATGACTGAGCACATCAGTACAATATACATGTAAACATACCTTAAAATTAATATATGGATGCAGTGGCATATTAAAGATTATAACACCACTTTCAAATGGGGTTTATTCTATGATTTATGGTGGAGTATTCAATACCACAATTCAATTGCTATGCTCTTTAAAAAGTCAGAAGAGGCAAAAAATTATGATCATCTCTAGAAGTGCTAGGAAAGCTTTTGATCAACATCTGCCTCAGTGAACAAGACATAGACTAGGAATAAATACATACTTCTGCAACATAATGATTATCTGTTTAAAGATATAGAAATACCATATTTTATATTGAAATACAGTGGTAATTATGATTCAAATTCAGCTTCTTGAGGTAGTGGCAGTTTCTTATTGGTCATTATATCTCTCCATATCTACAGAAGTTCAAACTGTATTTGTTAATTTTACAAATGATTTATGAAATTCATATCAGAGCAGAGGAGGTTACATTTATTACTAGAAGCGATAAGGTTAGCAATGGATATTAGATAGCCACATTTGTGGTTCTTTGAATGATTGTTTTGATCATTGTCACTGAACAATTCTGGACAACAAGAGCCTTCTTGAATAAGGTATCTAGAGTTGTATTTTCTTAAAGTTTCAGAAACAAATACATTTATGTTAGGGTTGATTCCTGTATTAGTTTCCCAGGGCTACCACAATGAAGTACTGCAAATTAAGTGGTTTAAAATAATAGAAATTGATTGTGGCCCAGTTCTGGAGGCTAGCAGTACAAAGTGAAGGTGTCCACAGGGGATGGTCCCTCTGAAACCGTTAGGGGAATCCTTCCTTCCCTCTTTCCTGTGATTTGCTGGGATTCTTTGGAGTTCCTTGGCTCACAGCTGCATGACTCCAATCTCTGCCTTTGTCATCACATGACAATCTCCCTGTGTGACTTTGCCTTTGTATCCACTTGTAAGGATACCAGTCAGATTAGGGGCTCACTCTTGTTATCACATCATATCTGCAGTGACCCTTTTTCCAAATAAGGTATTGCAAGTTACAACTTCAACACATCTTTTTTAGGAGAGATATAATTCAACCCACAATAGCTGCCTGTCGGGAGCTTTATTTTGAGGCAGAGTGACAGATTCTATCCCCAGTGTCAAGCACAATGCCAAACACATGAGTTTTTAATGGGAGAGAGTGGTTAAGGGAAAGACTCCTTAACAAATCTAAAAATTTACATAGAACACGTTTATATATCTCATGATGCCAAGAGCTCTGTCTTCAGAGGAATTAATTGAGGAGGATAGAGCAGTGAGGGAGACGTCGGGTGCAGAGCTGTCACCATAGATACAGTTCTAATGAGAGGTTTGTTTGTTCAGGGTCAGGTTTTGAGGACCCTTGAGAGGTTAGAAAGATAAGAGATTACAAAATGAAAGTGGTGAGACTACCTGATAATGGGGTTGAGCCATTCCTTGAATCCTCATTGAAAATAAGGCGTGAGAAGGCTATGAAAGTGAGATCTGTAGAAATGAGGGGGGAAGTAAAGTGAAAAAGTGAAAGTTGCTCAGTCATGTCTCTTTGCAACCTCACGGATTATACAGTCCATGGGATTCTCCAGGCCAGAATACTGGAGTGGGTAGCCGTTCCCTTCTCCAGGGGATCTTCCCAATCCAGGGATTGAACCCAGGTCTCCCACATTGCAGGCGGATTCTGTACCAGCTGATTGACTAGGGAAGCCCAAGAATACTGGAGTGGGTAGCCTATCCCTTCTCCAGGGACCTTCCGGAGCCAGGAATTGGACCAGGGGCTCCTGCATTGCAGGCCAATTCTTTACCAGCTGAGCTATGCTGGTGGGACTACCTGATAATGGGGTTGAGCCATTCCATGAATCCTCACTGAAAATAAGGCATGAGAAGCCTATGAAAGTGAGATCTTTAGAAATGAGGGAGGACATAACACTTGACCAAATGGCTAGAGTTCAGGACAAGGTTTCCTGCCAATTTCCATGGATATGTGCATGTAAGGAATGGAGGGGCGTGCGCAGAGGATACCAGGGAAGTCAACAGGTCTCTCAAAACAGAGAATTCAAGAGAGGCTATCAAACAGGAATGCCAGGAAGTGCTTGCCATATCTAATATCAGATGAATGGGACTGAGAGACTTTGGTCATATTCCAGTGGCTTGGAGTCATCAGAGCTCTGGATACATGACTCGTCAGGCTCTTTAGTGATTCCTGGAAGAAGGTGAAACAGCTTGCAGGTACCTACCTACTTGTTCACATGGCAAGAACAAAACCTAACACTTATTATATACTTTGATTTTGTTTTAATTGATCATTTTGCCACTTCATTTGTACTTGAATACAGTACTGTTGTAGAACACTGAAACACTACTGAAAAATAGGAGTAAAATATAAAAGTTATTATTGCATTCCTTACACATCTTATCCCCTCCTCTAATACATATCTTTTTACTTTTTTCTGTATGTAGTTATAACATGTAGTTATACAAGCATAATTTTAACTTTTCCCCTGCATATGTGCATAACCAGTGATTTTTTACTCCTGAGTATATGTACAGATGTGTCATAATTTTCATTACTACCTCTGATTATATTGTTTCAATTGGGTCTATTACATAGACAGCATTAATAAATGTCCAGTAGGATGGTTTCAAGACTGTGTTGCTTGATTCATTTCCCCTAATTATCCGTGGAGTTTATTAACTGTTAGTAATTTTTCTAGAAATTAATTATTCAGGTTTCTTACCTAGTTCTTTTTTTTAACATCAAAAACATTTCGTATTGGAGTATAGCTGATTAAAAATGTTGTGGTAGTTTAAGGTGAATAACAAGGGGCTCAAGCATACCGAATTCTCAGCCATTTTACCTAATTCTCTACTGAGATGTTTTTCTTGTTGATTTATAAGACTTAAGGTAAAAATAGGCCCCTCTGCTGCACTTATATGTATAACACAAACATTTGTTCTGCAGGTATTTTCTCCTAGCTTTTGCTTGTATTTTTAATTTTCTTATGATACTCTATTGTGCATAACTTGAGTGTGTGTATATATATATATATATAAAATCCATAGACCCTTTCCTTTAATCCTCTGCATTTATTTTAAAAAGTTATTGTCCATTTTTTAAATGTTTTTAGAATTTTTTTTTTCTTCAGCTACTTAGTCTACCTTGAATATATGTTTTGTATTAAGGTGATTTTTTTCCCCCAAAATGAAACATAATGTCCCCGTAGTAATTTATTAACTGCTTCTCACATAGGCTAAATTATATGTAAACAAAAGGTTGTTATGGGCTTTATTTTGGTCTTTTGATAACCTACACCAAGAACAAATTGTTTTATTTAATATAACTTCTGGTATATTTTATATTTTAAAATATAAATTTTCCATTCTTGTTATTTATTTTCAAGCACTTCTTGATTATTCTTCTGTGTTTTGTTTTTAATATGAACTTATCACAGCCTTGTTAAATTGGATTAGAAGTCCATTTGGGCTTTTGGTTGATTTTTCAGTGACTATATGTTCAAGGGAGGTAAACCGACATTGTTCTACTCTTGAAGTATCCCTTCCAGATAAATGTATTTCTGTATTTATTTCAAATTTTAAATTTCCCATATTTAAAGTATTGTGTTTGGGAAAGTCTCACATGTTTGTTGATGATTTATTCTTTTTTTTTTTTTTAAAAAAAATTTTTTTTTTTTTTTTTTTTTTTTGTATAATCAAGTCTTTTCCAACAGTTATAAACAGTCCTGGATCATGAGTTTATGAAACACTTTCTCTTCCTTCAGCAAACAAAATTATTTATTAATCTGTACAGTTCAGCAATAGGGAGCAAAGTGAAAAAAATTACCTCAAGGAAAGCAAACAGCTCCTTTCCTGGTGGGATCCGTTATTTTACGGACATGAAATATTTATATCAGAGATCTTACATTTCAAGAGGAATGGGTCACATATCAGAGCAACAATAAACATTTTATTTGTTACTAATGGGGAGTTAGAAGACTCTCTTTGGATACCAGTTCTTGTAAAGATTTTGTTTTAGAGCACATTAGTGCTGAGAAATTCTTTAGAAAGCCAACAACTACGGTCCAGACTTTAGGAGATCAGGGCCAGAATGACTCCCCTATCTTCTAAATAACCCTCAAATTTTATATTATATCCATTACCTGCCTCTGGATTCACTTCCTAATGCTCCATTCCAACACTTGAGAGCTGTTCTGATTTTAAGTCACGTCAAGATTCCCAAGCACTCACCTTCCATTGAAGGATCTGACTTTTGGCCTTTTGAGAAACAAAATTTGGCCTTTTGAGAAACAAATTTGGGGAAACCAGCTATTCTCCTGAGGCCAGCCACTCTGTGCCTCCAGCTCACGCTCGGATGGGGAATAGGGCTGATAAATAATGAATCAGTATCCTGTTCAACTGGTGGGGTTTAAATTATTTTAAATTCTTTTCAGGTGAAAAATTACTACAATTTTGTGCTCATACTAATGTGAATTAGATTCTTTTATTCCCACTCATTACAGTTTAAACTGGTTGTTCTGATTATTTAGGTTGTACTTTTTTCTAAAGATAATTGATTCCAAATTTTGTTGTTGCTCTATCATATGTCTGGGTTTTAGTTGAAAGTTCTTTCTTGGATTTTTCCCAAATGTTATATTCTTATTTGCTAGGAGGCCTTTGCACATACTATTTGTTTTGCCTGCAACATTCTCTGTTTTCTCCTCTTATGACCTCTTTATACCCTACTCCCCATCCCTTTTGCCTGGCCTCATACTTTTACATACCTGTATACTTCTCTGGGAATATTTCTTGATACCTTTCTTATTACCAGAATTGGAATATGAATAGTTGGTCCCAGATGTTACCATAGCAACTAACACTTGTTTCTTTTTAGTATAGATCATATTTACATATTGGGCTTCCTAGGTTGTGCTAGTGGTAAAGATCTCACCTTCCAATGCAAAAAGATCCCCTGGAGGAGGAAATGGCACACCATTCAAATATTCTTAGCTGGAGAATCTCGTGGACAGAGGAGCCTAGCAGACTATAGCCCTTAGGGTTGCAAAGAATCGGATATGATCAAAGCAACTTAGCATGCACACACATACATTTAGATACATGATACCATGTTTTTGTTAGTTACAGTGCAATCTCTATAAGGCCAGGGCATGTTTAGGTACCATTCCATCCCCAGTACCAAGCACCATGCCAAGCACATAAGCTTTAAATTGTGCACTAATCCATGGTGATTAAGAGTCTAATGAATGATTTAAACTATCTATATATGGATTAATTAATGAGTTAATAAATTATTAAATAAGTTGATTAGTGATTTCACTGCTACTGCTACTGCTAAGTCGCTTCAATCGTGTCCGACTCTGTGCGACCCCATAGACAGTGGCCCACCAGGCTCCCCCGTCCCTGGGATTCTCCAGGCAAGAATACTGGAGTGGGTTGCCATTTCCTTCTCCAGTGCATGAAAGTGAAAAGTGAAAGTGAAGTCGCTCAGTCATGTCCGACTAGTAGCGACCCCATGGACTGCAGCCTACCAGGCTCCTCTATCCATGGGATTTTCCAGGCAAGAGTACTGGAGTGGGGTGCCATTGCCTTCTCCGAGTGATTTCACTGAGTGAAAATAAACTAACAAAATGCAAGTTTGCTAGAAAACAGTCTCCGGTTTGCCAAGTATATCTAGTCAATTCCCTTATTTTCCAACTCATGTTATTAGTCATGTTTCCATTTGACTCTTTGTATTGATTTATTCCACTGCTTTTTCCATTATGTATACCTATGAAAAAGCCATATCCAGAAAATGTAAGAGTAATAAAATTACCTCACAGGTAACATGGTTATTATATACATACTGAGGTGGGATAAAGATTCTGGAATATATCATCTGATGTCAAGATCTGACTTCTCATTTCCTTTCTCCCACCAAACCCAAAATATTTTCTTTATGACAAACATATTGAAAAAAAATTTTTTTTAATTGATAAGAGAAAATAATTATGTTATATAATTGGATAACCAGCTAAGGGATATTTCAGCACAACAAATTCTGATATCTTGGTTAATCAGAAAAACTCAAATAGTAAATCATAAAGCACTTACTTCTATTCTGATTTATTAAAACTGTAATGATGTTTCATGGTTCCTAAAATAGAAATAATCTGTTTAAAATCCTACTTGAGATGTGTAAGTGGCTATATAATTGATTTTTATTTATAGAAATACATTGTTTAAATGTATCTTTCAGTAATTTTCAATTCTAATCTGTAGACTTCCTATAAGATTAACCACCCCTACAGGAAAAGTGGATCAACTAAGAATATAAGTGTAGCCTTTATTGAAAATATTTTCAAAAGTAAAAATTAGTAATTATTTGAAATTAGGGCAAATTAACCATGCTTGATGATTTCATCAACCATTTATATGTATTTGTGCATGTAAATCCTTGAGTATATTTTAGCATTAAATTATCCACTCGAGTTTTGGATGCTATACTATATGCTATAGGATGTAGAATGCTATATACTCCGTTCAAGAAATTTGTCCAAGTCTTCTGTCTTGTCAAGATGCCAGGATAGATTAACGCAAGAAAATTAATATATGATGACCTAGACATCTGTAGGATGGTAAAGAAGAAGTCAGAAATAATTTAATGGAGAAGCTAAATTGTAATACATACAGATTGATTAAAAAAGACACACAATGAAAAGGTTTTCATTGCAGGTTATAGTGTAAACCATCATATGTGATTATTCAAAGTACAAATTATAGGTAACATAAAAGCTCACTTTACAGCTTTCAAAGTATTTAGTGAGTTTTTGCAAGTGGTTTGCAGGAAGAAGCTATCAGGTCAGGTGCCTGGGGTTCTTAGTTGCCTGGGGTGATCAGTCCCAGAGAAACCTACCTGTGTAATAAAAACACAGAGAAGATTGACAGGGTTATCCTGTAGAAGTAAGTAGTGTTTGGTGGGATTTCCCCCACTGTATTGTCACAGGAACTAGAAAGACTGAGTCGCTCAGTCGTGTCCGACTCTTTGAGACACCATGAACTGTAGCCCCTTAGGCTCCTCTTTCCATGGAATTCTCCAGGCAAGAATACTGGAGTGGATAACCTTTTCCTTCTCCAGGGGATCTTCCCAACCCAGGGATCAAACCAAGGTCTCCCACATTGCAGGTGGATTCTTTACCAGCTAAGCCCAAGAATAATGGAGTGGGTAGCTTTTCCCTTCTCCAGGGGATCTTTCCAACCCAGGAATCAAACCGGAGTCTCCTGCTGTGCAGGAGGATTCTTTACCAACTGAGCTATCAGGAAAGCCTAGAGGAGCTAAAGAACTTCCTGATGAAGGTGAAAGAGGAGAGTGAAAAGCTGGCTTAAAACTCAGCATTCAAAAAATGAAGATGATGGTGTCTGGTCCCTTCACTTCATGGCAAATAAATGGGGGAAAAGTGGAAACAATGACAGATTTTATTTTCTTGGGCTCCAAAATCACTGTAGATAGTGACTGCGGCCACAGAATTAAAAGATATTTACTTGCTGGAAGAAAAGCTATCACAAACCTAGACAATGTATTAAAGAGCAGAGACATCACTTTACTGACAAAGGTCCTTCTAGTCAAAGCTATGAGTTTTTCAGTGGTCATGTACAGATGTGAGAGCTGGACCATAAAGAAGGCTGAGCACTGAAGAATTGATGCTTTTGAACTGTGATGCTGGAGAAGATGCTTGAGAGTCCCTTGAACAGCAAGGAGATCAAACCAGTCAATCCTAAAGAAAATCAACATTGAATATTCAATGGAATTACTGATGCTGAAGCCGAAGCTCCATTTGGTCATATTAAGAAGAGGTGGCAAGAATACACAGAAGAACTATACAAAAAAGATCTTCACGACCCAGGTAATCATGATGGTGTGATCACCAATCTAGAGCCAGACATCCTGGAATGTGAAGTCAAGTGGGCCTTGGAAAGCATTACTACGAACAAAGCTAGTGGAGTTGATGGAATACCAGTTGAGCTGTTTCATATCCTGAAAGATGATGCTGTGAAAGTGCTGCACTCATTACGCCTGCAAATTTGGAAAACTCAGCAGTGGCCACAGGACTGGAAAAGGTCAGTTTTCATTCCAATTCCAAAGAAAGGCAATGCCAAAGAATGCTCAAACTACCGCATAATTGCACTCATCTCATATGCTAGTAAAGTAATGCTCAAAATTCTCCAAGCCAGGCTTCAGCAATACATGAGCCGTGAACTCCCTAATGTTCAAGCTGGTTTTAGAAAAGGCAGAGGAACCAGAGATCAAATTGCCAACATCCGCTGGATCATGGAAAAAGCAAGAGAGCTCCAAAAAACATCTATTTCTGCTTTATTGACTATGCCAAAACCTTTGACTGTGTGGATCACAATAAACTGTGGAAAATTCTGAAAGAGATGGAAATACCAGACCACCTGACCTGCCTCTTGAGAAATCTGTATGCAGGTCAGGAAGCAGCAGTTAGAACTGGACATGGAACAACAGACTGGTTCCAAATAGGAAAAGGAGTACGTCAAGGCTGTATATTGTCACCCTGCTTATTTAACTTATATGCAGAGTACATCATGAGAAACGCGGGGCTGGAAGAAGCACAAGCTGGAATCAAGATTGCCGGGAGAAATATCAATAACCTCAGATATGCAGATGACACCACCCTTATGCCAAAAGTGAAGAGCAACTAAAAAGCCTCTTGATGAAAGTGAATGAACAGAGTGAAAAAGTTGGCTTAAAGCTCAACATTCAGAAAATGAAGATCATGGCATCCGGTCCCATCACTTCATGGGAAATAGATGGGAAAACAGTGGAAACAGTGTCAGACTTTATTTTGGGGGGCTCCAGAATCACTGCAGATGGTGACTGCAGCCATGAAATTAAAAGACGCTTACTCCTTGGAAGAAAAGTTATGACCAACCTAGATAGCATATTCAAAAGCAGAGACATTACTTTGCCAACTAAGGTCCGTCTAGTCAAGGCTATGGTTTTTCCTGTGGTCATGTATGGATGTGAGAGTTGGACTGTGAAGAAGGCAGAGTGCCGAAGGATTGATATCTTTGAACTGTGGTGTTGGAGAAGACTCTTAAGAGTCCCTTGGACTGCAAGGAGATCCAACCAGTCCATTCTGAAGGAGATCAGCCCTGGGATTTCTTTGGAAGGAATGATGCTGAAGCTGAAACTCCAGTACTTTGGCCACCTCACGCGAAGAGTTGACTCATTGGAAAAGACTCTGATGCTGGGAGGGATTGGGGGCAGGAGAAGAAAGGGATGACAGAGGATGAGATGGCTGGATGGCATCACGGACTCGATGGACGTGAATCTGAGTGAACTCCGGGAGTTGGTGATGGACAGGGAGGCCTTATGTGCTGCGATTCATGGGGTCACAATGAGTCAGATACGACTGAGCAACTGAACTGTACTGAACTGTGAAGAACTGACTCGTTGGAAAAGACCCTGATGCTGGGAAAGATTGAGAGCATGAGAAGAAGGGGGTGACAGAGGATGAGATGATTGGATGGCATCACTGACTCAATGGGCATGAGTCTGAGCAAACTCAGGGAGATAGTGAAGGACAGGGAAGCTTGCTGTGCTGCAGTCCATGGGTTGCAAAGAGTTGAACACGGCTTAGTGACTTAAGGGCTTCCCTGGCAGCTCAGTTGGTAAAGAATCCACCTGCAATGCAAGGAACCCTGGTTCAATTTCTCAGTCAGGAAGATCCGCTGGAGAAGGGCTAGCCTACCCACTCCAGTATTCTTGGGCTTCCCTTGTGGCTCAGCTGGTAAAGAATCCACTTGCAATGTGGGAAACCTGGGTTAGACCCCCTGGCTTGGGAAGATCTCCTGGAGAATGGAAAGATTACCTGCTCCAGTATTCTGGTCTGGAAAATTCCACTGACTGTATAGCCCATAGGGTCGCAAACAGTCGGACACGACTGAGCAACTTTCACTTAGCAACTGAACAACAACAGCAAATAGGTATGAACACATACGCAATTTGTTTATTGGAAATAAGGGTTCAATCATTCATTCAACAAATATTAGAGCCCTCAGAGTGATAGATGTTGGATGGCGAGAATAAACAGAGTATAGTTTCTGTCCTCAAGTAGCTTGAAGTTTGGATTTAAAAATATGTTAATAAAGTAACATCTCTTCTAAGCAAGAGATGCTTGTATTATTATGAAAAGGTAAAGACTCAGCTCAGCTTGGAGCAAAAGGAAGAATAATAAAGAGAAAGACAAGAGGAGTCAAACTAGAAAGACAAACGAACAAGTTCATTTAGAAGGAAAATTGTACAGAATTGACTACCTAAGTTTCAGATGACTATTGGGCATCCACTAGGCAGCTAGAATGGTGTTTCTACTACTCATGAGAGTATTCTGCAGTAGAGGATGTAGATTTAGGAGTAATTATACAAGTGTGTGAGTTGAAACTAACTATAGATAATTGTGGAGGGTGTGTGTGTGTGTGTGTGTGTAATGTGTGTATATATGTAGATAAAGGAAAGAAGGACCATAGATGGAATCCTGGGTAACATCAGTATTAAAGGACGTTGGTATTGAAAGTGGAACCATAAAGTGTGCTCAGAGAAAAAGAGAGAAACCTAGGGTATTTGATGCTATTGAAGCTGATGTATAGGACAGCAAGAAAGGAGAAAATGGCCAAAGACCATGTACTGTAGAGAAGTATTTCTATGAAGATTTTGTGTCCCTGTGGGGGCAAAATATGGACATTAATCATGGGTCTAAAAACTGGGAAATATTATGCACTTCTGAATGTAGTAGAGGATAACATTTTGTCTTCAAAAAATGGAGAAGTAGTAATTTTTTTTCCTACAAAATGCATGGACACAATGACCAAAGAATTGAAATTCACTCTAGGAATTCCTTAGGAGCTGGGGATATAATTTATTTACGTCTTTGTTTCCAGCACTTAGTGAAGTCCTTGACACCTCCTTGGTACTAACAAGTGCTTTTGGATAGGACTGAATTAAACCACTTATTATTTTACACTCATTTCATTATAGTGATGGATACTACACATCGTGATGTTGGTGTCTAGGATTGCTTGCTGGAAGCAAAGAATGTTGCTAACTGTTGTTAAATGTTGCCCTCCCCATTGCAACCTAAAGTAAAATTGAGAGAAATCAGAATCCTTTTAAAAATAGGAGCCTGGCAACAGAAAGGAGGAGATTAAATCCTTCCTCTGCCTGTTTGTATTATAGGTTTTCTATTACAAATATAGTTTTAAAATGGCACAGTGTGGGTCACGCTTTTGCATGTAGAAATGTTCATTCAACTGTGCAGAGAGAGTTAAACTATTTTGCATGTTGGAAAAATGATGAAAGACATTTTTCTGAAATCTCGTTAAAACGGCCTTTAATTTTATAATCATTGTTTATCCAGTGCACTGTAGGTGCATTTGAAGACATGTATTAGAAAGCCTATAAAAGAGGTTTATTAAGAGATTCATAACTGCACCCTGTTTTTTAGTGCCTCGTGTTTGGTTTAACTTTAAAACTGATTGAAAGTTGCTCAAATGGCCAGAAGCATTTTTGTTGTTGTAGTTCCTAAAATTACATTCATGTGGGCAGTGCTGGCTGATAGGCAGCAGGATTTCAAATAAATTAACTTTAGTTTTCTCAGAAGGAGGTTTTATATCATGGGGAAAAAAAAAAAGTATCTTCCTCTACTCTTGTAGAAAAATGAACAGATGTGAATTTGTTATTTGTGTAGTTCCAGTCAGTCCTCTGCAGATTTACAATTACCGTGACTTAAGAATTATTTCCTAGACACACCAGGAAATACAGTAATGTTGTCTTCCATTTTTTTATCTCTTACGCAAAACTTAACTAATTTGGCCTTCATTTTGGGAGAAGTTGCTTCATATGTTGGAGAAGTTTCTTAAAGTATAATTGAAGCTTTGAGGGAGACCATCTGTATATTAAGATGATGAATTTTAAAAATTAGTATCTTGTCATCTGCTGCTTATTTTCATCTTGCATGCTGTTCATATAAATAGTGTAATAAATTATTACTATGACTAAATTATATCTCATATCACTCACTTCTTTCAATTCTTTGCTCCAAAGAATTGCATGAGGCTCCCCAGCTGCCCTATTTAAACTGCAGCCCCTGCACTGCTCTCATACTCCTATTCTCTTTTACTTAATTCTTTTTTTTTTTTTAACATTTATTACCTTCTAGTGAACTTCATAAATTCCTATTTAGCTGAATATAGTGGTATTTAAATAAGTACAACTCTTAGTTCATTTTGTATATGTAAGCTTTATGTAATCTCCCTGAAGACAGAGTTTATATATAGCCTAAGTGCCTGGTATAGTGGTTAGCTCATAGCACAAGCTTGATAAATATGTGTTGGATGTATATTTGTATGTGCTGTCCATGATTTTGGTACATCCATTTTCCTTAAACTCTTTGTGTGTGAAGGGTGTGTCATGGATTATTTTAGGGCCTTGCCTCCCTGCTTTTCTTTCTTCCTTCATCCCTGTTTACCTCTGTAGAAGAAGAATGAGTACCAAAAGATGCCCTTTTTCTTTACTCCTCCATTGCTTTCAATTACAGTGCCCCTACATTGACTTTCCCCAGGCACTCTTATTTGTGGAAGTGACTAGATGGGGGGTTGGATGAAAGGCAAGAAGGAGGTGTGTTCTGATCTTGCTGTTCTGATAATACGGAGAATAGAGTGAAGAAATACCCACCAGTCATCTACAGAAGAAGACGCAGATCCAGCCTGGTCAGTGTAACCACATCTCATCTCCAGACTCAGAAAATGACAGGCAAGCACTTTGTTAAAGAATGGAAATTTCAGGTTAGGGGATTCATCTGAGCTACCCTGAAATCTAAAGGTATCCAGTTTTTAATGCCATTTAAATTCTATGGATTGCCTTTGGTTTATTTGTTTTAACGATTGTGTGTGTGTGTATTCCCTGTATCTGTGCCTAATTGATGGAAAAATTCTCAGGAAGTTCTCTAAATCTTCAAAGATCAGATTCTAGAGTCAAAGCAAACCTAAGATGTAAAATGAGTCCTCAGTCTCCTGAAACTTAGAATTGGAGAAGAGAGTAGAACTGTAATTATAAGCAACAACTGATATCAAAGAAAGATGAGCAAGATGGCCAATTTCTAGACTCTGCTCTAAAACAAAAGTAATGGGAAGCATTCAGAGATGAGAAGTTTCTCTGGGCAGGGCCAGTACCTTTATAAAATAGGATGGTGGAGTAAACAGAAAAGACAAGAGAATAAAGAGCAAGTGGTGCTGAAAGTATTCACCCATTTTCTCTTCATTGAACACCTCAATCCCCAACCTTCCATCATTCCAACAAATCTTATGCTTCCACACCAGTTCTTTTTCCCTGTCTTCAGCCACACATTTGCCTCTAGCTCCCATTGCTAGAACCTGTAAACAGTGACTCCTGCCACGAACAGATCCTTGCTCCCTTGCCCATTGAGTTGAGTGAAGGAATATGTCTTCTCATCACCAAAAGTAAACCTGAAAGGTTAGTTTTAGGAACATTGTTATAAATGGTGTTTTGTTTTAATTCCTCAAGTACTTCAGGATAAGCCCCTGAGTGAATTGTTTCTAGGTTGTAAAATATATTCCCAGGCCAAAGGAGATAGGCTAAAACTTCATTTTTGGAACTCCTCTTGCTTATTCTTAAGTTAGAAACTGCTACTGTAACTGTTCTGACTGCTGCTGACCTGACACCAATTCCTGCTGGTCTGTGAGATACATGATACCTTTTCCCCTTTCATAATTTATTGCTTCAACAGCAGACTTTTGTTAGAGCCCTGCTGTTAAGGGACAAAGAAAACACCCACTTCATTGAACATTTATGTTTAAAGTGAGTGCATTGTACTAAATCTCTGTGTGCCTGTGGGAGCATCTCTATCCCACATTATAACCATATCCATGATGGAATCAGGGACTGATTATTTTCTATTTTGGTAATTTTTTTTGAGTGTGTTGATTCCTGTGGAATTCACGAATGTTCGTTATTTTTTTTTTTTTTCCAGTGCCTTAACAAACTAGTTTAAGTTAGATTTCCTTGTTCTGAACTTCCACTGTGCATCAGACGGCATCATGGTACCCTGTACACAACTTTGTGACTGCTTTTTAAATTATCTCTCTTCCCTTCCAGTCATTAAAATCTCTATAATGGCCCTTTCAAGCTCTGTTCTGAATGAATGAATGAACAAATCAAGAATCTCATTACCTCGACTTTTACCGAGTAGGTCAGCCTTTGGCGTATAGGTATATCCCAGCTTGGGGTTCCTCAGCAGTGATTGTGCACCATCCAACTGATAAATGTCTCTCCTTTAAAAAATGACATTATAATTAGTCATCCATGTTGCAAAGCCCCTGTAAATAGCAGAGAATAAAAGCCAGTCTGTATACAGGTTAAAGTTCCATCCTTGGTAGTTACCACTTTTAATTTGTGTTTTTAATTCTTAATTTGGTTGTTTTAAATCACAAAATTCTCTTAAGAGGATGAGGGAATATTTGAAAGAGATTTGACTATGATCCCAGAAAATAGACCTCTTTGAATAGTATTGGTTTTTGTGGGGAGAAAAGGAGAGAAAAGAGGGATATTTGTTTTTGTGGGGAGAAGAGGAGTAGAAAAGAGGGGAAGTTTTGATTTTTAAAAAGCTGAACACTCACCTTTGCATCATGGAGGCAGATTTGTGAAATACTAAGGGCAAGGGTTTTGGCATTAAACAGATTAGGATTCAAGTTGCCCATTTATTGGTCTTGTGCTTGGTCAGATTGCTTAATTCTTATTCTTCATCTGTAAAATGAGGTTCTGATATCACCTGGTGTTGTAAGGATTAAATGAAGTGCCTGGAAACTCGATGTAATTGTATAATAATGAATGCTACAGAGTTTGTTAGCTGTTGGTTTTATCCCGTTTCTCACTGTACACAGCTCTGCTTTTGTGGAGGATATTGCTTACACTCACTGACAAGCATTTGAATTAAGAGGAATGGGTCTTAAGCCCAAAAATAAGTTACATAGATCAAAGTCTCCAGAGAAACAAAACTGATTGTGTATGTACTATAGTAAAGAGATAATATTGTAAGGCTTGACACATGCGATTATAGGGGTTGAAGTCCCACAGTCTGTCCTCTGTAAGCTGGAGACCCAGGAAGGTTGGTGGTGTGGTTGAAAGACCTTGAGAGAGCCTGGTGTAAATTCTAGTCTGAGTCTGTAAGCCTGAGCACCAGGAGTGCTCAGGGCAGATCCCTGTCCCAGCCTAGGGAGAGAGGAAAAAATCTTCCCCTTCTCTTTTTGGTTCTAGTCAGACCTTGCTGGAGAAGGCAATGACACCCCACTCCAGTACTCTTGCCTGGAAAATCTCATGGACGGAGGAGCCTGGTAGGCTGCAGTCCATGGGGTTGCTGAGAGTTAGACACGACTCAGTGACTTCACTTTCCCTTTCATGCATTGGAGAAGGAAATGGCAACCCACTCCAGTGTTCTTGCCTGGAGAATCCCAGGGATGGCGGAACCTGGTGGGCTGCCATCTATGGGGTCGCACAGAGTCGGACACGACTGAAGCGACTTAGTACTAGTAGTAGTAGTAGACCTTCAGTAGATTAAATAATGCCCACCCACAATTGGAAAGGCAATCTGCTTTACTTCATCTGCTGGATACATCGCTGATCTTCCAGAGACATCCTCACAGATGCACTCAGAAATAATGTTTAGGGACTTCCCTGGTGATCCTGTGGCTAAGACTCAACACTCCCATTGTAGCAGGCTTGGGTTCCATCCTGGTCAGGGAACTAGATCCCACATATTACAGCTAAGACCTGACATAGCCAAAGAAATAAACATTAAAAAAAAAAAAAAAGTTTAACCAGATTTCTGAGCTCCCTATGAAATTGACACATGAAATTGACTATCACAAGTGATTTGGTTATAATGCACTTCTTCGTGAAGTTGATTTGGTATTGGAGGCTGTAGTTTATCCACCTTTGAGGCAAGTCTGAGATGTTTATATATTGGGGTTGGCATGTACAAATACAGAAAGAAGAGAAATTTGTTGATATAGAAAATAAAAAAGCACTGGGTATATGAGCAGGAGAGAGAGGGCAATTATTAACGCTTAAACTAAGAATAGGTATGTATTCCCAGTCTACCACTGTGGAGTCATGGAAAGACAGTGTGATTTGAAGCCTGGCAGTTTTGAACTTAAGTCTCATCTTGAGGCTTTGCAATTATATTACCATGGGCAAGCTGTTTAACTTTTCTCTGATGTTTTCACATCTCTAAAGTGAAATGAGTAATAATAGTTTCAGTTGCTGATTTTAAGTATGAAAAGAAATAATATGGAAAACACTATCATAAAGCCATCCAGCATAATTCTCTTTCTTACTTCCTATTAAGTAGTTTTTTTTTAACTAGGAAAGTATATTCACACCTATTATTATTGTATGACAGGTAGAGGAAAATATAGCCTTAATTACATATTCAAAAGACAGGTATAAAGTGAATTATGCATATATTAATATACAATATAGTCTGCAAATCCTATATCCAACAATAATTAACTAAGTAGATTTGAGTAACAATTAATGGCAACCCACTCCAGTACCCTTGCCTGGAAAATCCCACGGACAGAGAAGCCTGGTAGGCTACAGTCTCCGGGGTCACAAAGAGTCGGACATGACTGAGCGACTTCACTCACTCTGATTTGGTGGTTCCTTATTTGTAAAATCGGGATTATACCCTTATAGGTTTATTAAGAGAATTACACAAGATAATAATTGTGAAGCATTTTGTTCAGGACCTGTTACAGGATAGAAATGGACTTATATGGGTAAATGCTTCACAGTCCAAGTTTTAAATCCGAAGTATCTTTGTAATGAATGCTCCATTTACCTGAGTCTTCATCTGTTTTTCAGACATGTTACTATAGTAAGGCTACATTTCGCTTTCTTTAGACTCTAGGCAAAAAGTTAATTTTAAAATAAAAAAGGTAAAAGCTACAACTTATTCATTTTCCTAATATTAATTAATGGGGTTTTTAGTAATACATTGGAAACATAAAATCAATTTTTTTTGTACATGCTTACTGCCCCATATTTGATAGGTTAGAATAAAAAATAATTCTCTTTAGGAAATAAGATGTCATTATTATACTTTATTCAGTTGGCAAAGTTTATATAAAATCAAATTTAGAACAAATAAACAGATTTCTGTCAAAAGAAAGATACCAGAGAGGAGGCTTAACTGTATTCACTGAAACTAGATTGGTTGGCAGTTCTGTGACACTTGGAAGTGATATCCAGTGAAACAAGGTTCAGCTTTGGGGAGGCGTGTAATAGAGTTATGTGTGCGTATCTGTCTAGTTCACGTCACATGGTTGTTGTCTTTTTCTCCATCTCCATTTCCATTCTTCTTCATGTAATAAAAATACAGAGCAGGGAAACGATATGCTCATTAGCCTGTTCAGTGGAATTTAACCTTTTCAAGATGTGACATCTTTTGATTTTGCTCAAAGGACATATAATAATCATGTATAATAACTTAGCAATAGTTTAAAATAAGTATCCAATTAAACTGTGCTTTTTTTAGCACACATATTATTATTCTAATAAATTGAAATTGTATGTTTTAAGTAAAAAGTTAACTTTTTATATTTCCTTTCTCTCTTGGTACTTTTCTATCCAAAATTCTCTTTGTAAAAATGTTATTTTTAACTATTATATTGAAACAGTTTAATTTAGAAAAGAAAGGAAAGAAGAAAAGGAAAGTTTGGTTTTTTTTGAGGAAAAAAAAATATGAGTAGAGAGAAATCTTTTGCTCGGTCCTCAACAGAAAGTCTGTTATCCTAGGGTGACCTGAAAGCTGTAGACATGCCATGTAAGACCAGAAAATTATATAACTTTGCCTCTGAAATCTGCCATGGAACACAGATTCAGTCACTTACATCTCCCTGAATCTTCTGAGAAGAAAATTCTACCTATTTTCATTTCAGTTGATAATTCCTATGACTTTCCTTCTTTTTAGTTATTTGGGGATTGAGAGGATTAATTAAAATGTTTTTATATAAAAATGCTACTAATGCATTACTCTTTTGGGCAAAGAGTGATAACTCTTACCACTCTGATGTCTGGGCATTTAATTTAAGAGTTCCTATTTCATGCACCTGTTATGCTCTTGAATTATTTAAGTTTAATTGAATATTTTAATTGCAAATTTCATACTTGGCAGTTGCCTCATCTGGTTATCACTCGAAACCAGACAACCTATGCTTTGTATTCATTCAAGTGTAATTAAAATAAGTTTTCCTTAAATTTTTCTATGAGTCATACTAGACTTAAATATTTCACAAATAGAAAAAAAAGAAAACATAAATGAAACAATACATGTGCTTCTTTTATCAGTGGAGAACAGATAAGAAAGTTAGTGATAAGAAATCCCAAATAATAGCTTGCTGCTAAGTCGCTTCAGTCTTGTCCGACTCTGTGCGACCCCATAGACAGCAGCCCACCAGGCTCCGCCATCCCTGGGTTTCTCCAGGCAAGAACACTGGAGTGGGTTGCCATTTCCTTCTCCAATGCATGAAAGTGAAAAGGGAAAGTGAAGTCACTGAGTCGTGTCTAACTCTCAGCAACCCCATGGACTGCAGCCTACCAGGCTCCTCCGTCCATGAGATTTTCCAGGCAAGAGTACTGGAGTGGGGTGCCATTGCCTTCTCCAAATTTTAGCTTGAGTGCAGTTCAGTTCAGTCACTCAGTAGTGTCCGACTCTTTGCGACCCCATGAATCGCAGCACTCCAGGCCTCCCTGTTCATCACCAACTCCCGGAGTTCACTCAGACTCACGTCCATCAAGTCAGTGATGCCATCCAGCCATCTCATCCTCGGTCGTCCCCTTCTCCTCCTGCCCCTAATCCCTCCCAGCATCAGAGTCTTTTCCAGTGAGTCAGCTCTTTGCATGAGGTGGCCAAAGTACTGGAGTTTCAGCTTTAGCATCATTCCTTCCAAAGAAATCCTAGGGTTGGTCTCCTGCAGAATGGACTGGTTGGATCTCCTTGCAGTCCAAGGGACTCTCAAGAGTCTTCTCCAACACCACAGTTCAAAAGCATCAATTCTTCGGCACTCAGCCTTCTTCACAGTCCAACTCTCACATCCATACATGACCACAGGAAAAACCATAGCCTTGACTAGACAGACCTTAGTCGGCAAAGTAATGTCTCTGCTTTTGAATATGCTATCTAGGTTGGTCATAACTTTTCTTCCAAGGAGTAAGCGTCTTTTAATTTCATGGCTGCAGTCACCATCTGCAGTGATTCTGGAGCCCAAAAAAATAAAGTCTGACACTGTTTCCACTGTTTCCCCATCTATTTCCCATGAAGTGATGGGCTTAAACTAGCTAAAATTGTATTTTCAGTTTAGAGAAGTCCAGAGGTGTGCAGTCCTATGGTTGTAGGAAATTTTCATGAAGAGCTCAGTTTCCTGGACTCCTTTCTGTTTCCTGTCTATCGTCCTCAGAACAGGGCCTCCACCTGTTCTCAACAAGACAGAGGAAGGATAAGGCAGAACATGCTCCCTCCTCTTTAAAACTTTTCCTAGAGGTGCTCAGGCCACTGAGCTTTTACTTTATTGGACAGGATTCAGTCACATGACCAAGGCTACTGTACCAATTGATTCTGATTCTTTGTGTATATTTAGTGGCTTGTGCATATTAGGTGCTTAATTTCTAAACTCTTATATAATTCTAAACCTTGGCATTACTGCGGTTAATTCAAGCTGTAGTAACTTACTTTATTTATAGCTTCTTTTTTTAAAAAGGACTTTTGAGTTTCATTCCATTTACTGCTGGGATAGTCACTTGAGATATTTGCCTGATGTCTATTTTATCAAGCAAGATTTGGGAGCATTTGTGTGTTGTGTTTAACAGGCTATTAATTATCACTTCTGTCTGTTAATAGAGATTAACAATTTGCTTTTCCAAATATCCTATTTGAACATAGCCTAAAACTAGGCATTAATCTTGGAATAACAGAAGAAATGCAACTGTAATATCATTTCACAATTAAATTATCTAAAATCTCATTCTTTGAGTCATTAGCTAACTTAGGAAATTCGATTAGGTAATTTGGATTAATGCAAAGTTTGACTGTGATGCCAAACCAATGCTGATTAACTTCAGTTGGGAAATTTCAAAGGCATGAATGCTTTAGGAAAATATTGAACATCTGAAACATATATACCTATATCTTAGGAAAGAAATCTTAGTTACAAAGTACCTGCTGCTGCTGCTGCTGCTGCTAAGTTGCTTCAGTCGTGTCCGACCCTGTGCAACCCCACAAACAGCAGCCCACCAAGCTCTACCATCCCTGGGATTCTCCAGGCAAGAACCCTGGAGTGGGTTGCCATTTCCTTCTCCAATGCATGAAAGTGAAAAGGGAAAGTTGCTCTTTTGTGACTCTTTGCGACGCCATGGACTGCAGCATACCAGGCTCCTCTGTCCATGGGATTTTCCAGGCAAGAGTACTGGTGTTAAAGTATTAAAAATAAAATAAAATTCAGAAGAAAAGGCTCAATTGAAGATGAACATAATGTTTTTGTTAGTAATTTGACCTTCAGTTCAGTTCAGTCACTCAGTCATGTCTGACTCTTTGCGACCCCATGAATTGCAGCATGCCAGGCCTCCCTGTCCATCACCAACTCTCCGAGTTCATCCAAACCCATGTCCATCGAGTCGGTGATGCCATCCAGCCATCTCATCCTCTGTCGTCCCCTTCTCCTCCTGCCCCCAATCCCTCCCAGCATCAGAGTCTTTTCCAATGAGTCAACTCTTCACATCAGGTGGCCAAAGTATTGGAGTTTCAGCTTCAACATCATTCCTTCCAATGAACACCCAGGACTGATCTCCTTTAGAATGGACTGGTGGATCTCCTTGCAGTCCAAGGGACTCTCAAGAGTCTTCTCCAACACCACAGTTCAAAAGCGTCAATTCTTTGGCACTCAGCTTTCTTTATAGTCCAACTCTCACATCCATAGATGACTACTGGAAAAACCATAACCTTGACTAGATGGACCTTTGTTGGCAAAGTAATGTCTCTGCTTTTCAATATGCTATCTAGGTTGGTCATAGTTTTTCTTCCAAGGAGCAAGTGTCTTAATTTCCTGGCTGCAGTCACCATCTGCAGTGATTTTGGAGCCCCAGAAAATAAAGTCTGACACTGTTTCCACTTTTTCCCATCTATTTCCCATGAAGTGATGGGACCAGATGCCATGATCTTCATTTTCTGAATGTTGAGCTTTAAGCCAACTTTTTCACTCTCCTCTTTCATGTTCATCAAGAGGCTTTTTAGTTCCTCTTCACTTTCTGCCATAAGGCTGATGTCATCTGCGTACCTGAGGTTATTGATATTTTAGGGATTATAAATTATTTTGTCAACTATTGCTATAAACATTAAGCTATCTGCTGTGTGTATTTATTTTTTGGCTTCTTATTTTTTTTTTTAACTTTTTAGTTTGATTAACAATGTTGTGGTAGTTTCAGACGAAAAAAAAAAAAAAAAAAGGGACTTATAGCCATATACATACATGTATCCATTCTCCCTCAAACTCGCCTCCCATCTAGGCTGCCACAGAACATTGAGCAGTGTTCAATGTAAGCTATCTATTTTGATGACTAAGAATTCTTGCCTAAGGAGTAGCAAACAACTTATTACTGAAATATTTTCAATAATATGATCTTAATTGTAAATTGCCTTAGCTTTTCAGTTTCCAGAAAGTTTCCTACATAGATAGTCATTTAATTTCCATGAAACTTGCCATTACTGCTGCTGGTAGATGAAAATGCCGCCCTCTGTAACTCTAGTTTTTATAAGCATAGTGGGCTTGATCTGTCTGGAACTCCATTCCCTGCACACTTGCTTTCTGTAGATATTTTATCTGACCTGTCATCATGGAAAGGTATCCTTTTTGTGGGTTTTCAGAATACTATACATTTCATTTACACTGTATTGTGAGTGTTTATTCATATGGCTTCACCATGAAATAGCTCATTCAAAAAATATTGATCTGTGTTTGGTAATCTTATTCTCAATATTTAGTGTGTTGTAGGAGTGCCATAAATTATCTTGTAATGAAACTGAAAAAAGAAAGCTGCTGTTCTTTATTGCTGTTTTTCATTCACTAAGTTATCTCCAACCATTTGCAAGCCTATGGACTGCAGCACACCAGGTTTCCATGTCATTCGCTGTTACCAGGAGTTTGCTTAAACTCATGTCCATTGAGTCGGTGATGCCATCCAATCATCTCATCCTCTGTCATCCTCTTCTCCTGCCCTTAATCTTTCCAAGCATCAGAATCTTTTCCAATGACTTGGTTCTTTGCATCAGTGGCCAAAGTATTTGAGTTTCAGCTTCAGCATCAATCCTTCCAATGAATATTCAGGGTTGATTTCCTTTACGATTGACTGGCTTGATCTCCTTGCAGTTCAAGGGACTGTCAAGAGTCTGCACCAACACTACAGTTTGAAAGCATCAGTTCTTTTGTGCTCAGACTTCTTTATGGTCCAACTCTCACATGCGTACATGTGAGAAAAAATAGCTTTGACTAGATAGATCTTTGTCAGCTAAGTGGTGTCTCTGCTTTTTAATATGCTGTCTAGGTTTGTCGTAGCTTTTCTTTCAAGGAGCAAGCATCTTTTAACTTTTTGGCTGCATTCACTATCCACAGTGATTTTGGAGCCCAAGAAAATAAAGTCTGTCACTGTTTCCACTAATTCCCCATCTATTTGCCATCACGTAATGGAACCAGATGCCAAGATCTTAGTTTTCTGAATGTTGAGTTTTAAGCCAGCTTTTTTACTCTCCTCTTTGACCCTTATTAAGAGGCTCTTTAGTTCCTCTTTACTTTCTGCCATTAGAGTGGAATCTTCTGTATATCTGAGGTTGTTGATATTTCTCCCGGCATTCTTGACTCTAGCTTGTGATTCAGCCAGCCTGGCATTTCACATTATGGACTCTGCATGTAAGTTAAATGAGCAGGGTGACAATACACAGCCTTATCGTACTCCTTTCCCAAATTTGAACCAGTCCATTGTTCCATGTCCGGTTCTAACTGTTGCTTCTTGACTCCCATACAGGTTTGTCAGGATGCAGATAAGGTGATCTGGTATTCCCAACTTTTTCAGAATTTTCTATTTTAGTACTTTTTAGTATTTCCCTGGTCTTAACAGTTCATGACGCTATGTAAACCACATCCTGTTTCACCCATGGTCTGTGTTAAGTGTCCACTTCAATCAATGCAATACATATTCTTGAAAAGTATACTTTTCTTCTGCTAAGGTGCTTTATTAATACCAGCTTTGAACACGCCAGATTTCAACCATTTTAAAGACCTTTGTTTGAACCTGAGGCAAAATGTAGCTTTACTTGAAGATTTCTATGTTTTGACAGTTCTATATTGAGGGTAACTTTGTATTAATACCAAGAGCCACTGACATTTTGTTTGACTGTACTTACAATGGTGGGCAATGGCATGCTTTAAAAAAATGAGAAAATGTATTCTGTATTTTTATATGAAAAGTCAGTAGAAATGATGGTGAAGTTATTTAAAAAATAATTTATTCCCTGTATTTTGCCTTTTTACAATCTATGTTCTTTATATATTTCATGTATGTGATTATCAAGTACATGAGTTCTAAGACTCATGTTCTAAAGAAATGCATTGCAGTTAGTATATATGAAATACTAAATGTAGTTTCTTAACCTAAGCACTATTGACATTTGGGGCCAGAGATATATTTGCTTTGAGGTGACTGTCTTGTGTCTTCTAACATGTTTACATTTTTAATGGCATACCTGACCTCTACCCACGAAATGCTAATAGCATCCACCAGTTGTGACAGACATACACGTTTCCAGACATTGCCCAGTGTCCCCTGGGTAACAGTCATCCCTGAGTGAGAAACACTGTGCTAAAAAAAAAAAAAAAAGTGTTCCCCTTCTGTCTCTGTCAATATGTAGAATCAGCCAGAGATCGTATGCCTATTTATACTCACTGTTTGTTTTTAACTATGTCCAATCCACTGTTACCATGGATTTGACTGGTTTTCATTTATCAAATGTCTAGAGTCTTGTGATTTTAAAAAAAAAGGATATTTAGACAAAGACGGGGTTGTTGGGGAGACTAGGGTAATGATGGGCAAAACTTTCACAAGAAAAAGAAAGTCTCCACACTCAATGGTAATTCCTAGAACATGATCAAAATCAGGTTAACAAAATACTGAAACATTTTAAGACAGGGCATTTGGCTTTTTGTTCGTTTTTCCTTCAAGTAAAGTGGTCTTTAAGTATTAGAGTAAATAGTACTTTGTATATCCAGTTATGTTTTCTTCCTTCAACTGTAACAAGTATTTATTCTTTCTCTTTCTCCAATTTGTATTCTTAACTGACTGCTTTATTCCAGTGACTGTGGTTCTGAAAGATAAGTCATTTGGGGGAAAATATGAGAAGTAATATATTTCACCCTATTAAAATACACTATAATATATCCACTTACACATAAAGGTATGTGCCACTACTTATTAGAGATCAGCAACATTTTTTTCAATTTCTCACCCAAAAGACACTTTAAGTTTACATTAATGTATAGCATGGGCCAGTTTCCTTAATTGCTAAGCAACTTCATATAAGTAAAACTATTTCTTACTAGATTCTGGTTTGGTGGTATATTAAAATATATTGTTGTTTTTAATGTACTACTTAGAAACTTAAAGACTTTATTGACATGATCAGCATGTAAACAAACTGTGTCATCTATTTTAAACAGCTGTGGAAAAGCCTTTGCTATGAATGCTGTATTAAAATACAGATCCTCCTTTGTAATCTGACAGCTGGGAATTGTGGGACACTTCTTGCTAGTGGTGTCTCCTTTAGTCTGTTGCTAAATTTTTCTTACCCCAAGTCCATCATCTGTCAAATGAGGCTAGTATAATATCCTGTCTCACAATATTATTGATGGGTAATAATTAAGTTAGTATATGTAAATGTTAAGTAACATTATAAGTGCCAAGTAAGTTTAGCTTTTTCTTTTACCATGACTTATATGATGTGAAGGATTTCTATCCCACTGTCCAGTCTTCAGTAAAATAAGAAACGGATTCAGTAAATGTGGAAAACAGCCGGAACAGAAGCATCATTGTTTCAGTGCTACAACTGACCCAGATTCATCCTGAATTAACAAAATGGCAATTTGAGTCCTTTTCAGAGCATCAGTTCAAGTTCACATTATACAAAATCTGGAGAATTTTAGAGCAAATGAAACCATAATCCAGAACCCATGCATCTAAAATTGAATTATCTTCCTCTCTCTCTTCTTTTTTACTTTCAGAAAGAGCATGGGATTTATTGTCAGAGAAACTATGTTACTGTCCTGCCTTTGCCTCTTATTAACCAGAAAACCTAAAGTTTAGTTGGTAAATTCTCTGTGTACCTCTTTTCCTGTGTAACATGAGGCTGATGATGATGATATTGCTGGCTAACTACTGCTTACTTTCAACTCTCTGCCAATAGCACGTGGGCTCCATGAATCTTCCCTTGTCCATTCCTGAACTAGAGTGGTGTTACTCCTCTGTCCTCCATCATAGTAATTTTCCACACCATTTATTTTCTTATCTGTCTCCCTGAATAGATAGTACATCCACAGGCAAGTGCATTTCCTTTGTTCATATTTGCAGCAGGTGTACTGGGGTAGAGTTGATGCTCAATTAAATCCTTAGCCATAAGAAACTGGTCACTATAGGTATCTAACTTGGACTCACTCCATTGCTAACTTTATTGAGATATACAGAGGGTGATGCTCTCTAATTCAAAGAGCTACTTTATATATAATCCTGGTGACTTGCTACTACATCACTGTGTGTGACTAGTTTTCTCCAAAGAATGAGGCAGGCTGGACAGGACTGTCTAGGAGTGGTTATCATGTAGTGTTTTATGAGTTGGAAAATGACACGACCATAATACATCAGCATCAGGGAGCCCATGAGGCTTGAATACATCATTTTCAAGGTTTATGGGCTTTAGGCACATTTTCAAAGATACGTGCTCATCACCTCATGTTCTTTCCGTCTAGCCTAACAGCATATTTGCCCTTTAGAAATGTAATTATATGCAGACTAATTAGTGGGCAATTGCAGTTATTTAGGTGACAGGAAAGATAAAAAGGGTTGTGCTAGATCTATAAAAGTGAACCTTGAGGGGTCACAGTGAAGAGCCTTAGAAAATAAGAACTGGTAGGCTTTGGAGACTTCTTTAAACTTGGGCTTGTGAGAGTGAGTGAAAAGTCAAGAGTGATAGCCAGGTTCCTGATTTTAGGCAGTGGCGTGAATGATGGTGCTGATTGCTGAGGGAAGATTTTTTCTTCTTTTATCTATCTCATTTATCTCTTTATATAATTTTAAGTGGGAGATATTGCTTTTGAGTTTTGGATATATTGGTTTTGAAATTACAGCAAGTACCTAGATTGACGTGGCTGAGTAAGGTGCTGGATTTTCAACAGATCTGGCTGTCAGTAGAGACATCACTATTTTAGAATTGAGAATAGTCAGCGTATGAGCTGGATGTATGCATGTCGTCATGCAGAGACTGCTTATCAAGAAAAGGAGAACAAGACAACAATCTGTGAATTATCAACCTCTTTTAAAAGTATATATGAATAAAGTATATAAAGTATATATGAATTAAAGTATATATACTCTGAAGTATACTTTCAGGGATATAGAACTAAGGAAGACCAGCTTTCCAGAGGCTAAGGAAACACAGAGTTTCAGGAAGGAAAGTGGGTTTAATAGTCACAAATGCTACAGTTGAGTAGGGTGTTCATATAGGCAAAATCTTTGGGGAGTTTAATTGTTAGTGGAAATTTGATTATGACATTTTAGCTGAATCTAGGAAAGAGCCTAGATTGGATTTAGGGGTAAATGGGATTTGAGTCATAAGACATACACACCACAGACCATTATGAAAGAAAAATCTGACTTTGGAGGGAAGCAGGACAGTAAGAAGTAAACAGCTGGATGCTAGAATGATGAGGTGGTAAGGTTTTATCTTTTCCCATCTGCTAAGAGGCAAACAAACGTTTTTGTAGTCTTGAGGGAAAGGAAATTGCAGTGGGAAAAAGATTGAAGATACTGTATAAGGAGGGTCTCATGGGAGAACTTGAATTCCTAAGGAAAGTAGGAAGACTTGGGTTAAGACAAATTTCTCCTCTGATGACATTAGCTTTTTATCAGAGAAGTGCCTCTTTATCTGAACCTCAAAGGAAAGACACTTAAGATTATAAATAAGTTTCTGAAATGAGATAATATATATGAGCTTAGTTAATTGGAAAACATTTTGTCTAAATTATGTTTATAAAGGATATTGTTTTTTGTGGAAAGTATATAAGTGTTCTTTCTCTTTATCAATTTTACTTGCTTTTAAAGACAACTGAACATTTTCACAGACTCTTGAATACTGCAGGAAGCTTTGTTTTCCCTTGTACCGAGCAGCAGCAAAGTGTACTTAACAGCAAAGCATATCAATTTTGTAATCAAATTGTTGCTCTAAAGTTTTAATAGATGTGTACATTACTGTGAATATGTTATTCTTAATATGATTTGAAGTGGTCTCATCTATTCACAAGGCTCTTTTAACAATAGAAATAATGAGGTTAATCTATGCTAATAAAACAAGTGAACCAACTTTAATTTCAAAATGATTTACTTCATTATTTTTCAATCATGCCCATTAAATAATAAGCTGAGTATTTAAAAATACCCTACAAAATGATAAGTTTTTACCAGTAGGCTTCTCATTTTTCAAACCTCCATTTTACTGCCTTTTGAAGACCTCAGGAGCTGGCAAGTGGAATCTGCAGTTTGAGGCTGATGACAGTAGTACTCAGGTCCAAGAGAGGTGCCAAATGTCTGTAAGACACTTGCTGATTTTAAGAGAGCAAAGACAGGTCACAGAGCCCTTTGTGAGAGCTTTCAGAACTTAGTTCCAGGTCCCTGACACTGTATTTTCACAAACATAGTAGTAATTGATTCTCACTTCGGTCATGAGGGCAGGGTCTAGAAACGCTGGGATAATCCATGTGGCTAGTCACTGCTGAAGCAGCCTCCTAGGGAGGCACATAGACTCTGAGGGTGTGTAGACAAAAGCACATCTCACAATGGTGAGCTGAAGTTTGCTCACTGCTCTGAAATTCAGGCTTATTTGGCCAAAGCCAAATAATAAAGAAGTAACTAGGTGTATGGCCTTCAGTCTGTGTTCTTTGATGGAATCTGATTAGATTCTGACTCCATCCTGTTGACCCAGGTTACATGTTGCTTTGCGGGCAATTGTGGGCCAGTATTTCCCAAACAGTAGGACCAATGGGAGAGGCATCTTAGGTTTAAATGTGTGCGTGTGTTTATATATATATAGTTCAGTTTTAAATATATATATATATAGTTCAGTTGCTAAGTTGTATCCGGACTCTTAGCAACCCCATGGACAGCAGCATACCAGGTCTCCCTGTCCCTTACTATCTCCTGCAGTTTGCCTAAGTTCATGTCCATTGAGTCGATGATATTATCCAACCATTTTATCCTCTGCCACCCTCTTCTCCTTCTGCCTTCAATCTTTCCTAGCAGCAGGGTCTTTTCCAGTGAGTTGGCTCTATGCATCAGGTGGCCAAAGTATTGGAGCGTCAGCTTAGAGCTTTAGACAAGTTTCTTCTCTAAAATGATGGAAAATTGTGCATGTTCCGAGGAGAAGTGCAAGTGGTTGGTAATTCTAGTGGGAGAGAAAAGACTGCTGGGAAGGGGAAAGTTCAGTGAGGGGTAAAGGGCTTTTAAAAAATACTTCTTAATACTTTCTAATGCAACGTAAATGCAACTGATACCTCTCCAAACATTTTCTTTGCTGAGGAATCACTTCCTTCTATTCAGAATTTATTTTTATAGTACCAGGTCATTTTTATGACTCTATTAACCATTTTTATTTTTGAAATATAAAATGAAAATTTGTGGTTTTATGTATACTAATACTGTCTTGTCTCCAAATTTCTCTTTTCCTCATACAGAGGGTTACTTCTACAAGAGAACAGCAGGTTTGCAGAAGCACTACATTATTATAAATTGGCGATTGGGAGCAGGCCTACACTGGCTTGTAAGTGATATTCAAGTCCTTTTAAAATATCTCTTTCTTTCTCCATGAAAATGGTGACCTAAAGCCTCATGGATTAAAAAACATGATACTTCTATTTGTGAATACTTTCCAATCAAATTAAGAGCCTTTAACAAGTATGTCTCTCAATTTTAATGTTTTGGTGTCTGATTATCATTTTGATACATTAAGAAACATGTAGCTTTTATTCATCTAGTTTCTAAGCTCAAAATATTCTGATACTTTGAAGGCAGAGACTATATATATGTGTGTGTGTGTGTATGTATATATATATAAATGATACCTAATACATTTATATATTAGTGGTACCTTATATATATATATATATATATATATATATGTGATACCTGTACCTTGTACTACATTATTGTTCTTTCGTATATTTGTTCCCTGGGGGTTCATTTCTTGGTTTTCTTTTAAAATCAGAAATAATGCATAAAAATGAAGTTGAAATAAAAATAGCTTTATTGCTTCCACAGTGTACATCATCTTCTCTCATTTATATCTCTACTTTTTTACCCTTCAGCTGCATATTTAAACACAGGTATTATTCTAATGAACCAAGGAAAGACAGAAGAAGCGCGGCGCACATTCCTGAAGTGTTCTGAGATCCCTGACGAAAACCTAAAGGACCCTCATGCCCACAAGAGCTCAGTCACCAGCTGTCTGTACAACCTGGGGAAACTCTATCATGAGCAGGGACACTATGAGGTCAGGCCAGAACCTCTCTGCCCTGTTCCTCCGCCTTGTTCTGATCTAGTCTCAATGACTTCTACCTGTGATCTCATTGTAGGAACACTGATAATTTAAGAACTGATATTTTAACACAGTGAAAATTTAAGAACTGATATTTTAATAAAAGAGTTTTATGGGGAAATTCTTCTGGGAAAAATTTATGTTTAAACAAAACAGATTTTTTCACTATGATTTTCTCAGAGTAATATGACTCCTTATGAAAGGGAAATAACATGCATTACTGCCCAAGTTGTTTGCTCACCATTTCTTTGATTTTATGATTTAAGACATGTTATTATTGTTATCTGTATTCATTGTTTGATGTTAAAAAATACATTTTTTTATACTCTGCATGTTAAGTGATTTGATATAAATCCTACTTGTTTCTTTTTATTCTTTTAAACACAATAATGCAATGAAAACTAATTTTATTGTTTTCTGAATTGGGAAGAGGGGGAAAGTGATGGATACAGGATCTTATACAGGAAGTTAGGAGGATTACTTAGTCCTGTGTTCCCTATCTCTCACATGAAGCCTGCCTCCATGGGTTTTGTCTCTTCCATTTGATACCACGACCCACTTTCTCAAACAACTCCCCCAGAGACTCTTACATGATATTTTAAGACTGCAATCCGAGGATAAGGATGCAGTTTTAAAAATAATTGCATTTCATGATCTCAGTATGTCTTAGTTGCTAGCAGATTGATTCATTGATATTTTATTTATATTATACTTAATTACTTGACTTGAAATAATGACAAATTTTAGAAGACTATGGGTGACTCCAAAATATAAATTTTCTAGTTGTTTTTATTATATAATCTATCTGAATTGAGAAATTTAAAGAATATTGGTAACATTTGACTCCTTGTTAAACTGATTTTTTATATAACCTTCAATTGAATGGTTTTATTCATGAAATTGAGGTAATTTGATATCAAAGAATAGCTCAGTTGAATTTTCCTCTAATGAACCATTTAGAAAGAGCAATGGAATATTTTAATTTTGGAAAGATGTTGTTATTTTGTTTCAGTGAATAGCCTTGTACTTTATTTCTTTTTCTGTTTCTTAAATTAGGATGCCCTTAGTGTATACAAGGAAGCAATTCAGAAAATGCCTAGGCAATTTGCCCCACAGAGCTTGTACAACATGATGGGTAAGTAAAATAGTAATATTTTAATTGATATTTCAGGGATATGTGGAACAATTAAAACCTGTACTTGTTTTAAATGGATCTCTATTAAGTCATGTTTTAATCCTCACTAAAAAAAACCATATTCACAACTGCATGTCACATTTAAATTTTCACAAAGCACACCTATTCTAAGAGCAAATAAATATTGTTAATATAGTGATTCTTAAAAAAAACCATATTCACAATTGCATGTCACATTTAAATTTTCACAAAGCACACCTATTCTAAGAGCAAATAAATATTGTTAATATAGTGATTCTCAACAAATTGGCTGGATCCCAGAGTTGCTGAAAAGGGGCTCATAAACCAAAGTGGGTATCAAATATTAGCTAGACTCTTGAGATTGCAAATGATTAATAAAGTACATATAGATTTTGATGAGTTTATCAAATTTCTGACAATTTTTGATCATGTTATTTTCTTAATCAGAATATTCTCAAAAGTAAACATGCTATGATTTAGAGATTCCTGATTTTGATGCTTACAATAGATGAGAATGAGTCAACTTGTATTGTTTGCATTGATAAAGGTTTGGATTGCAAGAGGGTCCCCCCCCCCAGAGTATTATTTTAGAGTAAAAGCAATACTGTGAAGAGCATAAATGTTCTAGTACAATTGTTCCTTTTTCTACACTGAGTAATTAGCTCAATTTTCTAGAAAGTATGCAAGTGAGGGCATAGATTTTTCTAGGTGCAAGGGGTCAAGAACTAGAGTTACTAATAAATCTGCCTATAACCTGTGATTGGTCCATGACAGTCTCATAGTAAATTGTTACCACAGCTATTTGATCATGGACACACCTAAAAACTGTCTATTCAGTATGTGACTCTTGAAAAGTATCCCCGAAGTTTAAGATGTCCTGTTGATTAACACTGCTGTTTCTAGATAGGGGAGAGAAGTGAGAGGGCTGTTTTTGTCTTCAAGTCAAATTTTTCTTTTCCTCCAAAGTACAGATTAAACCTCAAATTTTCCTTTCATTAAACCTGGCTAAGTTTTTAAAAAGTATTTCTAGGCCTTCCTCATGTATATAAACTATATGTGACTACATCATTTCTAGGATTATTTTATACTTCTGTATCCTGTGATTTGAGAAATCTGATTGTAGCTGTATGGCTTTTGAGTACACATAAAAAATCTCATGCCTTCCCTAACTAGAAAATATATGCCTGGCAAGGACACTCACTTCTACTTTTTTTTTTAAACAAAAGAAAATTTAGAAATGTTTTAGAGCTCAAACAAGGCACACAAAAGAAAAGGCAAAAACGCAATAAAAAAAAAAAAAAAAGATTTGGAAGAGGTTAATATATTCATCTGTCTCTTGAATCCTGCCCCTAGTTAGCCTGGACAGCAGCAGGGTGATTTAATGCTCCTGTTAAAGAGGGCACTGAAGTATTTTTAGTTGCTGTTATTTTTCTCTTGGATATTATCACTAAAGGGTAAAATCTAGCTTCCTTCAATGTACTTTTGTCCTTACCATCTTATGAGGTAAATTCACGCCTTTTATTATTTGACATTTTACTATCATTCTGTCCACCCAGGTGAAATGTCCATGTCCATAACGTGTGTACTGAGAATATGTAGATATATCAGTTGAATGAGCTTTTCTGTGTTACTGCTGGGTGGTTATTCATTTCACAGTGAATACTGAAAGAACTGTGTTCTCTAGTTTTCTCTAGGGCATATTGGTTTTAGTTTATAATTTCGTTTTTAACACTAATGCTTAGGAAGGACTATTTCCTAATTTTCCTCAATTATCAATGAAGATCTTTTTCTTTAAATTAGGAAAGGACTCAGCTCCTTGACAATAGACTACATATGGCATCTTCATTGTTAATAGGAAGTGTGGTATTCACTATAGTTAACAATTTCAAAAATTCATTCAATTATTTTATGTAAATACATTTGCTTGAAAATTCAGCTGTTACCTTGGGATCTGTGTCTCATATGGTTACACAGATGCTGAGCACTCATAGGCAGCAAAAGATAAGTGTGTCCCTGGGGTGATTGCTTAGTCCTTTGTCTTATTTTCCATCATAGAAGGAGGGAGCCGCTTTGCCCAGACTCTGCAAAGCCCTCTAACAATTTGCGAGGGGAGAATCTCAATATAATTTAAAATTCCAGATTTCTTCCATAATTATAGTGGCTGCCTTCTGTTTAATTTTATGTGAAGGTCTGTCAGCTGACTAGGTTTTGCAGTTTCAGTTGTTCACGAAACTATAATTTTCTCTGAGAGTAAGTTCACCTCCTAATCAAATGGGTGATATCCTCTGAGTGTTGGCTTTAACTCCTAATACATTTTGATTAGCCTCCATTTGACAAGAAAAAAAGTGGCCCAGGAGATAAACTGCCCTATCGGTTCATCAGTTTCATTAGTCTGTCAGCATGTGCTGATTATCCTATCAAGTTTATCAACAGCCTTGAATATGTTTTCTAATTCTCATATTTGCATATTATTGGTGCACTTTAGGGATCAGTGATGGATTTTAATGTCTGGCTGGATTTAGCCTGCAAGTATTCATTTTTCTCATGGCTCATTCATTTACCCCTTGAAGATCATTAGCGCCAAGGACTTGTATGTGTATATGCAAATTTTTTTTTCTTTTATGTTGAGAGGTTAGGAGAAAAAAAGGAATATGTGTGAAAAATACAGTTATATTTTAATTCTATTATTTGTTTAATAACGCAATTCATTGCAGTTGCTTAAAGAAAATACACACTCTGGTCCTTTGTATTTCCCCTTCCTTGAACATTTTATGAAAAACATCACTCCCTGCTGCATGCTAGTAGTTGACTTACCCTGAATATCAAATGAGCCTATTTTTTGAATCTGTGTATTAATAGAAAATAACAAGATTGATTAGCTTGCTATCCCAACTTAAAATTTTCCATGTTTTATCATAAGACTGTTAATTTTTATTGTGGCAGTGTATAAGTAAAATTAAAAATCTACTTGCATAGACATTTTCATTATTCTCTTTGATTTCATAGCATCAAGATGATTAAGTCTCAATAATTGAGGATTGTGTCCCATCTAAAATTAAGTAAATTTATAAGCATGTACAAATCATGTTTTAAAAGATACTATATATCATTTTTATAAACAAAAATTAAACTTTTACTTAGGCAGCAGTTATAATTAGTAAGGTATGAAAATACATGAATTATTAAAAGGCCAAATCATACAAAAAAATTGCTCCTAGCTAGTTGTGCAACTTCATTTCTGTATTTCCTCTTCAGAGGATAAGGGTTGGATTCAGAGACTCCAGGTTCAACTTATGGCTTTAGCACTTTGTAGCTGAGTGAAGTTGGACAGATTACTTAACTGAAGCCTCAGTTTCCCCATCCATACGGTGCCTGTAATGGTAGTGTCTGTTTGAGGACTGATTGACACAGTGAAGGTAAAGAATTTTGGACCAAATGCCCAACCTAATCAGTAGTTCATAATATTACCTTCCTTTGTAATCATTATCATTTCTGTGGGCTTTAAACTCCAGAAGTCACTAATTGTATTCTCTGGCAGTTCTTTCTGTATTAACAATGTAAATATGATTTCTATATAGATAAAATTTTGAGATTGTGATGGCTCTAGAGTCACCAACATGGATTCTATTTAGTTCTGTCCTATCTATAAGTGCTGTATTTTCTCTGAAGCCCATTTTTTCCTTATCTTTCAACAACCACAGTCAAAGTCCTTCTTTTATCATTAAATGTATCTGCCAAAACTGAAACAGCCTACTTAGTTAGTGTCCAGTTAATTTAATTCCATTAATATAGTATTCCCTCTAAATTGAAATGATCATATTTAGAGTTTTTTCTCCTTTTCCTGTCATTACATATTTTCCCCCTAGACTTAGTCAAAATTATTCTTTATTCTGAAATTATTTTTATTCTGACACCCATTGTAGGCCTTTATTGATTCTCAATTTCTCCTCTTCTCAAACTGTAAATGATTTTTAGAATCATAGAATGTTAGAGACAGAAGATTGATATTTTAAAAATCCTCCTAACATAATCTTTTATTTTATATGCTGGAAATTCACACCCAGAGAGTTAGGTTGATCTGTTTGGGATTGCACTGTTTGTGTTAGAAACAGAAGTGTAGTTTCCTGATTTAAATTTAGATGCTTTTCCTATTCAGCAGTCTTGCCAAAACTGGCATTTTTTACTATGTCAATATAACTTATCTTTACCCATTTAAAAACTATCATATGGAGATGGTAAAGGCAGGGAAGCCTGGCATGTTTTAGACCATGGGGTCGCAAAGAGTTGGACACGATTGAGTGACTGAATGATAACAATATCTATATTTACATATATATATATGGATATAGATATCATTCCCTATCAAATATATATTAAAAACCTTTTCATCTTAAAAAACATGAAACCTAAAAATTGTTTCATCACATATGTATAAAATATGCAAGATATTAAAAATTTTTATATGTAGGATAACTTTCAACCACCTTCATTTTTTTCTCATCTTTCTCTTTATTTCCCTTATTGTGTATACTTAAGCATTGTTTTTGAATAATCCTAAGAGATTGTGGGAAACTAAATGAGGCTGTAAGTTTTTATCAGTATGAATCTTTCCAATCCCAAAGATCATTTTTAAGCCTGTTTGTTGTTGAAAATTACTTGGCTTTCTCAATGCAAAGTGATTGTTGGGTTTAATTATGTAAGCAATTTCAGCCATTTCATGTTGGTAATATATCTTTTTTTAAATAAATTTATTTATTTTAATTGGAGGCTAATTACTTTACAATACTGTATTGGTTTTGCCTTGAGAACAGAAGGGCGTGATGTATTCATGGAGTGAGAGTTTAGAGTTAATGCCCTGTTGTTGCAGTCTGCAATCACTATTTTTAGAGAAATCTGTATGCAAAAAGAAAAAAAAAATCTTAACGATTCAAGTCCTGAGTCAGGGAGAGAATATAGAGGTGGTGGTGGGATGAAATTGAAATAGTCCATATGGTTTCTGCTCTCATAGAACTTTCTAAATGATTTTACAATTAGTCTAAAACTCTAGTGTCTTTCATTAATAAGTAAATGGCTATAAATCAAATGGCTAATTGTCTTACTGTAGCTTCTTTACTGTCTGAGCCACCAGGGAAGCGCTTAACATAGCACACAGTAGGTGATTGAAGCCTGGGCTGTATGTGGAAAAGAGGCAGAGTTTAGGGTAAGAGCTTTCTCTTGACCAGTCAAACAGCAGACCTCAGGACTACACACAGGTGTCCTTCTGCTCACAATCCCTCGGAAGCCTCCAAGATGAAAGTCTTCTTCCTGCTTTATTTAGAAAAACCGATACCTGTTCTAATCTCCCCAAAGCCCTCACTCTGCTCAGACCAACAGTGCCCAAGGCAGCTTTGATGTCACACATTTGCATCCAGAATGGCAACTCTCACCCTCTCTCCTGTTTGGAAACTGTGGGGATAATGAGTGCATGTTTTTCTAATAACGAGAAGATGTGCAGGCATTGACACGTGAGAACAGTTTCCAGTCCTAAGTTAATTAGCAAGCTGGGGAGCCCAGATAAATAAAGCTTCCTGTTTCCTTTCCTGGAGTCTAAAATATCTGATCTGGAGGTTCCCTCCCTTCTTCTCCCTCCGCCTCAAGTGCCAGGATTTGAGGGGAAGCATTTAAAAGCCTGATAACTTGTGTGCATGGAACTGGCTGCTAAGCAGATATATGGCCTGTGTTCTTACAGAAACTCCAGCTCGTAGATATACAGTCAGTTCTTCATTATTTGCTGGCTGATCACCTTTCTCTCTCCGTCCCAACCTTGGTTTACATGTTCTTATGAGTTTATATGTTCTTATTGACCTTTTCATGAGCTTTATTGCAGCCTTTCTGGAGCCGAGATTGGAGAGGGTTATGAAACATTACATGCCCGTGCCCTCTGTTAGTTTCATATTATTGTTCAAGCAGTCCCATGAAGGAGGCATCCTTGTTACCCCTGTGGTACAGATGAGAAAACTAAGTCTTAGACAAGTTAAGTTACTAGAGCTGTTAAGTGGGCAAACGCATTTAAAGCCAAGTTTGTCTAACAACAGGGCCCAAGTTCTTCACCAGTGAGTTCAGCAAATTTGAATCTTCCTTTATTTTAAAAGGTCATCTATCTTAGAGAGCTTGGGCTGCCATAACAAAATACCATAGACTGGGTGGTTAAACAATGTTTATTTCTAACAGTTATAGAGTCTGCGTGGAGAAGGGAATGGCAACTCACTCCAGTATTCTTGCCTGGAGAATTCCATGGACAGAGGAGTCCATGGGGTCACAAAGAGTTGGACACGACTGAGTGACTAACACTCTTTACTCTGGAGGCTGGAGAGGCCAAGACCAAGGTGCCAGCAGCTTTGGTGCCTGGTGAGGGCTCTTTGTCGGAGAAGGCAATGGCAACCCCCTCCAGTACTCTTGCCTGGAAAATCCCATGGGCAGAGGAGCCTGGTAGGCTGCAATCCATGGGGTCGCGAAGAGTCAGACATGACTGAACAACTTCACTTTCACTTTTCACTTTCATGCACTGGAGAAGGAAATGGCAACCTACTCCAGTGTTCTTGCCTGGAGAATCCCAGGGGCGGCAGAGTCTGGTGGGCTGCTGTCTGTGGGGTTGCACAGAGTCAGACACGACTGAAGTGACTTAGCAGTAGCAGCAGCAAGAATATGTTATTTATAACTATGTAGGCTATGTTATATTGACTTGCCAAACAAACCAAAACAAACCAATGAAAATCTCAAGCTTTCTTTTTTGCTAATGTGATACTATTATCCCAATTTGTGTATATATTTTTGTTATTTTTATAAAAAATGAATGTCTGTGTTGGGTAACATGCTTATACTGTAGGGAGTGATTGCATTCTTCCAAAGAAAATGCATGATAATAATCATTGCTATTTATTAACTTAATTTGCCTTTGTTTTGATCTTCTAGGAAAGTACTGTTTTGATTCTCTTACTTGTGATAATTCCTAGAACTCTTTTTCTACATACCCCTGTTACTTATAAAATCATAGCTCAATACTGGAAAATATATTTTCCTCCATTAGCCTGCAACTTACAAGTCTTTTACTTACATGGATGCTTTCTTCTCACATTGTTTCATAAAAAGAAGAAATTTTGTGACCTAATTTTCCATTTTGTGAAATTTCTCCACTTTGAGCCAGTTAGTGAGAATGGTGAAAGAACCAATAAATAGATGACACAATGAATTTATTGGGGCATTTTTTAGAGTAAAAAGCTTACACAAATTTTAAAATTTGTATTTTTGAGAAGTAAACTTGTGGGATAAGAAGGTTGTGTCATAAATGGCTATCAGCGAACTTTAGGTTCCTTACTCTTGTTTAGGTGAGGAGAACTGACAAAGATGTCAAATGCACCTCCTGAAAACAAAACACCAAAATTCTCACTTGTAAATTTATCCTACTTTACTTGAAGGATGTAAACTCTGTGCTGAGTTCAGTTAGTAGGTTGGCTGTCAAAGAAATCTGTTTTTCTCTCAGCCTCTGTACGGCTGGCTTTTCAGCTGATTAATTTCTTTTTCTTGGATTATTCCAGTGTGTGTATCTATGTGTGTGTATGTGTTTAAGTCACTTTTTTCAGAGTATATTTAGAAATATTCAGAGTAAATTTCTCACAGGATGGTTCACATGCTTAATCTTTCTTCTATGACTGGTGGTTCTTAAGTGGAATGCTCAAGTCATTTAGCATGCTGACTGTGAAAGGATGGTTTTCTACTGTGTGAGATTTGAAGTTCACATCTTTCAAGTGTGGAAGCATTAACACTCCAGTAGTGTTAAGCTTTTTATATCACCTGCTTCCCCTATTTCAAGTTCTGGTGATTTTCTTATTCCTTCCATTGTCACTCTTAAAATTCTATGAGTCAGACTTTTAAATATGATATGACTATATAACTGAATTAGCTATTGATTTATTTACCTCCAGAAAGAATATTAACTTTGAATTTTTAAGCTAAATCTATTCATTGAACTTTTATTTCTGCATCATCAGAAGAGACAAGACCAGGAGAAAGGACAAGACCAATACCAGGACATTTTAGAAATTCACTTTGTAAGCTGTGGAGCCAATAATATAAGGAAATCATGCGTTTTTGGCTGTGTATCAAAAAGAATAAATATATAAAATGTATGTACACAGTTTGCTCCTAAAAGTTCATTTCTTAGTATAAAACTGTAGTGTTTTTTTTCCCCTCTTTTTACCATTCACGCTTGATTTAAATTCTACATTACATACTATAGTTACAGACATTAATTTGCTAGGCAGTAGTCTGTACACTACAAAGGCCAGCCTCCAGTTCAGCTGCATTAAATAGGTAATATATTTTGTTTAAAGTTTCAATTAAACCCAGGACCAGAAGATATATGGTCCCTATGGGGAGTTTGAACATTTTCATGGTACTACTAGGGTTGCTGAAGGATCATGCTTAGGTCTAGATGTTGCATACCTTCCTGGAAATATGAGACAGTTGATTATATTTCACTGCTATTAAAACCACACAAGCCCACCTGTTTCATTAATTCATACTTTTGCCAGTTTAGTGGTAAAGGAAAAGACTCAAGCTTAAAAACTCTATTTTAAAATGGAGTTATAAAGAAATTAATATACTCAAATTAATACCTAATTATAACCTTATTATCTGATTCCCAAATAGTTTCAATATATTCTACTTTAAAAATGTGTTTTCTGAGGCTTCAATAGAAGTAAATGAGAAAAAAACATGTATAATTTACTCTTTCATTGGATACTTTCCATGGAATGAATCTTCTACTAGGTTAATAAATATCAGTGGGATTGTTCTTAGAAAATTAATGTATTGTTATGCCATACTTGGAAAATTAACTAAATTTCAAATCCTGGCATTCTTAAAAGATGCCAGTTTTGATGACATTGAGATGAAACAGACATAATCATGAAGAAGGAAAAAACCATATATGAAAAACAAAGTCTTAAAAATTGGTGTTGAGAAAATGATTATTTGTTGCACATATTTAGAATACACCATTAATACAAATGAAGTTAAAAATTAAATACATTACTAATTGTATGTCCTTTGCTGTGTATATATTTATATGTTTTTTCTAATAAGTAGGGAGAGATTGTTTTCCACAAGAAAATCTCATTTAACTCCCCCATGAGCTGTTACATAGTTGTGATTTTATTTATAATGATAAAAGTTATTGTCATATTCAGACTGAACAAAGCATTAAAATAGAATATGAAGAGTTTTGTTCCAAATTGCAACTCTTTTTTTTTTTCCTCCAAATATGTAATTATGAGCATGAGGTTCTATAAGCTGTTAGTAGAACCTTACTTTAAGTATTCATTGAAAATAGGATGAATTTTTAAATCTCTGCTCTCTCTTAGTGATTAGCATTCATAAAAAATTTTATAGTATAAAATACATTATTCATTACATATTTAGAGTCATGTTGCTTAATCCATAGATATGAAGTGTATTACTAAGATGTGTATAAAATAAAAAATGCTTTTATTATACTTTTTTGATGGTTTCCTGCATTGTTTTTATCTTATTTTTCTGAATACTATTATTTTCATTAATGCTTCCCAAACTAGTGCTACATTTACTCATTCTTTTTTCTTCTCTCTGGAGTAAACTTTGGGGTTTTCTCAACACAATTTATAACTTCCTTGCATATATTTCTAGTAGTCTCTAAATATTTTAGTTCTATTAAGCCATTTTATTTTATTGTGATTATCTTGTTCAGTCAGTTCAGCCGCTCAGTGGTATCCGACTCTTTGCGACCCCATGAATCACAGCACACCAGGCCTCCCTGTCCATCACCAACTCCTGGAGTTTACCCAAACTGATGTCCATTGAGTTGGTGATGCCATTCAACCATCTCATCCTCTGTCGACCCCTTCTCCTCTTGCCCTCAATCTTTCCCAGCATCAGGGTCTTTTCCAGTGAGTCAGCTCTTCGCATTAGGTGACCAAAATATTGGAGTTTCAGCCTCAACATAGTCCCTTCAATGAACACCAAGGACTGATCTCCTTTATGATGGACCAATTAGATCTCCTTGCAGTCCAAGAGACTCTCAAAAGTCTTCTCCAACACTACAGTTCAAAAACATCAATTCTTCGGTGCTCAGCTTCCTTTACAGTCCAACTCTCACATCCATACATGCCCACTGGAAAATCCATAGTCTTGGCTAGACGGACCTTTGTTGGCAAAGTAATGTCTCTGCTTTTCAATATGCTATCTAGGTTGGTTATAACTTTCCTTCCAAGGAGTAACCGTCTTTTAATTTCATGGTGGCAATCACTATCTGCAGTGATTTTGGAACCTAGAAAAATAAAGTCGGCCTCTATTTCCACTGTTTCCCTATCAGTCTGCCATGAAGTGATGAGACCAGATGCCATGATCTTTGTTTTCAGAATGTTGAGCTCTAAGCCAACTTTTTCACTCTCCTTTCTCACTTTCATCAAGAGGCTCTTTAGTTCTTCTGCACTTTCTGCCATAAGGGTGGTGTCATCTGCATATGTGAGGTTATTGAGATTTCTCCCGGCCATCTTGATTCCAGCTTGTGCTTCCTCCAGCCCAGCGTTTCTCATGATGTACTCTGCATATGAGTTAAATAAGCAAGGTGACAGTATACATATAGCCTTGATGTACTCCTTTTCCTATTTGGAACCAGTCTGTTGTTCCATGTCCAGTTCTAACTGTTGCTTCCTGACATGCATATAGGTTTCTCAAGAGGCAGGTCAGGTGGTCTGGTATTCCCATCTCTTTCAGAATTTTCCACAGTTTATTGTGATCCACACAGTCAAAGGCTTTGGCATAGTCAATAAAGCAGAAATCGATTTTTTTCTGGAACTCTCTTGCTTTTTCCATGATCTAGCAGATGTTGGCAATTTGATCTCTGGTTCCTCTGCATCTCTAAAACCATCTTGAACATCTGGAAGTTCGTGGTTCATGTATTGCTGAAGCCTTGCTTGGAGAATTTTGAGCATTACTTTACCAGTGTGTGAGATGAGTGCAATTGTGCGGTAGTTTGAGCATTCTTTGGCATTGCCTTTCTTTTGGATCGGAATGAAAACTGACATTTTCCAGTCCGGTGGCCACTGCTGACTTTTCCATATTTGCTGGCATATTGAGTGTAGCACTTTCACAGTATCATCTTTCAGGATTTGAAATAGCTCTACTGGAATTTCATCATCTCCACTAGCTGTTCATAGTGATGCTTCCTAAGTCCCACTTTACTTCACATTCTAGGATGTTTGGCTCTAGGTGAATGACAACACCATTGTGATTATCTGGGTCATGAAGATCTTTTTTGTACAGTTCTTCTGTGTATTCTTGCCACCTCTTCTTAATATCTTATTCTTCTTTAGGTCCATACCATTTCTGTCCTTTGTCGAGCCCATCTTTGCATGAAATATTCCCTTGGTATCTCTAATTTTCTTGATGAGATCTCTAGTCTTTTCCATTCTATTGCTTTCCTCTATTTCTTTGCATTGATTGCTGAGGAAGGCTTTCTTATCTCTTTTGCTGTTCTTTGGAACTCTGCATTCAGATGCTTATATCTTTCCTTTTCTCCTTTGCTTTTCGCTCCTGTCTTCTCACAGCTATTTGTAAGGCCTCCTCAGACAGCCATTTCACTTGTTTGCATTTCTTTTTCTTTGGGATGGTCTTGATTCCTGTCTCCTGTACAATGTCATGAACCTCCATCCATAGTTCATCAGGCACTCGGTCTATCAGAACTAGTCACTTAAATCATGGATAGTATTATATTTGGAAGGAGAGGGTCATACACACACACACACACACACACACACACAGAGTCTCACTTTCTCTTTTTTGGGAAATTCTTAGCATTTTGTGGGATTGTCTCCAACATTTGTTGATTGATTATTTTTAGTGATTTATTTCCTTGAAAGCATAAAGGAAATTGATAAACCTAGAGAATTTCGGGATACCCAGTTGCAAAAAGAACTATATTGACATAGACTTCTGGCTCTTTTTCAAGTTAAATTTTGATGGCACATCAAATGTTTCCAGTATGTAACACTAGGTATTAAGAACCTTTTAAACTTTCACTGAAGTTTAACCTCTTTCCTCATGATTAGTGTTTCAATTTAATGAAACAGCATATTTGGGTTTTTCCCCTGCATTTCCTCTCTTTACTTTAAAACCAGCCTTTCTAGCTTCACAGATTTGTCCTAAATTTGATGCTATAAGGACTTGCCCCTAGAAACAGATAAAATTTATTATTTTTTATAGATAATAAATGTGAAATTAAATATGGTTGAGGGAAGGGAGTTTTCATAAAAGTTTATGTAGGAGAATTGATTAAATGTTTGGAAAGAATGAAATTAGCTATCTGCCTCACACCACAAAGCAGAATGTATTTCATATGAAATAGGTAGCTAATTTTAATAGTGAAACTATATAATTAAAGGTGAATATATATCCATATGGTGGAGAATAGTTTTCTTGTGCATAATAGATAGTGGTAAATTTACACAGGAAAAGTCAACCTGATTTGCCTGTGTGAAAATTAAAGTAGTCTGAAATGAATAGCTATTAAGTGTCTTTTGCCTATCATAAGAAAAAGGTAAATGTCTTAAATAAAAACTGGCTTAAAATCGTTAAACAATGACTCACAATTTTAAAATATTGATGGTTAAATTTTTGTGGAAAAAATTTGTTAAAACATGCATTTTGGGGGCACTCCCTGTCAGTCCAGTGGTTAGGACTCTCTGTTTCCACTGTCAGGGGCCTGGGTTCAATCCCTGCTCTGGGAACTAAGATTCCATAAGCCCAATAGTATAGCCAAAAAAAAAAAAAAAAGAGAAACCAGAAAACAAAACAACAATATATGCATTTTCATTAGTTCAAGGATTTCATGGCTGTATATGTATACTAAGAAAATAAGATGTATATTAAAAAAAAACAAAAGGATAATTACTAAAGTAGGTTTAGTACCTACAAGAATATTGGAGGGGAATTTGAATACACAAACAATTAATATTGAATGAGAACATATAATTTTTAAAATATAGCATATTTTTATTTAATACAGAAAACTGCTAGAATGAACCTAAATATTTAAAACTAGCAAATTGTTTTACTTATAATTTACTCTTTTAATGTTTAAATAAATTGTGGAAAAACAAAATTTTACTAATCAGTATCTATGATTGATGGGATTCATTTAATTTAATAAAAGTACCACCTTTCAGACTTTCAACAATGAGTAGATATAATTAGATAATAAATCTATAAATGTTAAACATAAATTCAAAGGAGTCATCAACTTGATCTAGTCAGTCTTGAGTAGATTGTCTAGAAAATCCATCCATTTGACATTTCCTTAAACTAGGGTATTGTCGCTGATTTATGAAACAGCTATACAGATTACTGGACAATGATTGTCTTTAAATTATTATCTAATTTGGGAGATCAAAAAGTTATTTAGTCTTGGCTCCTCATTTTGTAGATGGTAAAACTAAGGCAAACAGTATGAAAAGTATGAAACGTATGAACAGTATGAAAAGGAAAAATGTATGAAAACATATGAACAGTATGAAAAGGCAAAATGATAGGATACTGAAAGAGGAACTCCCCAGGTCATTAGGTGCCCAATATGCTACTGGATATCAGTGAAGAAATAACTCCAGGAAGAATAAAGGGATAGAGCCAAAGCAAAAAGAATACACAGCTGTGGATGTGACTGGTGATAGAAGCAAGGTCCGATGCTATAAAGAGCAATATTGCATAGGAACCTGGAATGTCAGGTCCGTGAATCAAGGCAAATTGGAAGTGGTCAAACAGGAGATGACAGAGTGAACATCGACATTCTAGGAATCAGCAAACTAAAATGGACTGGAATAAGTGAATTTAACTCAGATAACCGTTATATCTACTACTGCGGGCAGAAATCCCTTAGAAGAAATGGAGTAGCCATCATGGTCAACAAAAGAGTCTGAAATGCAGTACTTAGATGCAATCTCAAAAACGACAGAATGATCTCTGTTCATTTCCAAGGCTAACCATTCAATATCACAGTAATCCAAGTCTATGCCCCAACCAGTAACGCTGAAGAAGCTGAAGTTGAACGGTACCATGAAGACCTACAAGACCTTTTAAAACTAACACCCAAAAAAGATGTCCTTTTCATTATAGAGGACTGGAATGCAAAAGTAGGAAGTCAAGAAACACCTGGAGTAACAGGCAAATTTGGCCTTGGAATACAGAATGAAGCCGGGCAAAGACTAATAAAATTTTGCCAAGAGAACACACTGGTCATAGCAAACACCCTCTTCCAACAACACAAGAGAAGAAGACCAGGAGCTGACTGTGGCTCAGATCATGGGCTCCTTATTGCCAAATTCAGACTTAAGTTGACCATTCAGGTATGACCTAAATCAAATCCCGTATGATTATACAGTGGAAGTGAGAAATAGATTTAAGGGCCTAGATCTGATAGAGTGCCTGATGAACTATGGACTGAGCTTTGTGACATTGTACAGAAGACAGGGATCAAGACCATCCCCATGGAAAAGAAATGCAAAAAAGCAAAATGGCTGTCTGGGGAGACCTTACAAATAGCTGTGAAAAGAAGTGAAAAGCAACGGAGAAAAGGAAAGATATAAGCTTCTGAATGCAGAGTTCTAAAGAACAGCAAGAAGAAATAAGAAAGACTTCCTCAGCGATCATTGCAAAGAAATAGAAGAAAATGACAGAATGGGAAAAACTAGAGATCTCTTCAAGAAAATTAGAGATACCAAGGGAACATTTCATGCAAAGATGAGCTTGATAAAGAATGGAACTGATATGGACGTAACAGAAGCAAAAGATATTAAGAAGAGGTGGCAAGAATACACAGAAGAACTGTACAAAAAGATCTTCATGACCCAGATAATCATGATGGTGTGATCACTCACCTAGAGCCAGACATCCTGGAATGTGAAGTCAAGTGGGCCTTAGAAAGCATCACTAAGAACAAAGCTAGTGGAGGTGATGGAATTCCAGTGGAGCTGTTTCAAATCCTGAAAAATGATGCTGTGAAAGTGCTGCACTCAATATGCCAGCACATTTGGAAAACTCAGCAGTGGCCACAGGACTGGAAAAGGTCAGTTTTCATTCCAATCCCAAAGAAAGGCAATGCCAAAGAATGCTCAAACTACTGCATAATTGCACTCATCTCACATGCTGGTAAAGTAATGCTCAAAATTCTCCAAGCCAGGCTTCAGCAATACGTGAACTGTGAAATTCCAGATGTTCAAGCTGATTTTAGAAAAAACTGAGGAACCAGAGATCAAATTGCCAACATCCGCTAGATCATGGAAAAAGTAAGAGAGTTCCAGAAAAACATCTATTTCTGCTTCATTGACTATGCCAACGCTTTTGACTGTGTGGATCACAATAAACTGGAAAATTCTGAAAGAGATGGGAATACCAGACCACCTGACCTGCCTCTTGAGAAACCTGTATGCAGGTCAGGAAGCAACAGTTAGAACTGGATATGGAACAACAAACTGGTTCCAAATAGGAAAAGGAGTACGTCAAGGCTGTATACTGTCACCCTGCTTATTTAACTTATATGCAGAGCACATCATGAGAAACGCTGGGCTGGAAGAAGTACAAGCTGGAATCAAGATTGCTGGAGAAATCTCAATAACCTCAGATATGCAGATGATATCACCGTTATGGCAGAAAGTGAAGAAGAACTAAAAAGCCTCTTGATGAAAGTGAAAGAGAATGAAAAAGTTGGCTTAAAGATCAACATTCAGAAAACTAAGATCATGGCATCTGGTCCCATCACTTCATAGCAAATAGATGGGGAAACAGTGGAAACAATGTCAGACTTCATTTTTTGGGGCTCCAAAATCACCGCAGATGGTGATTGCAGCCATGAAATTAAAAGACGCTTACTCCTTGGAAGAAAAGTTATGACCATCCTAGATAGCAGATTGAAAAGCAAAGACATTACTTTGCCAACAAATGTCTGTCTAGTCAAGGCTATGGTTTTCCAGTAGTCATGTATGGATGTGAGAGTTGGACTGTGAAAGCTGAGTGCCGAAGAATTGATGCTTTTGAACTGTGGTGTTGGAGAAGACTTTTGAGAGTCCTTTGGACTGCAAGGAGATCCAACCAATCCATTCTAAAGGAGATCAGGGCTGGGTGTTCTTTGTAAGGAATGATGCTGAAGCTGAAACTCCTGTACTTTAGCCACCTCATGGGAAGAATTGACTCATTGGAAAAGACTCTGATGCTGGGAGGGATTGGGGGCAGGAGGAAAAGAGGACGACAGAGGATGGCATCACCGACTCAATGGACGTGAGTTTGAGTGAACTTTCGGGAGTTGGCGATGGACTGGGAGGCCTGATGTGCTGCGATTCATGGGGTCACAAAGAGTTGGACATGACTGAGTGACTGAGCTGAATTGAAAACTAAGGACCTTTCAGGGTTAGGAAGTTGTAGAACATATGCGCAGTGAAATACTGCTCAGCTAAAAAAGGAACGCATTTGAGTCTGTTCTAATGAAGTGGGTGAACCTAGAGCCTATTGTACAGACTGAAGTAAGTCAGAAAGAGAAAGACAAATATGGTATATTAACATATATATCTGGAATCTAGAAGGATGGTACCAACGATCTTACATATAGGGCAACAAAGGAGAGATAAAGAACAGACTTCTGGACTCACTGGGAGAAGGGGAGGGTGGAATGATTTGAGAGAATAGCATTGAAACATGTACATTCCCATATGTGGAATGAATGGCCAGTGCCAATTCCTGCGGGAAGCCAGACACCCAAGACCTGTGCTTTGTGACAACCTATAGGCATGGGATGAAGAGGGAGGTATTAGTGGTGTTCAGGATTGGGGGAGACAGATGTATGCCTATGGCCGATTCATGTTGATACATGGCAGAAGCTATCACAATATTGTAAAGTAATTATTCTCCAATTAAACTAAATTAAATAAATTAAAAAACTATGTCCCTTTCAAATAACCTGTTTGTCTACAACCATACAAAGTTTTAATGGCAAGATAAGAATTAGAAACCCAGTCATCTTATTATTATTTTTGTTTATAACTCATAATTCAATGCTGCATCATAATTATAAATAATTTTATCAGATAGATGAGGCAAACCAAGTTAATAAGTCAATTAATTAAAATATTTATTTCATTTTAATATTCTATGCAAAATTATTTTATAAGGGAAGAACAGTAACATATATAAAATAAATAATAACAAACTTGAAGATAAGATGGATAAAGTGCTCATTAAAGGAAAAATGACCAGCATAGAGAAACACTACTTATAAAAACCGCTGAAACAAACCTGATATCTTAAATGGAAAATAAGCATTCCATACAAAAGGAATGGTTACCTTGGTGACCAGCCTGTTCCTCAAACTGGGAAAGCTTGGAAAGTAGATTACCATGGAATGCCTAACTTTGAGGCAAAGTATCCTACAACACGTGTAGTAATGACAATGAGATGCTTTCACCCTATCAGCAGGAGGAAATCCGCTAGAAACCATGTGGGGCTATATTCTGAAAGTGCCCATTCTTTAGAGGCCAGAAAAAATCCTGTAACCTGTGTGAGGCCTTTTATAAAGATAGCATTTCTCCCCAGGGTGCTGGTGTCTCAGTATTTTTGCATACTTCTGAAACTTTCATAACTCCTTAAATTATAGCAAGGTATATGAAGTTCTGCTTTTTTCATAACCTTTCTAATTCATGTTTCTCTGTTCACTGTGACTTTGCTCCCAGCCATTTACCATAAGCTTTATTGTTTCCTTGATACCCTTCTTCATTCTAAAACATGATATCTAGGAAATTACATTTTTAAACACAGATTAACTGAAATTTTAGTAATAATTTTTAAAAAGTTTATCATGTTATTTGTTTCATGTACACCTAAAAATCAAATTTTAAAAAATTTTGATAGTATAAATATGTATGATAAACATATCTCTTTGTCACAAGATTAAAAGTACCAGAAGGCAACAGTGAATGCTATCTCATTAAACTATAGGTTTACCATCATATGTGTTATCCATGTTGGCTAACCTAAATTGATATGCAAAATGCGCATTTAAAAATTCAAAAAAAGAAATTTAACAATTACTGTAAGAGTTGAGTAAAGAGTGAATACTTTTGGTAAAAGTGGTCAAAATTTGTTTTTTTTTCAAATAGGAAATTTGGAGGGTGGAGAAATTGGATGAACGTGGTCAAAATGTACAAACTTCCAGTTATAATACAAAATACTAGGGATATATTAAGTTGGTAGAAAAGTAATTGTGGTTGCAGACTGTGATTTTAAAATCATTTTAACTAGGTTCAAACACATCTTTATTAATCAAAGTAGGAATTATTACAATCAACACATTTTTTGCTAATGAGAGATAAGTTTGTTTATTCCTATAGCATAAAAGTCCATGCCTTGGGATTTCAGGAACTTTTGGTAGGCATTTTATGCCTCTTGCCTGCTGTGGAAGATTGGCCCTGCAAAAAGTTGTTGAGTTGCTTGAAGAAGTGAGAGTCAGTTGGCAAGAAGTCAGGTGAATATGGCAGATGAGGCAAAACTTCATACCCCAATTTGTTCAACTTTTGAAATGTTGGTTGTGTGATGTGTGGTCAGGTGTTGTCATGGAGAAAAATTGGGCCATTTCTGTTTTGGTCCCAACAGAAATTATGTCACTTATGTTGACCAATACCAGCTCTAGGCATTGCTGTTTTCAGTGTATCTCATCAATTTGCTGACCATACTTTTCAGATGTAATGGTCTCACTAGGATTCAGAAAGCTCTAGTGGATCAGACGGGAAGCAGACCACCATGCAGTGACCATGACTGTTTTTTGGTGCAAGTTTGGCTTTGGGAAGTACTGAGGAGTTTCTTGGTCTAGCCACTGAGCTGCTTACCACTCGGTGTAGTATAAAATGCAGTTTTTGTGCTATGTCACAATCAGATCTAGAAATGGTTTGTTTTTGTGTAGAATAAGAGAAGACAACACTTCAAAATAATGATTTTTTTGATTTATGGTCAGTTCATGAGACACCCATTTATTGAGCTTTTTCACCCTTCCAATTTGTTTCAATTTCTGGATGACCATAGAATGATCCATATTAAGTTCTTTGGCAACTTCTCTTGTAGCTGTTTCGAAACCACTAGGCCATTCAGGTATGACCTAAATCAAATCCCTTACGATTATACATTGGAAGTGAGAAATAGATTTAAGGGATTAGATCTGATAGAGTGCCTGAAGAACTATGGATGGAGGTTTGTGACTTTATACAGGAGACAGGGATCATGACCATCCCCATGGAAAAGAAATGCAAAAAAGCAAAAAGGCTGTCTGAGGAGGCTTTACAAATAGCTGTGAAGAGAAGCGAAAAGCAAAGCAGAAGGAAAGATACAAGCATCTGAATGCAGAGTTCCAAAGAATAGCAAGAAGAGATAAGAAAGCCTTCTTCAGCTATCAATGCCAAGAAAAAGGAAAAGAACAGAATGGGAAAGACTAGAGATCTCTTCAAGAAAATTAAAGATACCAAGGGAATATTTCATTCAAAGATGGGCTTGATAAAGGACAGAAATGGGATGGACCTAACAGAAGTGGAAGATATTAAGAAGAGGTGGCAAGAATGCACAGAAGAACTGTACAAAAAAGATCTTCACGACCGGGATAATCACAACGGTGTGATCACTCACCTAGAGCCAGACATCCTGGAATGTGAAGTTAAGTGGGCCTTAGAAAGCATCACTACAAACAAAGCTAGTGGAGGTGATGGAATTCCAGTGGAGCTATTTCAAATCCTGAAAGATGATGCTGTGAAAGTGCTGCACTCAATATGCCAACACATTTGGAAAACTCAGCAGTGGCCACAGGACTGGAAAAGGTCAGTTTTCATTCCAATCCCAAAGAAAGGCAATGCCAAAGAATGCTCAAACTACCGCACAATTGTACTCATCTCACATGCTAGTGAATTAATGCTCAAAATTCTCCAAGCCAGGCTTCAGCAATACGTGAACTGTGAACTTCCAGATGTTCAAGCTGGTTTTAGAAAAGGCAGAGGAACTAGAGATCAAATTGCCAACAAATGCTAGATCATGGAAAAAGCAAGAGAGTTCCAGAAAAACATCTATTTCTGCTTTATTGACTATGCCAAAGCCTTTGACTGTGTGGATCACAATAAACTGTGGAAAATTCTGAAAGAGATGGGAATACCAGACCACCTGACCTGCCTCTTGAGAAACCTATATGCAGGTCAGGAAGCAACAGTTAGAATTGGATATGGAACAACAAACTGGTTCCAAATAGGAAAAGGAGTACGTCAAGGCTGTATATTGTCACCCTGCTTATTTAACTTATATGCAGAGTACATCATGAGAAACCCTGGGCTGGAGGAAGTACAAGCTGGTATGAAGATTGCTGGAGAAATCTCAATAACCTCAGATACGCAGATGACACCATCCTTATGGCAGAAAGTGAAGAAGAACTAAAAGCCTCTTGATGAAAGTGAGAGAGTGAAAAAGTTGGCTTAAGGCTCAACATTCAGAAAAGGAAGATCATGGCATCTGGTCCCATCACTTCATAGCAAATAGATGGGGAAACAGTGGAAACAGTGTCAGACTTTATTATTTGGGGTTCCAAAATCACTGCAGATATTGATTGCAGCCATGAAATTAAAAGACGCTTACTCCTTGGAAGGAAAGTTATGACCAACCTAGACAGCATATAAAAAGCAGAGACATTACTTTGCCAACAAATGTCCATCTAGTCAAAGCTATGGTTTTTCCTGTGGTCATGTATGGATGTGAAAGTTGGACTTTGGAGAAAGCTGAGCGCCGAAGAATTGATACTTTTGAACTGTGGTGTTGGAGAAGACTCTTGAGAGTCCCTTGGACTGCAAGAAGATCCACCAGTCCATCCTAAAGGAGATGAGTCCTGGGTCTTCATTGGAAGGACTGATGCTGAAGCTGAAACTCCAATACTTTGGCCACCTCTTGTGAAGAGTTTACTCACTGGTAAAGACCCTGATGCTGGGAAGGATTCGGGGCAGGAGGAGTAGGGGCGACAGGGGATGAGATGGCTGAATGGCATCACTGACTTGATGGACATGAATTTGGGTAAACTCCGGGAGTTGGTGATGGACAGGGAGGCCTGGCATGCTGTGATTCATGGGTCGGACATGACTGAGCGACTGAACTAAACTGAACTGAACTTGTAGTTGTAACAGGATCAGCTTTGATCATTGCTCTCAGTTGGTCTTTGTTAACTTCCGATGGGCAGCGACTATACTCTTCATCTCCAAGGCTCTCATCTCCTTTGCAAAACTTCTTGAACCACCACTGCACTGTACGTGTGTTAGCGTTTCCTGGGCCAAATGCACTGTTTTTGTTGAGAGTTGTCTCTGCTGCTTCATGACCTATTTGAACTTGAATAAGTGAATCATTTGAGTTTGCTTTTTATCTAACATCACTTATATAGTCTAAAATAAATATAAAATTAACAGCAAGTAATAAGTCATCAGCAAAAAAAAAAAATTGAACTGAGAAGTGCACATTAAAATGATGTATAACATAGCCACATTTGTTTAAGAGTGTATTCCAATATCAAACAGCAAAGTTCAACAATGTACTTTTGCACTAGCCTAATGTTCAGTATAATGTACAATATCATATAATAGTTAAAACTGCTATATGATATACTTCCTTAGAGAGTAGATCCTCAAAATTCTCACAACAAGGGAAACAAGCTTTATGTCATATCTATACTATATGAAATATACCAAGTGACCTTATTGTGGTAATCATTTCACAATATATGTCAAGTCATGATGTTGTATACCTTAAACTTTTACAGTGCTTTATGCCACTTCTATCTAAATAAATCTAAAAGGGGGGAAAAAAGAGGAATCTAAACTGAAATATAGAAATAGAAATGTATTATTTTGTGGAAAAGCAGGAAAAGCAAAAGATAACACTAGCAGATAGCAGTAATATGTACTCCTATATGCTCTATTCTTTATCTGTAAGCCAGAGCTGTCTGGTAACTTGAAACATGAGAATCACTGAGATCTGGACTCTTACATCATCAATAATCTAGCATTCTTTCCTTTAAGGAGTTAGCCTTTGCTGGGTTATTTAGATTCAGGGCTTTTTAGAGAGGAAGAGTGACATTATTTGTTCTACATCTGAAACTAGTTTATATCTGCCTGAAGCCAGCCTGGAGACATCCAAATCTCCTTTGTCTGTGAGTGAAGCAGAAATAAATCTGGGTGATGAACCTGATCACTATATCATCACATAGCACATCTTTGAATTCTTATGAAAAGTGCTTCTATTATGTCATTTTTTTTTTTTTTTGTAGGATAGGAAAGAAAAATACTCAGTATTGCTTCTTACCTCCTGGGTACTGTAAACATTTTTTTTTCTATTATTGTAAGTTAAGAAGAATTACAGTACCACAAAAGATGACTTAACCCACCTTCCTGCACCCTATTCCCAATCAAGTCTCTTCATTCTCTTCCTTATTAAATTTACTGAACTTTCTTTTCCTGTGATCATTTCCTTTATGGAATTTTTATGATTTTACTATTTCAATCAAGCTTGAAGGATTACATATACACCATTCTCTCTCCTAATACTGAATTCAGTGATGGTACTTTTTGCAGTTATTTTATTCTTCTCTAATTTTTTTTTTACATATTTGGCCAAATGGTATGGTAGAAAGAGAGAGAATCTAATCTGAATCTTCAGTGTCGTTTGCTTGTTTTTGAACACTGAACAAGTTGATTAAGCTCAGTAACCCATAGTCACCTCATTTATAAAATGAGACCAATACTAATTAACAGTGTAAGAATAATATAAAAGCATAAAGAATACCATTTAATACTTCAGTGGATATTCAATAAGTAATAAACTTTATATGGTTGGTAACTGCTTGATGCAGTGGCAAAAAGCATGGGCTTTCAAGACATTCAAACCTTTTTCTTTTAATTTTTGGGCCACACCACATTGCATGTAGGATCTTAGTTCCCCAAGCAGGGATCAAATCCACATCCCCTGCACTGACAGCACAGAGTCTTAACCACTGGCATGTCAAGAAAGTACCCAAATCTTTTCAGATAGGATTGTTAGCTGTGCAGGTCACTTGTTATTCCTGAGCCTTCTTCCTCATTCATAAAAAAGCCCCTTATATGAATTAGGAATCAGAAATATGAAGCTCCTACTTTGGCCATGCCAGGAATACAGTGAGTACTTGGGCTTATATTGTTTGTTGCCTGAACCTTTATTGAATTGCCTTTTATACATATTTAAATTCATCCATGATTATTTTCTTGCATTTTTGGTTTTGCGTCTTTATTACCACTTTATGGGCTGTTTTTGTGTTAAGGTCAACCTTAAGAACTAAAGTACATTTTCTATGCTACATATTTCCCTGTTAAGAATTGAATCCAGTTTGAGGCAGAAACGTTTTTAAAGGTCAGCCATGGATTATTATTGCTCTTTTTTAGTCCTTTAATTCAATAGATAAGCTCAAGGCAAAATGAAATGAACTTGATGGCCTGTGTATCACAAGCTAGAAAACAGTTTCTCGTGAGTGAGACAAAGTATAATTTTCCCCTGAGCTGGACACTTGGAAAGTTAGTGATTGTTCACTACCAACAGATTAGCAATGCACTGACATCAGGTCATCCTGTGTTTGAACTGCAGCTTTCTACATTTATGGTTTTGTGTGTTTAATTTAGCTACTCTGCTTTTCAATTTTCTCATCTGTAAAATCCAGGTTAATTAAGGACATTCCTTAATTTTAAAAAATGAGGTACAGAGCAACTAATATAGAGACTGAAAATATATTTCATCTCACAAACATAATCTAAAAGTTAGTTGGTACTGGCTGAATGAGGATGAGGTGTTAAGGACGTGTGTGGGGCTAAGTGAGAAAACCTTCTGTGCACCCAAAGGGATAGAATGGGAGGAGTGGATACATGTAAGTCAGATGTTTGCTCCTTGTAGTTTGCTACCCTGATTCACAATAAACATTCAGTGAATGCTATTGTCATCATTATCACTGAGATATAACGAATGATTACATGAAGTTTTTCTAAGTTGTAATGTATAGAAGAACCTAAGGAAGGTAGTTATTTACATTTTTTATATACTTGCCAAGATGCATTATTACATTATATTTTTAATTTATGGTCCTTTGATATTTTCCCACCTCACTAGCTTTATGACTTAATAAGTTGCTTATGAGTTCTTACTGAACAAAATAGGTCAAGTTAAGTAGTTAGCAAATTAATAATATTTCATTTCAAACTGGGTTTTAATAATGGTAGATTTCTGACTTGGAAAAAAGGAGCTTTTTGAAATGATTTTCAAACATCAACCACTTAAATATGAAAATTTGAATCTCAAAAGCACCATGGACTTAGGATTCTCCTGTATTTTCTCTGTGCCGATAACTTACTGTTCTACAAATTCTTTGTTTTTTTAAATAAATTGAAAGTAGAAGCCATATTAAATGCAATGATTGTCAACGTCTAAAAAGTGATCTATGAGTAGTTGAAGACTATAAGTAGAGTTTCAGATTAATTCCAAACAGACCCTCATAAAGCAGACCCATCTTTCAGCTCTGACTCTGAAATTACTACTGGCTTTATAATCCATTTCAGAGATAGTTGAATTTTGTTTATCATTAATTGCTTTAAATTTTTTAATATTTGATTTTATATTTTTTATATAAATCATATCTAATATTTAGTATAAAGAAGTAGTTCACTATCCCTAAGAAAAATTACCATTTGTTTACTTTATTTGGAAATGTTTATTAGTTCAACACTGTAAAAAGAAAATTGCCTGACAGTGTTTTGCTTATTATGAGATATGATAATAAGACAATATAATTATTACAGAAAGATGAAAAAAAATCTGTACCTAATCCTACCAGTCTTAACAACTATGAATATTTTGTGTATTTTATTGTAGTCTTCAGTCTTTGCTTCAGTATTTCTTGCATCTCAGCCTGCGTACTTGATTAATGTCTAACCAAATTCTTCTTAAATGGAAACATGTCTTAAGCTTTAGGGAAAAAAAATCAAGCTATCATTTTTATGATAATATAGTTTAAGGACTATTTTCAGAACTAGAAACACATAAATGTGTGAGTGGTGCATACATTTTTGTTTATGTTACATGTAATTTGTCACCAATGTTTTTTACTAACTGGATGAGCAAAGGGCATTCAAAAGGCCTGGAGACGCAGATCAATTCAATTCATCAAACATATTTGTATCGACAACACTGTGGTAATGTAAAGAGAATTTGATTAAAATAAAAGGAAACTAGCTCTTTCTTTGAAGCAAAGATGTACAACCAGTGTGGGTGATACATTTAGGCAAATCCTCTGATTATTCCTCTAAAAGGAAAGAGCCATCACAATTATGATTAGTTAAGCTATTATGAAAATCTGCTTGAAAAATAATGCAGGTCACCAGTTTGTTGCTTGGTCTCAGAAATTGAGTAGTTTCTTCATTTGAAGTGTTTAATATAACTATAATATTTAACTTAAATACAGAAACCATGTTACAATCTAATCTTCCTATCAAGTGGAATATTCTTTCAAACTATAAGTGTAGAAAGGAGAGGTGGGTGGTGATAAGAAGGCAACTGATACACTTTGGGATCACAATAAACTGTGGAAAATTCTGAAAGAGATGGCAATACCAGACCACCTGACCTGCCTCTTGAGAAACCTATATGCAGGTCAGGAAGCAACAGTTAGAACTGGACATGGAACAACAGACTGGTTTCAGATAGGAAAAGGAGTATGTCAAGGCTGTATATTGTCACTCTGCTTATCTAACTTATATTCAGAGTACATCATGAGAAACGCTGGGCTGGAAGAAGCTCAAGCTGGAATCAAGATTGCCGGGAGAAATATCAATAACCTCAGATATGCAGATGACACCACCCTTATGCCAAAAGTGAAGAGCAACTAAAAAGCCTCTTGATGAAAGTGAAAGAGGAGAGTGAAAAGTTGGCTTAAAACTCAACATTCAGAAAACGAAGATCATGGCATCTGGTCCCATCACTTCATGGGAAATAGATGGGGAAACAGTGGAAACAGTGTCAGACTTTATCTTTTTGGGCTCCAAAATCACTGCAGATGGTGATTGTAGCCATGAAATTAAAAGACACTTACTCCTTGGAAGGAAAATTATGACCAACCTAGATAGCATATTCAAAAGCAGAGACATTACTTTGCCGACTAAGGTCCGTCTAGTCAAGGCTATGGTTTTTCCTATGGTCATGTATGGATGTGAAAGTTGGACTGTGAAGAAAGCTGAGCGCCGAAGAATTGATGCTTTTGAGCTGTGGTGTTGGAGAAGACTCTTGAGAGTCCCTTGGACTGCAAGGAGATCCAACCAGTCCATTCTGAAGATCAGCCCTGGCATTTCTTTGGAAGGAATGATGCTGAAGCTGAAACTCCAATACTTTGTCCACCTCATGCAAAAAGTTGACTCATTGGAAAAGACTCTGATGCTGGGAGGGATTGGGGGCAGGAGGAGAAGGGGACAACAGGGGATGAGATGGCTGGATGGCATCACCAATTCGATGGACATAAGTTTGAGTGAACTCTGGGAGTTGGTGAGGAACTAGGAGGCCTGGCGTGCTGCAATTCATGGGGTCGCAGAGAGTCGGACACGACTGAGTGACTGGACTGAGTGACTGAACTGAGCTGATAAGTTTTTGGCTTATTTCTGATTTTTTTCTCTTGCTTGGCTATTAATGAAAAGCTATTTGGTGGGCAAAATTTATATAAGTTGAAAATAATAGCTGATGGCTGAAAGGCCTTAGACTAGCTTTACACTTGGTAATGGGCATGCTAAATAATTGTCACGTATTCACTGGATTTTCCAAATGAAACTGGTAAATTTTACTTTACTTATTAACATATAAAATGCAAATAATTTCTGAAAAATCTAACATCTAGCACCAGTGCTTCATCTCGAATATTTTTAGCTCCTTTTTTTTCCCCCAGCCACATCGCTTATGGACTCTCAGTTCCCAAACCAGGAGCCAAACCCATGCCCCATTGCTTCTGCAGGAATTGAACCTGTGTCCACTGCAGTGGAAGAATGAATCTCTAACCACTTGATCACCAAGGAATTCCCTTTAACTTCTTCATTTATTATTACTTTCTCAACAGAGTTTTCAACTTTAGTGGGTAGGACCTTGAACTTTTGTTGTTTAGGTCCTGCATAATACTCTCCATTTAGTAGTTATTCTATAAATACTTGAGTTTGTAAAGGAAAGAATGAATATGAATAAAAAAGAACAAATGATTGTAGATAAGAAAGACCCAACCTTAAAAAATGAAATGGTGACAAAGCACGTATGATTGAGAATTAGACATTTCTAGATTTTTTAAAAAAATCAAAGCTTTACTGCATATTACATTTTTAATTAGGCATTTCACTTAATTTTGCCAAACACAAGTTTTCTCATCTGTGAGATCGACCTGATGATGACTTCAGGGGAATCAAATGAGATAATGGATGAGAGTACTTCTCACAGAATCTGAAAATGTATAAATGTGATATAAACATATGTGGAATATAAACATGTGATATGATGCTGTTGCAAATGTTCTTGGAAAAGTGTACTGTCAGATTGATTTTCTTTTGATTCTCTTGTCAGGTGAAGCGTACATGCGATTAAGCATGCTCCCTGAAGCAGAGCACTGGTATATGGAATCTCTGAGATCCAAGACTGACCACATCCCTGCTCATCTTACCTATGGGAAACTGCTTGCTCTGACAGTGAGTAACTGTCTCTTTCACCCTTCAGAAATTGGTTCTCCTGTTCAGATTGAGGTAGAAAGGGTCTGAGGCACCTGTTCTGGCCTGTAATGATGGTCATACTAAATTAGAACAATATACAAAAAAATATAGAAAAATGAGTTCCTTTGGCTATGGGGTTTACCATAGATAAAGTGTGATGTGTATCCTTGATGTAACTTAGTTGAAATGTATAAATGGAGAACCCAAAATGTGTGATTATATAATGAAATTGTCAAAATAGCAATATTTGTATAAAGATTATGTTCTGTAAGCCAATGTTAACCCCAGATTGGCTATAACACCTGACTCTATCCAAAAAGCAAGTATTATATAAGATATTGCATGTGTGTCCATCAGTGTCACCTAGAATCCTTTTAACTGGAAGTCATTCTATAAGAGAAGTGCACCCATAATTTGGCTACCCACTATATGATGAGTCTTGGTCATATTTCTATGAAAGCAATATTGGAAGCATAAGGACTTGTTTATAGTCAACCACTGTGACTTACAAAAATTGTAATTTTATGTGCTTCAAGTAATAATAATATTTTTTTCTACAATAGGAGATTGTTCAAAATATATTTAAATAACTTTTCTGAGCTCACCAACTAATAAATGGTACAACTAGCCTTCAGTCTCAATCTAAATCTATTGTCTATGTTATTTTAGTCATATCCCTTAATTTCTCTCCAGTGTTACTAAAAATAAGTAAATATTAGCAAAACATGGAGACAATGGTCAAGAAAGTAATTCCTACGTAAATTCATAGAAAGGTATCTTATAATTGTTTAAAAATAATATTATTTCCCATAGAAGATGATAAGCTAAACAATTACAAGTATTACCTTTCCATTCTAAGATACCACTAAAATGCTATTAAAGAGATTATATAGGCAGACTAAGTAACCAGAAAATGTCTCACTCCAACACATCTAGGTATGCTTAATAAAATGCAACAGATATGCTCTTAATGCATATCTGTTGAGCTCAAACCATAGGAAGAGAATTTCTCCAGGATGGAAATAAATCAGTAACTAAACACCAGAACAGTAAACAGTAGGCTGATCTTAAAGTTGATTTGGGATAGTTTACTAGTCTTAACAGCCCATGGGAAGGAGCTTATTGTCTGTCTTTCCTTCTTGATGGAATAAGAGATGAAGTCTTAGACCAACAGAAGGCCAGGAATTAGGTGTCTAAATAAAGTAGGAAAGTTCATATCCCCTGTGAAAGAACAATGTAGAAAAAGTTCACATACTGATAAAAGAGGGCAGCATGAAAGCTTGCCTTTCTCAGAGTGGAATCTGAAATCTTTGCAGAGAATTTGTCGCCTCTGTCCTCCCCTCACTGGGGTTTGGGTTTTGAATTTACTTTACTTGGATGAGCCAGGAATTCCTAGGCCAGGAAATTAAAGTCAGTTCACTGAAAACTCTAGCTGAAGATGATACTAAACATGTCTTTTGAAAAGACATATTTAAATCTATAAGGAGATTTACAGATTGGGTTTTAAAAAAAACGGTGAGCACAGAAATGGTGATTGTGTGAGTAAATCAGAATAAATTTTTACTGAATAAAATATTGAGAGGGAATAACCTCATAGGAACAATCAGAATGGGAGGGGAGGTGAAATTTCAGTTGATTTTTGGAACTCAGGTATCAGATAAAGGTGTTACAACTGATTCATCAAAACATAATAAACCACTATCTAAAGGAGGTTTGGAAATGGGATAAAAATAAGAAATCTAGAGACTCAAGACTTGGTGGTAGCTGATATAGAAGAGAGTGCATTAAGGAGAATAAAATAGGGTAATCAGTTGTCTCTCCCTGTGTGCACAGCCCTAGTAACCAAGCACTTACTGCAAGTCAAGGGAAGGTATGTTCTTAGTGGTGAAGCAGTTGATTGAGACAGCTCTCTGACTCTGGAACAGCTTGCCCAGTCGAGGATGGAATGCAGAGGGGAATGAAAAGAGGACTGATCAAATGTTTTCCAGTGGAGAATTCAGACTGTCAATACCCCTCCCCTGTTACATGCAGAACACAACTGAACAAGAGTTGATACTCCCCAACTGGCAACACATATACACAAACCTCACCTCCCAAGAAATGGTAGCATTTTTATCTGGAGAAACTGAATCACTCTGGGGAAAAGATTTCCATATACCTACATTTGGAGATCTCTGAAAATGACCTGCTCCCTAACCAGACATACAAAAGTGACTCTTGCCAGTCTAGAAACCACGTTTATGCCTAAGGAATTCATTCAGCTTTTATTAACTCTACTTGTAAAATAACAATGGGCAATCAGAGATCGTCTGTCATTTAGGAAACCCTCAAATGTAAAATATTGGAGCTGAAACAAATGGATTAGCAAAAGGAAATGAGGGAACAGAAGAAAAAAAATTGTTCGAGATGGTAATATAGCATTTTGTGGAGTGCAGGATGACTTAAAAAACTAAATATGAAAAAATAAGAGCTTTTAGAAATTAAAAAGTGATGGCAAAACAATTTTCATTTGAAGGGTAGGAGAATAAAGATGTGGAAATGTTTTCATATACAAACAAAAAAATGAAATAAAATATGTGAAAGAAAGAATTATAAAAGAAATTAATGTGGGGCCCCAAAAAATAAGGAACAGAGAAAGGGAAAGAACATGACTCAGAATTGGAAGGTATGAGTTGCTCTTTGGGCCATTTACAAGGTCATACTATGTCTAGTTTAATCAGTTAGAAAAAATGTGTTTTACCTTATGCAAACCTTTTCCATTTCCTATTCTGATAGGATGGTAACTCACACAGCTCCAAATAAGAAGAGAATTCATGTATACCTCTTGCTGCAACTACTGCCTTTAGATGTTCTTATGGAATTAAAATAGAAACATTTTAAATTAGATTGATAAATGTCCACCTTCAAAAATAAAATTTTTAAATGCCTTATTTATGTTTCCTCCAATAAAAGCACCTGGAAAAGAAAAACATTGAAAACTTATCTGTACCTAATTCTGAATATACCTAGACTGTGACATAACTTTGTATATAGAAACCACGTATCCTTTATTTTTCCTTCTTGTTTTCAAGCGTGAATATTTTAAGTTTCCTGTACTAAAACTATGATTTTACAAGCTGCCTTATTTTTAAGAAGATATTTTTAAAAACAAAATTTAGCAGTTTTAGTTTACTGAAGCATATGGAAGGAAGGGAAGAAAAGACATGTATTACAATTCAAATTCTAATCCCTGCCCCCAACAGAACTTTTATAGTTTCCGACTTGCTGATTAGATGAAATATAAACCCTACTATGGAATGGTTTAAACTCACAGTGCCAAAAAGTCCAAAACCATCCTTAATAGTTTCTTTTTGAATTATGAGATTTGGCACATTTCTGATCCCAGTGGATTGCCTTTGTCTAATTTTGGGTTTCTTAGCCTGGTAAAATGCCATTGACTTAACATGAAATTGGCAAGGAAGAAAATGCCACACATTTTGACTTCTGAATGCTTTAAATATAAAATATTATAAAATGGAATTGGCTATTACTCTGAAGAGAGAGGAAAAGAAATGAAATGGTGTTTTTACTCTTCCATCAGAACTGACCAAAGATACAATATGTACTTTGCAACTGACTTGCAACAAAATGAGACTTATATTGTATATTAAGATTTTATATAAAGAATTATATTTTTCTGATACAACTTTGACAAAAACAAAAATGTTGGTACTTTTATTATAGCCAGTGGTATGTCTTTTAGAAAATTTTTGTACAAATTTTTCTTTAAGAATTTTTAGTATAGATAGTATTTAGAAAAGTTCAAAAAGATTTAGGATTTCCCAGAATGCTTTGACAAATTCCATAGATCAAATCCTTTTTTATTCCTCTGACAAAAATGTCCTTTTCCCTCTCTGCCTGTTCAAATTTTATTTCCCTCTGTGAAGTCTTGCCTGCATCTTTTAAGCAAATTTTTTTTTTTTTTTTCCTTTCTCTCTACTTCCATGCTGCTGATTTTCAGTATCTCTGTAGTGGCACTTTTTCACTTGAATGACAGATATAAATCTATGTCTTTTGACCCTGAACGTGGGGCAGAGAGTAAGTTTTTACTTATCGTTTTATATCTTTAGTATAAGGCATTTCACAGTCTTAGCCACTGTCCTTGCACCCTCCTTTGTATTTCTCTTGTTAAGTTATGTTAGGGCTGGGCACGTGTCATTTTCCCCCAGTTTTGTTTATTCGTAATTGCTGTATAGTACTATATAAGTTGGGCTTCCCCATTGGCTCAGCTGTAAAGAGTCTGCCGGCAGTGCAGGAGACACAGAGACATGGGTTTGATCCTTGGGTCAGGAAGATCTCCTGGAGGATGAAATGGCAACCCACTCCAGTACTCTTGCCGGGGAAATCTCATGGATAGAGGAGCCTGCAGGTTACAGTCTAAGGGGTTCCAAATATTTGGACACAAGTTAGTGACTAAACAACAACAACAAGCTATATAAGTTAAAGGTGTACAGGCCGTTGATTTTTAAATATTCTTGTTTCCCTAGTCTGAATCTCATGCCCTCATTAGCCCTACTTCATTTTGCCAACACGTGCATTGAGATTTATTATCCATGCTAAGGCATCACTCTAATTCCCAGTGGTATATACTGAATAAATGAATGAGAATAGCTTGATTGTAGAGTGGATACAGTGTAATTTTCAGGACCCTGGAAGGGGAGGTAGGCACAAGAGGGTATACATCTCTTGAATGCCTGTGATTGATATGTGTTATTTCATGAAGCTTTATGATGAGTACCACCTTCTTTTTATAAATGAGAAAATAGCTTCTAAGGTTTAGGACATGTCCCAAGAATAAATAAGCTACTCAATAGTAGAATCGGATACGTCCTCAAGGACTTCTTAATTAAGCATCGTTAATATCCATTCTATATTAAATAATTTTGTGTGATGCTTTCCTTCCTTTTATACCTGATTAGAGATGCTAAAAGTAAGCTAGTGCTCCTGCCTCCCCACAAGGTATGAAAATAGCTTATTTTTAGGCATTACCTCTACATACTAGTTTAGTTTGAATGGGTAAACACATTTTTATTATTAAGCTTTATAGCTCATGAACTTAGGACTTCTGTTTTTGGCTATTGGCACTTTTAAGGTCCTATGTTACTCAATCACCAATGTTCCAGGGTGCCCTAGAAAATAGTTCTGCTTTAGGGTCATTGGTAGCCTCCATGTTTAAATATAGCTGGGCCTGGGTGACCCAACTATAGAATATACAGAGCTTTCATACCAATGTCATGTCCAGTTAAAATACTAAACACAAGTTCTCTTTGAAATTGTGATTTATTCCTTATTTGAACTTTGTTACCTAGGACTAATGCCATGAATTTAAAATTGGACAAGCATTGAGAAGGGAAGGAATAAGTTTCCATTATCACCATGTTTCATAGTTGTTTCTAAAAACATGTATGTACTTTAGTTGTGTGTACATCCTTACTTTCTTTTTTTGTTGTTGTTCTCCTTTTGTCCTTGTTCAATTTATTTCAGCCAAATATTTTGTAGCTTTTTTGAGCCAGTAAAATTAGTATTGATCTAAATTGTAGTAAAAGGAACTTGGCTGTTAGGTTATTTTCCAGATTTAGGTTAGTAAGAGAGAAGGAAAGGATATGGGAGACTCTGACAGTAATTCTTGATACAGTGAACCTTTATTTTGGCTACTGCATGGAAGTACTGAGCCAGATTTCTGTGTCTAGCCAAAGTTAATTGGGCTACATAAAACTCCAGTTATGAAAGTACTTGAAGTTCCATGGAAAAGTTCCATACCCCAGGCTAGAATGGTGTCAGTGTAGTTTATCTGGAAGTGCAGCACTGTGTGTTTCCTTGGGCCTTTTGTAATGATTATTACTGTTTAGAGCTGAGATTATTTTTCCATTTGGTCTTCTCTAAAGGAAAACTCTTCCCACTTTGCACGTTGACTAACATTTAGGTTCCTTTGTTTTATTATAATCACCGTACAGTCATGTTTAGATTGGAGGGAGCAGGAAACAAAAAATGTTCCTGTGACTCACTGAATGATTATTATGGATATATACCGTTGAAGTTACAAAACTTACTCTGTGAAAAGAGAAAGCATGTATCACATATATTGTGCTACTGAAATATTGCATGAAATATAGAAGAAAATTTGACTCAATGCAGTGTTCAGCTAAGCATTTTATATGAAGTTGCCACATCTAAACTTACTAGCATTCTGGCAATAATTCACTTATCGTTGTATTATTTTTAGTCTAAATCATAATGAATCTGATAGTTCTTTTTATGCATTTCGATATGTAGAATCAAACTTTTTTTAAATTTAGGTATAGTTATAGAATCAATCTTATAATTACTCTACTTGTTGCCGCCAAGTGACCTACAAATCCAAGTACCTCTGAAGTATCTCAGACTTTTATTCTGCTTTTGTATGTCAGTTATTGAAAGTCATTGTTAAGAGATATTTTCTTTTGCCAGATATTCTCAGAAATAGTAAAATCAAAATACTCAAATTCTCAGGCATTGAAAGTCAGGTGAAATAATTATACCTAGCTTTATATCTAAATATCATGATGCTATGTTTTAAAAGAAATGTTAGCTTTTTATTTAGGGGTAAGTAAGATGATACTACCTAGATACAACCTAGATAGCATATTAAAAAGCAGAGACATTACTTTGCCAACAAAGGTCTGTCTAGTCAAGGCTATGGTTTTTCCAGTAATCATATATGGATGTGAGAGTTGGACTGTGAAGAAAGCTGAGTGCCAAAGAATTGATGCTTTTGAACTGTGGTGTTGGAGAAGACTCTTGAGAGTCCCTTGGACTGTAAGGAGATCCAACCAGTCCATTCTAAAGGAGATCAGCCCTGGGATTTCTTTGGAAGGAATGATGCTAAAGCTGAAACTCCAGTACTTTGGCCACCTCATGTGAAGAGTTGACTCATTGGAAAAGACTCTGATGCTAGGGAGGGATTGGGGGCAGGAGGAGAAGGGGACGACCGAGGATAAGATGGCTGGATGGCATCACTAACTCTATGGGTGTGAGTCTGAGTGAACTCCGGGAGATGGTGATGGACAGGGAGGCCTGGCGTGTTGTGATTCACGGGGTCGCAAAGAGTCAGACACGACTGAACTGAACTGAACTGAAAATGATACTGGGCTTGCCAGGTAGCTCAGTGGTAAAGAATCTGCCTGCCAATGTAGGAGACACAGGTTGAATCCCTAGGTTAGGAATATTCCCTGGAGAAGGAAGTAGCAAACCACACCATTATTGTTGCTGGGGAAATCTCATGGACAGAGGAGCCTCGCGGCTGCAGTTCATAGGGGCTACAAAACAGTCAGATACCACTGAGTGACTGAGCGTGGTGCAACATAACCTAACATCACAATTTCCACCTTGTCATTCTTCCTGCTGCATCATGTTGACTCTCCTGTTATGTAATAAAGCGTGAGCACATTTTAATGTGAGTTAAACTTCATTTATAATTTTTATTTTATATTTTTCTAGTTTGATAATTTGTAATAGAAGAAAATTTGAGCATCTTTAGTTATTAAAACAGCATGCTTATTTAAACCCATGTTTACATTTTGCTCAGTTGGTAAAGAATCTGCCTGAATTACAGGAGACCTGGGTTCGAGCCCTGGTTAGGGAAGATCCGCTGGAGAAGGAAATAGCAATGCGCTCCAGTATCTTGCCTGGAGAATTCCATGGACAAAGGAGCTGGGCGGGCTACAGTCCATGGGATTGCAAAGAGTCGGACATGACTGAGTGATTAGCTCTACTTTTTTAAAAGGTGGTACTGACTGCATACATTTTCAAAACAAATATCTTTCATTTCAATGATTGGACAAACACTTCTGAAAGAAAGATGCCTTTTTTTCCCTTGTAACATCTGGATGTGTGTATGTGTGTGTATTTATACAAACAGTTCTACACACAGAGGCATATATGTAAATGAAGCCACATCTGTTCTAAAATGTGAGAGATTTCATTTCTGAAGCCTCATAAACAGTAAATAATACAGATGAACCTATTTTCAAAGCAGAAATAGAGACACTAGACAGAGAACAATGACACCAAGGAGAGAGAAGGTGGGATAGATTGGGAGATTGGGATTGACATATCTACACTGCTGCTGTGCTTTGCTGTGCTGTGCTCAGTTGCTCAGTCATGTCTGACTCTTTGTGACCCCATGGACTATAGCCTGCCAGGCTCCTCTGTCCATGGGAATTCTCTAGGCAAGAATACTGGAGTGGGTTGCCATGCCCTCCTCCATTTATACACTACGATGTATAAAATAGATAACTAATGAGAGCCTACTATATAGCACAGGAGAAGAAAAGGTACAATCTCTTCATAGGACGTGTATTAAATTAACCTTAAAAATGCATTTCAGTATACATTAGGTTTGATTCCACTTATACAAGGTACCTAGAATAGTCAAATTCACAGAGTCAGAAAGTATACTGGTGGGTGCCTAAAGAGCCTGGAAGTGGGGAGGGAAACTGGGGACTTAGTGTTTAATGAGGACAGTTTCAGTTAAGGAGGGTGCAAAATTCGAGATGGATGATGGTGAGAGTTGCACAACGATGTGAAGGTACTTATTGCCACTGAACTGTACAGTTCAGTATGGTTAAAACTGTATGTTTTATATTGTGTGACTTTTACCACAATGTAAATAAACATTAAAAAATTAAAGCAGGGGCTACTCTTTGTTGCGGTGTCTGAGCTTCTCGTTGTGCTGGCTTCTCTTGTAGAAGAGGGGCCCTGGAGTATGTGGACTTCAGTAGTTGTAGTGCAAGGCCTCAGTAGTCAGGGTGTACAGGCTTACTTGTCCCAAGGCATGTGGAAGCCTCTAGGATCAGGGATAGAACCCATGTCCCCTGCAGGCAGATTCCTAACCACTGGACCACCAGGGATGTCCAAGGAATCTAATGTATTTCTTAATCTTATTTCTCCATAGGTATTTTCTTTTCTCTGACTTTGAGATTCTCTCTTTGTCTTCAGTTTTCTGTAGTTTGGACACACTACACCTCAGCTTATTATTTGGGGATTTATCTGGCTTAGTGCTCTCTGTGTTTCCCGGATCTGTGGTTTGGCCTTTATTATATTTTGGAAAGTTGTGTATCAATATTACTGGAAATATTTCTTCTGCCCTCTTGTCTTTCTTTACCATCTGATATTCCAGTTACTGGTATGTTTGTTGCATGTTTTGAGATTTTCCTGTAGTTCTTGGATGTTCTGTACTTTTCATTCATTTTTCTCATTACATTTCAGTATGGGAAGTTTCTATTGACTTATCTTTAACGTCATTGATTCTTTCTGTGGTCATGTTGAGTCTTCTTATGGTCTCATTAAATTTATTCTTGATTTCTGTTATGATATTTAGCATTTCTTCTAATTATTCCTTAGAATTTCTCTCTGTGTACATTATACATGTGTTCCTGCATGTTGTCTACTTTTCCATTAGAACCTTTAACATGTTAATCATAGTATTTTAAGTTTCTTTTCTGACAGTTATAATGTGTTTCATGTTTCAGTATCTTTGGAATTTTTTCTTTCCTTTTGTCATGCTATGTGATTGTTTTGTGGGATATTGGATACGTTGAATTCATTATAGAGTATATTTCACAAAGATTATTCTTCTTCACCTGCCCTCACCAGGAAAGGATCTTTTTTTGTTCTTTACTGTGAGAACCTCATTGGTTTCTTTGGAAATTAAGACCATGAAGAAGTGGGAACCACACCCTCCACCCAAAGACTGGCCTTTAGGAGTTTCTCACTCTCAGGCTAATCCACAGTTGGCTTCCAGCAAGTCATCAAAAGTACCACTTAAAGTGTACCCATCAATTCATAGCTCCTAATTTGATGAAGACTGTTTGGGAGGTTGATATCTAATGAGTTCTATGAAGCCTTCATGGCACATTTTTCCAGTGTAGAACAAGAGGGCCTGAGATGTTGACAGTGATAATTTAGACCTGAACTGAAGACAATTAAATAGTCTATCTAGAGGCAGAGAAGTTCAGACTTCCTATTTTCCATCTCTGTGTCACCTCTGTACTTGATTTTTTTCCTCTTTAGTGACCCACATTTTCCCGTGATCTTACACATTTTCTCTTAAGAGAGAGAGAAAATATTATTCTGTAATAATGCCAAACATCCATGTGTGTATGCTTCTCCTTGCACACTCTGCTGAGACTTGGGAAGGATCCAGTTTGGAGATATGCTTGTCATACGCATTTATACATACAAACTCATTCTCCTGGTAATCTGCCAGTCTCTGACCATTTACTGTGTGTGTATTTTCCCTTTTTGCCTGGATTAAATGTTCCTGTAATTGTGTGTGTACTATCTCTGGTCACTTCACACTCTGGAAATTAAAGTGAATGAGCTTTGCTTATGTTTAATATTTAATTTCAATAGCTCTTTCTTTGTAAGTCACATATTCACAGAAGGTGACTCAAGAATCATTAGACTAAGTAGAAATTTAGTAACTTATGTTGTTAAGTAACCTTAGTTTTTTAAATACATGGGTTTTGAGATGGTTGAGATCAAATGAACCTTTGTTAGCTTCAGGGCCTTTTAATGGTGTTAAAAACAAGGAATGTTTTCTCCATTAGACTGACTTTCTAAATAATTTCCTGAATTTGGATATTGTAAAGAGAACTTGTAAGCTACCAGCACTTGGACTGAGCAGGTAGCCTGTTGTCTCGGTGCTTGACCAACTTTTTCTCTGTGAACCAGCTGAAGTATGATACCTCCTTTTTGAGCCCTCCCTTCCCTGGGCTTGCTCAGACGCAACAGATTCCTTGGTTTCTGTTTTCTCCTTAGGTACTGTGTACAGTGAGAGCCCTTTTAAGTATGATCTTTCAATTGGTAAATGCCCATTTTCAGAGTCACCATGGCATTATTCAGTCTATAAGAGCAGGAGTCATCTCATAATCCATTGCCTGACACCGTGCTTGGCATACAGTGGATACTCTCTGAATCTCTGCTGAGGGATGAGGGTGGGTGGGCGCATGAGTGCATGGGTGGACCTAAGTCTGTAAAGCTCATCTTTAAATAGCATAATGATTCCTCGTAATACACTTCTGGACCAGGTCAATAATGTAATACCTTAACTGTGAAACCAGATTGTCTCTGTTTGAACCCCAGTTCTGATGAATCAAGCTTTTGTGCCTTGAACAAAGTAGACTAATCTCACTGTCCCTCAGTTTCTTATTTTGTAAAACAGATAATAATAAAATCTCAGGTGTAATACAAGGATTTAGTACGACAATACACAGAAAGTGCCTGGAATAGCACCTGGCACGTAGTAAGCTGCTCTTAGAGTGTTTCTGTTCTTCTCATATAACCTATAAAGAGAAAGTAGAATTGCAATGTGCTAGGACAACAGACTCCCAGAAAAAAATCTGTCTTGGGGAAGCAGAGATGAATGGAAACTTAATTACGCTTGACAAAGATCAGATGACCTTGTGCTGTGAAAGGATATCTTTGTTCATGTCTTCTTTGTTAGGAGTGTGGCGGAAATAGGAAGCTGAGGTCACAGTAAGACCTCACCAGTGCTGCTGTTGGAGTCTCCTGGTTTCAGCTGAAATTGCAGTGTCATTGCAATTGCATTTGAATTGTTGACTTGTCTGATTTAGGTGAATACTTATGAGAGGGAAACAAGAATGAGGGTAACTATAGAATAATTCCTTCCTGGAGAAGGAAATGGCAACCCACTCCAGTATTCTTGCCTAGAAAATTCCATGGATGGAGGAGCCCTAGAGTCCATGGGGTCACAAAGAGTCGGACACGACTGAGTGACTTCACAATGATAGAATATTTGTTCAAACCAGGAAGGGATGGCTATTATTTTTACACTCTAACAGTGGACATAGAGTAGTTTCAGGCAAACCAGAATTACTTCTGAGAATTACTTACAAAATAAGAAGCACAGTAGACTATTTCAATATGCATGTGGTCTGGTTTGTATAAGAACCTTTATAGGACATTTTGGCCTCCCTGATAGCTCAGTTGGTAAAGAATCCTCCCACAATGCTGGAGACCCTGGTTTGATTCCTGGGTCAAGAAGATCCACTGGAGAAGGAATAGGCTACCCACTCCAGTATTCTGGCCTGGAGAATTCCATGGACTGTATGGTCCCTGGGGTCCTAAAGAGTTGGACACTACTGAGCCACTTTCACTTTCAGGACATTTTACCTTTGATAGGCATCTTTACCTTAAAGTCCTTTCAGAAGAAAATAAGGGGGTCATTCATTCCAATTCCATTTAATTTTGTTTGTTAGTAAATTAAAATACAGTGGAGTTTAGGTCTTGGCTACTATCCCCAGTCTCAGTGTCAGCTGGCTGGATCTAGGAGAAAAGGAACTGGTATTCCTTTTCTCTGTCATGGATTGAAAAGCAATGGAAACAAAGGAGCATGATGTGAATTAAGAGCTTAACTTTCTCTAATCTGAATTTTTAACCAATGATGACTTCCCTGAATTGAACTCCATTAAGCCAGTAGAGTTTAATCAGTCCATATCCTTTGATTGATAATTGAGAAAAGCAAAACCTATTCAAATTAGTGGTTTTCCTTGGTGATTCATCTTCTTGGTATCAGAACCAGACTAGAATTCAGGTTCCTGGTGCACTCAGATGGTAAAGAATTTGCCTGCAATGCAGGAGACCTGGGTTTGATCCCTGGGTTGGGCAGATCCTCTGGAGAAGGAGATGGCTACCCTTTCCAGTATTCTTTCCTGGAGAATTCCATGGACAGGGGAGCCTGGTGGGCTACAGTCCATGGGTCAGAAAGAGTCAGACACGACTGAGTGACTAACACTTTCTGTGACTGAATCCAGTGCTTTTATGCCGTACACTGGTTCAGTCATCAAAGAAATTTACATCTAAATAAATTAAATAACCCTCTCTATCCTTACTGCTGAAGATTTCAACCAAAAAAAGGTATGAAATTAGGGAATTATTTACATCTGGCTTTATCTTCTTGTGAGAGCATTTGGATTTTAGAGTTGTGGCAGCCTGCCAGTGGCAAATGGAGGTGCAGAGATCGCCTGCCTTTTATGGTGTCCGGGGATTGCTTGTTCTCTTTTGCGACCCAGCTGCAATGCAGCTGTTGTTGGCACTCCGGCTTCTCCACTCTCACATTGCAGTTTTCCTGACCATCCCCATGAGGTTTAACTTCTGAGCACGAGTGTCAGCTCTGAGCTCTGTGAGCCAAGGCTGCCTCTTGGGAACCAATCAGCGTAGCAGCTTTCCACGTCATGGCTAAACAGTTTGGGATGGAGCAGTCGAGCAATTTCTCATGACAAACAAAAAGCACCCATTTGCACAAACAGTGCAGCCGGATGGTTGGAGTTGTTGCAGTAGCTAAATCTGGGGGCTTTCCAATGACACTGACTCCTGAAACAGAGATCACATGGACCACTTTGTCCATCCAAAGTGTCCTACTAGTGTCTATTTTCTGTGAACTCGTGGTGGCATCTTATGGACCATGGAAGGCTAATTGAAATGGTGGTTTCTTTTTTCCCCCTTTGTATAAAGGAGCTATTGACAAAAGTGACAGGAGTGACATTCTGGGTATCACTCGAGCCTCATGATCTGTGTCAGATTTACCCACTGAAGCCTATACACGCTATCATGGAGGCAACAGGACTTCCCAATGAGAGTATGAAGTGTGTTTTCAGTATTTTCTTTCCCAATATATTTAAAGTTTTCATGCAGTTATGACTACCTACCATGCATCTGGCAGCTTTCTAGGTGGTGCTAGTGGTAAACAACCCACATGCCTAGGCAGGAGATGTAAGAGTTTCAGGTTCGATTCCTGGGTTGGGAAGATCCCCTGGAGGAGGGCATGGCAACCCACTCCAGTATTTTTGCCTGCAGAATCCCATGAACAAAGGAGCCTGGAGGGCCATAGTCCATAGGGTCTCAAAGAGTCAGACATGACTGAAGAGCCTTCACGCACACAGCATCTGGCCCTTGGCTAAAACTGAAGTCACTCAGTCGTGTCCAACTCTTTGGGACCCCATGGACTGTAGCCTGCCAGGCTCCTCTATCCATGAGATTTTCCAGGCAAGAATACTGGAGTGGGTTGCCATTTCCTTCTCCGGGGGATCTTCCCAACCCAGGGATTGAACCCAGGTCTCCCGCATTGTAGGCAGATGCTTTTGCTGTCTGAGCCACCAGGGAAGCCCCAGCTTTTGGCTAAGTGTTGACTAAATCAATCTCCTACAGAGGTTTACGATTAGAAGAGATTACAAGTGGGAATAAGAGTACATATGGTAAGGGTCTGGTAAGGGTCACAACAAAAGCAGGAATCAAATGTTCTCTTAGGGGACCCAGAAGGAAAAGACTCAGTTTAAAGAATTCCAGACTGGTTTATTTTGGCCTTGGTTATAATTGGAAAGTTAACTAAGAATTCTAGAATTTTGAGGCTTTCTCTTTTAATTTTCAATTCAACTATGAAAAAGTAAATCTACACATTAATCTTTATTTCTAATTCCAATTTATGTTTTGATTTTCTATGTTCTTTTTCCAAACACCCAATATGTCTCATTCTCTTCTACTGACATGATTACGTCCCCTCTCCTTCAGAGCCAGACATATTGACTGAGGGCATCAGTTTCCTCAACCCTCTCCCCAGACTTACCCCTCTCCTTCTGGCTTCCAGACCTATTATTCTGTAAAAATACACCATACTGAACTTACTTGTGTCTGATCTCTGTGTCACTAAACCCACTGGGAGTTTTTCAGAAATTGACATAATTGACTACTCGTGTCTTCTTGAAATACTGTTTTACCTAGTTCTCTTGATTTAGCCTGACTAACAAACCACATCTTTGACAGCTCAGATGTCTCAAAGGTACTGTATTATTCTCAGAACTGAGCTTGTGATTTTCCTCCCTTAACCTGGTCTTTTTTGATTATTTACCTACTTTATCTCAGTTTCAGGATCAGAAACCTTGAGGTCATCTTTGTGACCTCCATCTCACACCCTCTCCCTCTCCTATCCATCATGTAATCCTATCTGTATTACCTAAATATCCCTCCTGTCAGTCCACTAATCTTCCTCTCCATTATCAGCCCATCACTCTCTTTTAAAAGCCTGGATTAATCTGCCTGCATCCCTTCTGTTCCCATTACAACTGTTATCCACACAACCCTCAGAGTGATATTGACAAAACAGATAAGGACAAATTCCTGCATGTAATCTATGTGAAGGTGGGCTCTACCTTCAACCTTTTCGAATAGCCCACCTCTATTCCTTCTCTCTGGCTCCCTCACCATGGGTTCATGCAGTGTTTTTGCCACAGAGATTTTACTTTTGCTGTGTCTCTACTTCACGTATTTTTGTCTCCCTTCAACTAGTTAATCACACAGCTCTCAGATTTTTTAGAGCAAGCAGCACTTCCTTTGGAAGACTTTCCCAAGTACTTCAACTAATTCTAAGTGAAATTCACTTAGAATATTATGTTGTACGCATGACACCTACAGTTTTGGACTCTTCATGAAGGCGAAGGTTGGCCCTAATTCACCATTCTCATCCCAGTGCTTAACACTGCTGCTGCTACTGCTGCTAAGTCACTTCAGTCATATCTGACTCCCAGTAAATATTTGTTGGATTAAGCAAATCAATGAATAAACTTAATGGATTGCTGAAAGTTTATTGTTTCAATTACAAACACATATTTTTCTATTTAATTTATGAGTCAAAGAGAAATTCTGTGTACTATTCTGAAGTCTAAAAACAGCTGGTTTTGATATTTAAACATGATTTCATAATTATAAAGTAAAATTTTAGGATATATATATCTTCAATTTAATTGTAAATGTGTTTAAAGAAAATTTCTACTTCACCACAACATCCTCAGACATTTTAATAATAAAATATTGTCATAAATTTATATTATAGATGGAGAAGAGTTTTAACTGAGTTTAGAGTAGCAATGCAAAACACCGTAAGCAATTTGCCCAGATAGAGCTTAAGATGTGGTTGTATCCTATCAAATTAATTATCTCCAACTGAAATATTATTGTAGTATGTGTGGATGACCTCTTTAAGCTTGAAGGGAAAATATGCAAGTGAACAGAAGTAGAAAGGAAGTAAAAATTTGTTATATAACAGGAGATCTGAATAAAGCTAAACATCTTTCATTATGTAATATTTTAGAAATTGGCTATTTGTATTAATACCTTAAAATCTTAATTTTTTAGCTCATAAATGTCGAAGCTGTATAGAAAGCAATGTATATTTTTTTACTAATAAAATATTTAAAATATTTGTGAAAGTCAAGCTACTTATTTTAAACAGTAATTTAATATATTTTTCTTCTCTTTTACTGAAACCATGCTTTAAATAAAGGCTTGTTTTGTTTTTGTTTGGTTTTGTTTTTTCCCTTTTTTCTGTTTTTGCTTTCCTCTTGACATTCTTGCAAGTTTTCTTTTAACTTCTTCTCAGGGAAGCTAACAGATAACTGGTGTTTTTGCCAAAGCTTGATCTGTGACTTCCTCTCTGGTCAGGCTTTCTGAATTAGTCCTCCATATTCTCCTGCTGTAGCATCTCAATCAAATAGGAATTGATTGCTCCACTACACATGTACCTTCCTACCTACACTTGCTCTCAAGAAATCTTTTTCATGTATATTAATGATACCTGCATTCACCTAGGTGCCACAAGCCAAAGCTATGGAGTCATCTTTGACTCCTGTTTTTATGTTATATCCAATCTTATCAGTCATACATCTACAAAATACTCCACATCTAACCACATCTCACTGGCTCCACTGCTTTTACCCTAGTCTTTGCCATGGAGTATTAACAACCTCCTCAGTGGTCTCCTTTTATTCTGTGCCTGATGCAGTCCGTTTTCCAGTCAAGATCTCAGTTTTTTTTTTTTTTTTTTTTTGTAAAAATATGTGAGATCATGTTGTGCTTCTATCTAAAATCCTCCATGGTGTTCTGTTCTAGTTAAGAGAAATTCCAGGGCTTGCTTCCACAGCACATACACTAAAATTGAAAAGATGCAGAGAGGATTATCATGGCCCTCACACAAGGATGACATACATTCATGAAGTGTTCCATATTTTGTGTAGTTCCCAGAGGCTGTTCGGTGGCTTTGCTGGTTAATACCAAGGAAATGCTACGAGTCAAAGCAACATGTGACATCCAGTATTGAAACTGTGACTTTTACTACCAAAAAAAGTTAACTCCAGACTCCTTACAGTGACTACTTTGCCCTACACAACCTGATCACTCCAGTCTCTCACACTCATTTCCTGTGATTCTTTGTGGAGTTTACTCCCCTGCTGCCATATTGGTTTTATTGTTAGGCTCTAACATTCCAAACATGCCATGTCTTTGCATGGTTCTCTCACTTCCTTTACTTAGGTTGCTTTTCCAGCATCAGCAGAGAATTTTCTTGACGACTTTCTCAAACTCCATCCCAGTGTGTGTTGCTCTCTCACATTAGCCTGTGTTATTTATTTATTTATTTTTTACCAAACTACATTAGACCGACAGTGTCACTGCTCCTGTGTGAACCTAGCATTCCACCACTAGAGTGTGAACTGCAGGAGGGCAGGAACTTCATCTTGATTACCAGGACTGTAACACAGCATGGTACATAACAGGAGCTTAATTCACTTCTGTGTAGTGAAATGTCACATCTCTGAAGAATTCCCTTTCCAGTGGATGAAGTTGTTCTGTGTTCTCCGGACACTTAGTTTGACACTAATGCAGCAGTATTTTTTTAATAGTTTACTTTAGATGTGTACTTCCTTCTGCATCAGTCTTCAGATACCAGACAACCAACCCTCCCATTCACCTTTGAAATCCAGCAGTAAAATGAGCCAGTGAAAGAGATAGTGCTAGCCTCCTCTTTAAAATATTCTTTCATTAAAAAAAAAAGTTAATTAGAACATAAGCAGCATCTTGCAACCTGCTTATTTCATTTAGCAATGGATCATGAAATATCTGGTGGTTTAAATACTTTCTACAAAATCATTTTAATAGATACATATTTCCTTGAAATGGTATGTGGTTAACCAAGTCTGTGCTGATAGACACTGAATTTGTATAAACAATGCTGTAATGAAAATAAATAGCTACCTCTTGGAATTTACAGGTATTTCCTTAGGACAAATAACTAGAGATAAAATTGTTTAGCAAGTGTATCTGTGACTTAAAAGTTTTGAGGCATATCAAATTACTCCCAGGAATATCTTACTATCTTTTTCTATACTTTAGCTATGTGTTAGCTGAGTGCAGTTTCTAATAGCCATCAGGAATACTGAGTTCTGTAATTTGGGACCAACATTGCTAATAGATGAATAATAACATCTCAATGTTTTAATTTACCTTTTAGGTAAATTGGATATTGAGTAAATGTAACATATCTTTTTTAGGGATATTGACCCTTATATTTTGGTATTAACAAGCTGCTGATTTGTGCCTGTTGCTCATGTAACACGTTTGACATTGAAGCCAGAATACCAGCTTCATATGGCTGATGGACTTTAACTTCTTCAAATGAAATTCAGTCTGCTGAAGTCTTTTATCCCACTTTGCCATTTCATTTCAACCAATTTTGTGGCCTCCTCCCGTCCAAAGATTCACCTAAATCTGAAGGCTTATTGGTATTCACAAAGCTAGGAAGGAAGCTGCCCGAGTCAACCAGGTCTGAGCTAATTCCTCACCCTGAAGTCTGATGGCTCTGCAGTGGGACCTGGGATGGGTTTCAGGGAAGCTTTTTTCTGGTCTGGGAGTTGTGGTTCTGAGCTCCAGCCTTGCCCAGGCATGCCCCAGAGCCATACCCCGCTGCTGAGGTCTCAGCACTTATTCTGGATGCTACCCCTGGACACTGTGAGGTCACTCCCTGTCACGACTGGCTGCCCTTAATTTGACATATGTTTAGGCTTAATGACAATATATTTCAAGTGTCTGTGAAGTGGCTTCTGCTTTGGGACGTTTAGGGAAAGAGATCACCAAAGACCTGACAGTTATAGAAGTTGAAACTTGAGGGACAATTCAGTGAGAAACACAAACTATTATCATTAAGCTATTTAGCCACATTCATTTTTTTTTTTTTGGTAGCATTATTCTACTATTTTTAAAACTTTTTAGAAGAAATAGTATTCTGCCCCTAAAAAAATGAATGTCATCATCAAATTTTGGGTCCCTGATAATTTGATGGTAAATATTGCAGTAGTATAATAATAAAGCATTTCATCCTGAAGGTTATCATTGCCCTTGCCCCTTGACTTTGCCTTTAATTAGGGTTATCTCTGACTGATTATGCATAATGACTTAGAGAGGGACTTTAGAACTAAATGGTTTGATGTAAATCATCTTCCTTAGTAAGATTTAATTCAATTGTTAGATTTTTTTTTTTAATGATCTATTTCATGTGAGGAGAAAACATTTTATATCCTGAAGACACTTCACATATAAACACTGATGTTAAGATGTACTATCAAACAATGCTTCTTCTGTTTGTTAAATGAGGACGTTCACAAATTATTTTTTCAAGGCTGTTTTATTGCTTTTCCTTTTGCACTCAAACTATAATGCAGCTATAAACAACACATTTACCAAACTATATACAAGCTTTCGGGCTTCATAGGTGGCACAGTGGTAAAGAATCCACCTGACAATGAAGAAGACACAAGAGACGCGGGTTCAATCCTTGGGTGGGTAAGATCCCCTGGACTGGAAAATGGCAACCCGCTCCAGTCTTCTTGCCTGGAAAATTACATGGACAGAGGAGCTTGGGACTGAGCATGCACACACTAAGCATGCATATATGCTTTTGCGTGCTCAGTCGTGTCCAACTCTTTGTGACCCCATGGACTACAGCCCACTAGAAAAAGATTCTCTGGCTATGGAATTCTTCAGGCAAGAATACTGGAGTGGGTTGCCGTTCCCTTCTCCAGGGAAGAACCCAGGTCTTCTGCCATGCAGACGGATTTTTTACTACCAGGGAAGCCCATATAAGCTTTTAGATCCATTTTATTGGCTGCTTCCCTTTCTTATTTCTTGTCTACGTAGATACACGTTTGAATGAATGGCCAACCGTTATCATCATCAGACATTCCCTCAAAATAAACACAAAATGTATGAAAGTGACTGCTGGATCACAATTGCAGAAAGAGATTCATCTATAGTAAACTTAAAGCAGCGTCTAAATAGGAGTAGGGCAACCTAAGGAAAATCCTCTGGTTTAATTTTTGTATTATTCCAACTGATGTTACTGGGTTGCCTAGTTGACTCAGTGGTAAAGAATCTGCCTCCCAATGCAGGAGATGCAGAAGACAGGGGTTTGATCCCTGGGTCAGGAAGGTCCTTGGAGAAGGAAATGGCAACCCACTTAATTTTGCCTGGAGAATCCCATGGACAGAGGAACCCGGAAGGCTGTATAGTCCATGGGATTGCAAAAAAGTTGGGTACGACTGAACACCCATGGCTGCAACTGGTGTTCCTACCAATGCTGAAGACACAAGTAATCCCTTATTGGGATATGAATATTTGGGTGAGAATCAGGCTAGTCTGAGGACCACTTTTTATGGTTTATCAGGAGGTTTGGGTTTAATCCCTGAGTTGGAAAGATTCCCTGGAGGAGGGCACAGTAACCCATTCCAGTATTCCTGCCTGGAGAATCCCCATGGACAGTGGTGCCTGGCAGGCTACAGTCCATGGGGTTGCAAAGAGTTGGACACAACTGAGCGACTATGCATAGCAGAGCACAGACCTTGGCTCGTGTGACAGTTTCCACATGTAAAGTGGAGAAATCACTGCTTTATTCATAGCTCTGTAGTTTACTGAAAATGTGACCACGTGAATAACTAAAGAGTTACTATATGCTATTAAGTTATGTACGAGAAAATAGTGGTGGCCTGTTCATTTGTTGACTGATAATTATATTTATAGAATATTTGGATGGCTATAGATGAAAAAGTAAAGTCTTAAGGGAGTAATCTAGTTTAGAGGACAAGATTAGTTTGCTACTTACATTACAAATATATACATGCAAGAATGTAGAATCTTGATATTTTCAGGTCATTCAGTAAAATAGCACTTCTAAGCTGTGGCATCAAAACACACTTGTGTGTAGGGTGGTAGATGTAATGAGTGATTTGCTACTAAAAATAAGTAAAAAAATTGGTGTATGGTTAACTTTTAAAAATGAGACAGTTCAAGCTGAAGCCATTAATAGTATATAGTTCTCTCATGTTTAATATTCCTGAGTGCTTCCTTAAGTCCTACTTTGTCCTTAACTCCAGGTTTGGGAGGAATTGTGTATGTGTAAATATTACTATGTAAGTATCTATTTTTATATTCCTTTATTTTGTAGTTGGAAAAAGCATTGATCAGCTGTCGAAAGAGATACTGTTTACCTTGTATACCTGCTCAGGTGGGCGCCTGTTTCTGAGCAGGGAAGGTAGCATCCAGTTTAATTAGAAAACAAAATAAATGTGCTGCAAACTAATCAGACGCTGTAGAACAGGCTATCTAAACTTTACTGAATATTTACGTTAATGTGTATGTTTTACTGCTGCCAATCAGAAGAGGACCTGGCCAAGACTAGTTCTGATTGAGAATACTTGTTTTCATGAATTTAAATGACACTAATCTTGAGTCTGTGTTTTTCATACTCAGTAAAGTGCTGCAAAGTTGACAAGTAAATCAGGAAATCTGAAATCTATAGTAACATTAAAGATGTGAGCTGGAAGAGTCTTTTATTGGAGGAAGGGAAAAGTGATAGGAATGAGTGACATTTTATAGGAAAATTGTGAAGTTTAGTTTCTACCATAACATAAAGTTCTACAAAGTATTTTTGAATTTTGGTAATTAGGAACCAGATAGTGGCCTTCAAGGTGGAAATAATGATTTTTTTTTTTTTTCGAGGAGATAGGAGAAAAATCAAAGAATGTCAGAGCTTTTTATGCCACCAAGTAAAAACCCATCTTTCTCCTTTGATCACTGTTTACTCAAGTGCCAAATTATGAGGAAAATAAAAATCTCAGACGATTATATAAAATTGCTGAAACCAGTAATTTCCCCTTGACTTAACAATTTTTAGCAACCCCTCAAAATTGGTATTATGTTCATTTTTCCAAGTGAGGTAAAAGAGGTTCAGAGATGTTACAAAAGATACTCAGAGTCACACAGATAAATAAATAGAGGCAGCAAGATTCAAACAGAGGTTTGTTCGGCTCCAGGCCAGATCCCTCAATGAGAATCAGAGAAAGTCGTTGTTAGCACTCAGTTCTCTAGCTGACTCCCTTGCTTATTGGGTTACTTGTTTTCTATGTACTTCCTGCAACTCAGACTTGGAAGGGACACTCTGTGTGGTTCAGTTGAGTATCCGTACTACTTAGTACAGCACAAGGAATTCAATAAAATTTTAACTTAAAAAAAACAAATGAATATGCCAATAAGTCATAGACCTGGCAGTGGAAACGACTCCAGTGGAAGCCACTCCACTCACATTTCCCTTATTTGTCACACTGACCACAGTCCCTTTTTCTTGGTTTTCTCAAACACCCCAAACAATACACGCAATGAGTAAGGATGGTTGATATGAGGGGTTTTGTATAACCAGAGGCTACTCCATAATGCTTGCTTGTAAAAATGCTGACATAATCTAAACGATGCCAAGAAAAAACCTGCTGAGACATGATTTTTCCTTCTTCTCTACTTTTTAAACCGAAGTCCCTCTAAAACAGTACTAGTGAAAAGAATAAACTTGATTAAACTCAGTGTTACCTCCCTACTACCCTTCCTATGATCCAGTGATGTGTGTGTTTGGTTGGCTTATGCATCTGGTTGAATCTTAAATTTTATATACTCTCCTGAGACTTTATTTTCCACATAATTTGGCACTTGACTAAATAGTGATCAAAGTAGAAAGATGGGTTTTTACTTGGTGGTTTGCTGCTGCCGCTGCTAAGTCGCTTCAGTCATGGTTTGCTACTTCCCACAAAAAAGAATGTTCTGGCCTTCGATATATTTGTTTTGCATCTAGGAGGTGGTAGGGGCTCACTGTTTTAATAACCTGGTTCATTTGAGTAACCTGAGATGACTGGCCTTTGAATTTTGATTTATTTTTTAAAGCTATACACTGCTGCTTTAGCTCAGTCAGTAAAGAATCTTCCTGCAATGCAGGAGACCTGAGTTCAGTCCCTGGCTCTGAAAGATCCTCTGGAGAAGGAAATGGCAACCCACTCCAGTATTTTTGCCTGGAAAATCCCATGGACAGAGGAGCCTGGTGAGCTACAGTCCATGGGGTCACAAGAGTCGGTTATGATGTAGCAACTAAACCACCACCACTGCTGCTTTGCCAGTGGATTGTACACATAAGGATTTTACTACACTGTTTACTGTGACAGTGATAAGTGAGCCACTCTCTTCTCTTCTGTCCTTAAAACTTAAGTGGAATAAAGTTCACAGACGCCTTTATATTTTTGTATAAAACATTTGTCCAGGCTCTTTACCAGTGATAGTTTTCATTTTGTATCTTTCTTTTATTTTCTTGTGCAAGTTCTTAGTATTTTATTTTCCAGTGATGGTTTAAAGACTGACCATGTGTTTTGAGGCTCTGAATAAAGCAAGATATAGTCTTTGTCATTCAGAACTCTGTATTTTATTGCATACTGTGTATGTATATATATGCAGAGTATATCATGTGAAATACCAGGCTGGATGAATCAGGAGCTGGAATCAAGGTTGCTGGGAGAAATATCAGCAGGTTCAGATATGCACATGATGCCACTCTAATGGCAGAAAGTGAAGAGGAAATAAAGAGCCTCTTGATGAGAATGAAAAAGCTGGCTTAAAACTCAGTATTCAAAAAACTGAGATCATGGCACCCATCCCATCACTTCATAGCAAATAGAAGGGGGAAAAGTGGAAGCAGTGACATTTTATTTTTTTGGACTCCAAAATCTCTGCAGATGGTGACTGTAGCCATAAAATTAAAAGATGCTTGCTCCTTGGAAGAAAAGCTATGACAAACCTAGACAGCATATTGAAAAACAGAGTCATCACTTTTGCAGATGAAGGTCTGTATATTCAAAGCTATTGTTTTTCCAGTAGTCATGAATGAATGTGAGTGTTGGACACTAAAGAAGGCTGAGCACTGAAGAACTAATGCTTTTGAACTGTGGTGTTGGAGAAGACTTTTGAGAATCTCTTGGAGAGCAAGGAGATCAAACCAGTCAATCTTAAAGGAAATCAAATTTGAATATTTAATGGAAGGACCAATGCTAAAGCTTAAGTTCCAGTACTTTGATAATCTGATGCAAAGAGCCAACTCAATGGAAAAGACCCTGATGCTGGGAAAGTTTGAGGGCAGGAGGAGAAGAGGGCAACAGAAGATGGGATGGTTGGATGGCATCACAAACTCAATGAATATGAATTTGAGCAAACTCCAAGAGATAGCGAAGGACAGAGAAGCCTGTCCATGGGGTCACAGAGTTGGACACAACTTAGCAACTGAACAATAACAACATTCTACAAATAAAATAAGTTAACATTTATTATAAGCATAGAATATGCCTATCTACTGTAACAATACTTCATGTGTATCCTTTCAGATAATTCTGTAATCACATGAAATAGATTTTATTATCATTGTATTGAAAAATAATAAATGCTCATTTTAGAGCACTTTTAGGTTTACAAAAAAAGTTGAGCAGAAGATACAGAATTGGTATATAGTCTCTTATCCTCCTACACTTCTCTGGTTGAGTTAACTTGAACTTGTCTTGTACATGTTACAACTGATGAGCCAGTACTGATACATTATTATTAATTAAAGGCCATAGTATACATTAGGGTTCACTCTGTGCTGTGTATTCTATATGTTTTTGACAAATGTAGAATGACATGTTATCTGTCATTACAGTACTATACAGAATAGTTTCATTGCCCTAAAAAATCTTCTGTGCTCCACCTGCTCTCTTTTTTTGTAATAAAGAAAGTTATAGATGAAATTATTCTCCAAGGGTCATTTAGCTACAAAAGTGTGAGAGCTGCTCTGCCTCCTGAAATCTGTGCTCTTAACTCATATTGTAGACTTCCTACATCATCACAATTATTTAATCATTTAGGGAATCTATCTTGGTAAGATTCTTGCTAATTCTTACTAACTTCAAGAAAGGGTAATATGTGTAGCAAGTATTTTGCTTTTGCTTTCCTTTGAAGTTAAAACACTGTGAGAAATATCGCAGAAGAATTTTTAATGTTTAATTATTGGATATTTGGCAAAATGTTTCTTATAAATTAAAGAGGAGTTATTGACATTAGTATCGTTAGTAAAATGAAAGAGAAAGTCAGTGGTCTGATCATATAGTTATCACTAGCTGATCATGGGTGAGTAAAAGAGCAACAGAATGAGCTTTTTAAGCAAAATGAATAAACAAAAAGGAGAGGTCTTTTGGAGACATGAGTCAAAGTTGCATAAAATGTAGAATATTAGGTTAATCATATACCTCTATCTTTGGAATAATTATCTCCTTAACAGTGGTTTAAAAAATATGTATGTGAAGGGGAAAGAAAAACATCACATGAAGCTAATGTGGTAGACAGTGTATGAATTAGAAGGAACGATCAGATGAGATTGTTTCTCTTTGCTTTAGACCCACAGCTTCTGGGCACCACCCATGACTTGCTTCTACCCAGTTAACATAGATCTTCATTTTACCCTTGCCACACAGGACAGGGCTTTTTTAGGAAGGGTCTTCTTTGGACTTTTCTCTTACCTTGAGTCACCCCCTTTTTGTTACTCTGTAGGCAGTTTTGGTTCAGAAACTACAACACAGCAAAGAATGTCTAGTTTTAGAATCTGCCTGGATTATGCTATTAATTCATGAAAAATCAGTTTATTACATATAAGCCTTTGCTCCTACTTTTTGCTTATTTTCTTCTGATATTGATGCTAATGTTTACTTAAAACTGTAGCTAGGGAGATCTAGCTTTAGACTAAATCCTGATTTATGTATGTTGTAGTCCTGACTGACAGCAGCAAGGATTTGCTTGAGATTCAACAAATTATGACTTAGTTTCTTCCTATATAAAGTAAACATTAGGACAAAATCATCTCAAAAGCTAAAATGATCATCATTCTTTACAAGGAAGAATGAATGAATGAATGTCGACAACGTAAATTGAAGGGAAAAAATAAAATAGAAAATGAAAACAAGTTTCCCACCATTCCTGAAAACTCTCTCATCCTTTTGGTTTCCGTGAAACCATTTTTTCCCTTTTTTCTCCTGCTCTCCTGGTTCTTCTCTGTGACATCTTTGATGAACTCACTCTGTCTCTTCTGATCTTGATGTTTCTAGGATTCTGACTTCAGTCTTCTCTGTCAACACATTCTGCTCAATCATCCCATTTAGATAAAAACAAAGCACTGCTTTTTGATGATGCATACCAGGTAGACATTAGTCTACCTCATATGGGCTCAGGAGGTAAAGAATCCCTCTCGATGTGCTGCTGAATCATCCATTTTCTCTGTTTTTCAAGGGTCGTAAGAGTGAGGCTGAAAAGTTCTTCTTGAAGGCTATTGAGCTGGACCCCACCAAAGGAAACTGTTACATGCATTATGGTGAGTGGTTGATGGTTTTTTCCATGTCCCCCACAATTACAGTGAATGCTGATATGAGATTCAGGTTGCACTGGTAAAGAACACTTTGAGAGAACATTGACTTCACCATTGCAGATATAGCCTTGAGCTGTATTCTTGCCTTCTTGTTCAAAGCAGTCATGATAACAAGGGCTATGACTTATGTTTTAGTTATTTTCATAGGACTTCAGTGGTGAAAGGTATTTTCAGTCCCTCCCCACCCCCCCAGTTCAGTTTGGAGTTTAAATGAGGTCTCATCAGCAAATCATCTCACTCCTTGCCTGATGCATGGTATATAATTAAAATATTAATATTAGTTCTCTTTTCATTCTAAATGATAATATATTATTCACTGAATGTAATATTTTGAAGTTTTAGAGTCTTATATTTTAGCCACAAAATCTTGCTTTCTGGAAGATTTGGAAGTACCCCAGCCTCTAAAGGCCTGAGATTGGGGTCAAGGATAAAAACTGTAGACTATAAAGGATGTGTCTTTCACTAGGTTTAACCTCAGTTTATCTTAACCAGTCCAGAATGAACTTATGTAACAAATCTGTTACACTCCACATTGTCCTCAGCAGTGAGTCATGTGTTCCGTGAGGCACTGTATGTAGCTGGTTTGGTGTCGGGTAAGATGTAGATTTCTACCTTATTTGCATTTACAATAGCTTTCAAGGAGCTGAGAAGCATTTACTTTTGCTGATCCCTTGGAAAAAGAATTTTTTTTTACCACTATTGACTTGATGTGTTAAGTTATTATCAGGTAGTAAACATAAAGATGAATGGGAATGAAATATCTTGAGGAAATAAAACTAATATATTTGTATGATATTAAATTCCTTCTCCTATTTTCCAGCTAGTAAAAATGAATCAGTGATGGGCTATGAGTGTGGAAAATGAAAAATTTTTAATGGAGGATACACTTAATTAACCATCAGTTCATTTGTTTATTTATATTGTGTGTATATGTTTATAAATGTAGGGTTGTGATGATACTTTATCTTTTCAGCATAGCACAGCATGTAATTTTCATGCAACTAACTGCATCACCACCCCTGACTTTCTTTCACAATATAATTTTATTGCCATGTTAAGATAGTAGTCAACTAATTTAAGTTTACTGCAGAATTTATTTTTTCAAGTTTTCTTATATGAAGTGTTTTAAATTAGGGTTTTCACATGCATACTATTTTGGGTACCCCTACTGAGCTAAAGTAATTCCCTGATTATTTTCTTGGAGTGCTGAGGGGCCTCTTGTCATTTTATGAAATAGTTTTTTTTTTTTTAATCCTATCTTTCTGCTTGCATTTTCTGTACCTCAAACTAATTCTACTTACTGCATCATCTAAGCTTCTTTCCCATAATTTTATTATATATATACTTTAGATTTTTCACAACCAATTCCTTCATCATTGCTTCATTTGAAATGCCACTAGAAAAAAAATACTATTAATTAATTTTAAGAATTCGCTCCCTTATTCTGACTTTTCTGTCTTTACCCACTACTAATCTTTTAATTTATTTGTATGTTTCAATATTCTCCTGAATTTTTTTTTTCCTGGGGTGTTAATAGGGAGTATTACTTGCAGGAGAAATTTTTTGATTTAGTTTTAACAGAAAATGCAATAGATTCTTTATTGTGTAAGTTATTAGAAAAATAGTGATAAATGTTCTGTAGGTGAATGTGTAAAACTAATTCTTCTTAGTACTCTGGTTTTTTAAAAATTTTTGGCATAGTTTTCTAAGGGAGGGATGACTATATAATTAAATATGCTTTTATGGATAGTTTCAGTATTTTTCCCCACTCTGGAATAGGAAATGGAAAGGAGTCAAAAAATGAGGCATCAAAAAAGAGTACTTAAGGCAAAATAACTACAAACGCACAGGACCCATAACTGAGTGCCTGATACTCCCTTCTCACTGTGTTCAAGTTATTTTAAAATGTACATTTAAGGGAATGTTAAAGTTTTTATTTAGAAGAAGTCTTCTTCAAATGAGTAAAATTTAGAACTGAAAAGTTCTTTTAAATTTATCTAATGTAACCTCTGATGTACAAATCAGTAGATTGAAACCTAGACAGATGAAGTTTTTGCCCAAGTTAGTTGTAAGTAACTAAATTTTGCATCCCTTGATAACTGTCCTTGCTTTTCTCCTATAATACATATTCCATTTCTTTTGACAACATTGTAAATAGACACAATTAGATAGACCCAAAGCATCTATTGTAGACAGACACAAGGTGGCTGGGTAGGTAGATGGGTATTTTGGATTTGTCAGCCCTTTTGTGCAGTTTTAGAATGTCAAATTCATATAAATCACAACTTAAAATTCTTAGCGAAGAGTTTTTATTAATTTTAATTTGTATAAGATGCAAAGCACTGTTCTATTTTCAGAACAGAAGTTGTGCTGGGTAGGTGTAATAAATAGGATGATGTCCTTTTCAGAAAGTGATATGATAGGAAGTAGAGTACAAGAATTCTTGAAACCAAATAGTCAGGTGAAACATCTTTGAGGAGGTGATATTTGAAATCCAAGCTGATATTTTAAATTTTGCAACTCTTTGAAGAGCCAGAAAGGAGCATTTCAGACAAAGAAACAAAGTTTAAAGGTCACAGGCAAGAACAAGCTTGTGTTCACAGCAAAGAAAGAGGCTACTATGACCAGAGCTTATTAAACCTGATAAAAAGGTGGGAGGAGATGAGACTAGAGAGGAGGCAGAGCTAGAGCCCCCAAGCCCAGGAGGCTTTTGCAAGCTAAGGAGTTCACTTTTTATTTTAAGAGCAACGGAAGGAAACATGTGGTGAGACAAGATTAGAGAAGGATCAGAGTAGCGCAAAGAGAACTGGATTGCAGTCTCATAAGCGAGAATGATGGTGGCTTAGGCTGCTGGAGAGCAGTTGTGGGGACGTAAATATTTATAATGAAATTATATATTTACCTTCCTTAGAAAATTCTGAGGTAATTAACAGGAAGGACCTATTTTTCATTTTTGTACCATCAATATCCAGCATATTACCATATCACAATAATGCACAATAAATGCTGAGCTCAGTTAACTTTAGATTTGGACACAGGTTCCAAAACTGACTGAAAATTTGTTATGTTAAATTTTGTATTACTCCTTGTCCAAGAGGATACATGCTATGGTGTTTATATCACTTTTTTTTCCCCACTTACTGGTTGTGAATATTCTTAAGGGTATTTATGCCCATGGATTGAATGAATAATGACCCTTCAGCTTAAAAATAAAAGTTTAAATGAAATATTAATGTTAAATGAATATTTGTATAATGTATATGAAATGTTAAATATTGTTTTGAGTCTTTTTTTTAATGCTTTTGCAAATGGTAATGAACATGCCAGAGTGGGTGAGTTTTGTTCTATTGGAAATTTACTCTGCCTGGTGATTGTGGGGTTTTGTTTGTTTGTTTGTTTGTTTGTTTTAGCTTATTAATGGTACAGGTGACTTGGAGTATGCTATCCAGTTGGGACTAGACAGAGGATATTATAGGAATTTATAGTGACTGCAATGGCAGTTAGAAGGCAGTATTTAAAAGTGTTATTATAATGTTATTTGTGTTTTGAACCCACTAGTTTTATGCCTTGGGTGAAGGGATTACATTAGAGATTGCCATTTTTTCATCTTGTTGAGTTTCAGGAAAGAAAGCTAAGAAGATTTATAAAACTGATTTAATAAGTTAGTTAAATGTAGCCTATGTGGTACGTATAGTCTCTGGGATTAAGATTCATCTATAAAGTGAAAATATTGATATGGGCTTCCAAAGTGTTTGCCAAGTCATACTTCACATTGGTACTAATATATACTTAATTTCTCACTGGTCTTTCATCAGAAATTTTAAGGAATGTAAAAGAAATATGTTTCAAACTATGCTATTGGTACTAGTATAATGTATTCATATCTCTTCAAGCTTACAGTGAACTTCCATGTCCACATAAAATAAATCATATCTGGTCTTTAGAGAATTTAATTTATTAATAAGTGAGCATTTGGTGCCTGGATGTCTCTTCTGTGCCTGTTAGTGAAGGGATTCTCCATAAATTTTCTTTTGGCTCCAACAGGAAGCTTCTGCCGAAAGAATGAAAGTCAAGACAAGTCCCTCCTTGTTTCTTGGTCTTGTTTTGTGTTTTAAAGGATTACTGGAAAACCATTTTGTCAGAAAGAATATTTTGTAATTTTTTTTTTTACAATACATACTAGTAAATTTGATGTAGACTGAAAAACTAAAGTCAGTATGTCTAAGGTATCTACTATGCATAAATCTGGGACAGATATCAAGTCATTAGATATTAAGCACCAAAGCATAAAAAATTAAAAGGGAGCAGATTGTGACAAATTCTAATAAGAAGTACTTCTTTATGTAGATCTTGGATGGTTCTTCTTTTCCTATCTGTCTCTTAACCATATGTTCTAGGAGCAAAGACTTTAGCCTCCTTTTCTTTATTATTGATCCTTTCTCTCGGTGATGTTCATTTCCAAGGATTCAGCTATATAATGATGAGTCCTTTTTAAGATTTTAACATTTCATTTATTTACCTATTTGGCTGTGTTGGGCCTTAGTTGTGGCATTCAGGACCTTTGATCTTCATTGCTGCATGTGGGATCTTTAGTTGCTGCTTATGAACTCTTAGTTGTGGCATGTGGGATCTAGTTTCCTGACCAGGGATCAAACCCCAGGGCCCCTGTGTTGGGACCAGGGTCTTAGCCATGGGACCACTAGGGAAGTCCCTATAGTGACTCATCCTGATCTTCTTCCTCCAACTCAATATTTATCAGGCACCATAAATGTTACCAGACTCAGGTCTGACTGCTTGCTGCTCAAAAACCAATACTCCAGAGGCATGTACTGGTAGAAAGGAAAAGCTGCTTTAATCAGAAGGCTGACTATCTGGGGAGAAGGCAGACTCATGTCCTGAAAGCAGCTCAGAAGATTCTGCTTAGCTATGATAGTTTTTATTTATTTATTTATTTTTTAATTTTACTTTATTTTACTTTACAATACTGTATTGGTTTTACCATACATCAACATGAATCCGCCACAGGTGTACACATGTTCCCAATCCTGAACCTCTCTCCCACCTCCCTCCCCATACCATCTCTCTGGGTCATCCCAGTGCACCAGCCCCAAGCATCCTGTATCCTGCAAGGAATCATTTCTTATATGATATTATACATGTTTCAATGCCATTCTCCCATATCATCCCACCCTCTCCGGGCAAAAGGGGGAAAGGATCTCTGAGAATCATCAAGGCAAGAGGTCAAGCTCTGCATCTTTTTCCATTGCGTGCAGGCTAGCTGACTCCTCATGATCTCTTCAGGTGTTCTCTTGCCTGTGTTGTCTGCCTGCAGAATTGCTAAGGGGGCTGCTGGGCATAGAAAGCTAGTCATTCTTTAACTATTTAATCATTTATTCTTCTTTTAATCTTAGGAAAGAATCAACAGGTTAGGCAATGTATTGTGGGCATTCAGTAGAGCATAAGTCAGGAATTAGGGTAAATGTTCTAGTGATCTCATTTCTATAAGGTTTAAGCAGAAAAGAAATAGACAAACAGGAAAGGGGCAAACGAGTCTTACAAATCCCCATTTGTCAGACACTATTCTGTCTCTATGAGATTAGGGGTGAAAGTCTGTCTTCTGAAATTTCATGCTGACTTAAGGGCACCATATTCTGAGTAGTAGGTGTTGACATGGCTCTATAGCATGTCTTTGCTGACAGTCTTAGTTGCCTGCTTACATATATGAGCAGAGCAAGCTACAATTATTCTGACACCCACAGAGTTATCAATTATTATGAACAGTAGTGTTAATTCCTTTCTCTCGAGGCTCATTCTGCTCAAGATAGAGCAGCTTATGCCATGGCTGTGGTCTGGTCATCATTCAGTTAGCTTTCCTTTCTGGTAGTAGTTATAGTTGGGGCTTTTCTTAGGGCTCAGACAGTAGGGAATCTGCCAGCAGTGTAGGAGAGACCCAGGTTCAGTCCCTAAGTTGGGAAGATCCCTTGCAGAAGGGAATGGCTACCCCTTCCAGTATTCTTGCCTGGAGAATTCAGTGGGCAATTAGTTATAATATCTGTAAAACAACTCAAAAAATGTGTATCAGAAAGTGAAAGATTCTGTGACTCTATTGTCCTGATCATTAACTACTTGAGCTTGCTCTTTTGTGACTCATGAAACTTGAGAAACTTGAACTTTTCTACAAACAAGAGGCAAGGGAGATGGAGAGATCCTTGTGCTTGGGTGGGGGTTGGGAGGGGCAGCAGGATTCTCCCCAGTGTCATAAAGGTACAACAGGGAATAAGACAGGCTCCACTGTAGACTGAAAACTGGAAAAGGAGGCACAAATTATAAAAATAATGATTTAATTGTAATTACAATTAGTTTTTAAAAGGAGACAAACTGTCAACTAGGGGGACTTGACCTGGGTGGCTGGGGTGCAGGAGAGCTATGCCTGATGCATGTAAATGATAAGTAGGAGTTCTCTAGACAAAAGTGTATGAGAGAGAGGATGCAATGAAGAACATTAAACCAGAGAAACGCTTGAGGCAGAAGGCATAGCGTATGTCTGGGAATAGTTCAAGGATAGAACTAGAACCATAGTTAGATGCTAAGAAACACAGGGACTATACATCCAAACTGAAGTACATCCAGATTATGAGAGCTGATCATTTTTCATCTTGGGCCTACAGAGAAGTGTGATGTATTTTTAAGGCTAGAATTATAGGGTTTTTTTAATCATTACTATCAATAAGTTTAGAATCCTGAGAACTTATTACATTTGTCTTAACATTTTCTGATCTTACTCAGTGTTTTCTGACCCTGATTTTGTTTGGTCATTATTTAACCTCTGTGAGGTAGGAATGGATTGCAATTACATTTGGCTAAGACAATAGAAGTTCAGAATTTTCAAGTGACTCTCAGATCAGAAATTTTCAACATATGTCCATGGTGGGAGAAGAACTTGAAAATCCAGCTCTTTCAACTTTTAAGTCCAGAACTTTCTACTGTCACCATCATAGACTATTTTTCTTCAGAATAATTTATATATATTAAATTTCATTTTAAAAAGTAGTCCCTTTTTAAATAGTTAAAGGTAGAAATAATTAAAACATTGGCTTTGATTTTTCATCAGTGAACACTTAAAGAAGCCTCAAAACTATTTAATGGCTTGAATTGGTGAGAGGCATGTGGTTGCTTTTATTATTCATAATTAATATAGAATATGACAGTGAACTGAAATTGGTTGTGTTGTAGCACTTCATTTTTAATCACTTCAGAAATTATAAGAGTAATTGAAAAGTTAAATCAGGAACTAAATAATGGTATTTTCTTGATTAAAAATGAATATACGTTTTTAGCCTTTGCAAAAATTACATGGAGATTCCAATTATGTTCAGTGCTTCAGACTAAAATATTTTGCTAAAATATCAGTGTTTTGTGTACCTTTATTGTTCAAGGACAGTACAGGCAGTTCACAGGTGTGCAGTTAGAACAGGATTTTTCTAAATGTTGTTCCAAGCAATTTACTTCTTGCCTAAGATTTTTTTATTTTTAAGTTCACTTTTATAGCAATATGTTTAGTAGTTTAATATAATTTAATCTTCATACCAATGTACATTTTATGTGAGATACTCTCCAGAGACGTTTAGAATTAAAACTTTCCCAAGAGTAAAATATGAAGAAATAAGGAAAGAATTAGCTAAGCTTACAAACCAAAAACAAAGGGAAAATTATGTGATTTATGTGTTTCAAAAAAACAAGACAGTTAAAGGACAGTTACATGGTAGGAAATAGTTTATTTAGAAGCAAAAGGTAAAAGATAGGGCTACTTAAGATGTGAGAAACTCTATAAAACTATGAGTGAAGCGGAACACAAAGACTAAAGGGTATAGTAAGAATAACAAATAATTTTCAAAAGAAGAAATATAACAAGTTTTAAAAGATAGGTACATATACACAACGAAGTATTACTCAGCCATTAAAAAGAATACATTTGAATCAGTTCAAATGAGGTGGATGAAACTGGAGCCCATTATACAGAGTGAAGTAAGCCAGAAAGAAGAACACCAGTACAGTATACTAACGCATATATATGGAATTTAGAAAGATGGTAACGATAACCCTGTATGCGAGACAGCAAAAGAGACACAGATGTATAGAACAGTATTTTGGACTCTGTGGGAGAGGGAGAGGGTGGGATGATTTGGGAGAATGGCATTGAAACATGTATAATATCATATATGAAATGAATCGCCAGTCCAAGTTTGATGCAGGATACAGGATGCTTGGGGCTGGTGCACTGGGATGACCCGGAGGGATGGTACGGGGAGAGGGGAGGGAGGGGGGTTCAGGATGGGGAACACGTGTATACCTGTGGTGGATTCATGTTGATGTATGGCAAAACCAATACAATATTGTAAAGTAATTAGCCTCCAATTAAAATAAATAAATTTAATTTAAATTAAAAAGATAGGTAAACATACAATTTCATTAGAAATCAAATTCAAGTAACAATGGATTCCTTCCAGTGGCTCTAGCATGTATTCTCCATAATTATTCTCTTGGTAATATATCTTAGGAAAATACTAAATTTTTTTCTATGTTTAAGGTTATCAACAAAGTAATTGGAGCACAGCATTGCTATTAGAGGAAAAAAATTTTTAAATATCTAAATGCCCCCAAAAGAAAAATAATTAAATAAACTATGGTTATTCCCTTTTGAGGAAATATTATAAATCCTAGGTTAAATTTATAAAGAATAATAATAACAGAGGCAACTATCTATTATACATTATGGTACATGAAGAATCATAAATTATACAAAATAGCTATATCATTTAAAATAAGTAAATTAAAATGAGGAAAACTGTCAATAATTTTAGCTTTTTGGGCTTCTGCAGTTAACTCAGAGTACAGGTTTAATATTTTTAATTTTGTTTTCTTTAATAAACATATTAATTTTTGAAGTAATTAATACCTTAGCAAAATGTGAAAGAATAAGCATCTTAATCTATTGCTCAGTCTGTAGAAAAGATAGGAAAAATATTATAAGAGCCAAATAATTATCCAAAAATAATTTAATAGAACTCAATATATAAAGTTTAAGACATTAAGAATTATGTGATAAAGGAATAAAAAGTAGAGAAAGGCATCTTGTCTGATTTCTCTTAAATACTGTATTTCCTTGATGAATTCATCAAATATAATAATAGTACAAACATTTACTAAGTGCTTTTATATCCTAAGAAATTCACATGTAGCGTCTCTTTTAATACCCGTAAAAGAGCTAAGTGGTGAGGTTACCTGTCTCCAATTGCAGTGAGGAAGGTGAGGTCATCAAGCTATAAGGCAAATTACCTAGGATTTCAATGCTGTTTAATGTAGAGGCAGCATCTGAACTGAAACACACCTGACTACAACGTTGCACTGTCATCATCTCTATGTCAGTGTAAGGGATAAATACAGATATTTTACATCTATGGATGCTTTATTGGTGGGTGATACCACATGTGTCAAATGCACTGAAAGTTGGGAATCACTCACCTTTTATCGTTATGGGGGTATTCAGAGATAGAAGACTATTTCTATTTATCTTGTCAAACATGGACAACTTATTTAAGGTCCAGCCTTCGGTGAATGATGAGACAGTCTTTGTTCATCTGTTATTTTTTACCTTTTACTCTGAAGCCATAAAAGACTTAAAAATAAGAGAGAGAAATCTTTATAAAATTCATACATTTATTATCAGCATTCCATTCTTGGTTCTGTCTGAATTTTCTTTTGAGGAAAGAGAATAAGTAAGAATGTTATATACATATAATATTTACTACTTTGAATCCACTACTTACTGCCCTTTTAAATGTCATTTGCAATTACTTTTTATAGAAATAATATAAAATGCTCCTTAAAATATAAACACTAAAACTAAAACTCTTATTATATTAAGTATAATCAATATATGATTCTTATGCATTGTATCCTGCTAAGTCATTTCAGTCGTGTCCAACTCTGTGTGACTCCAGAGACGGCAGCCTACCAGGCTCCCCCGTCCCTGGGATTCTCCAGGCAAGAACACTGGAGTGGGTTGCCATTTCCTTCTCCAATGCATGAAAGTGAAAAGTGAAAGTGAAGTCGCTCAGTTGTGTCCGACCCTCAGCGACCCCATGGACTGCAGCCTTCCAGGCTCCTCTGTCCATGGGATTTTCCAGGCAAGAGGACTGGAGTGGGGTGCCATTGCCTTCTCCGTATTGTATAGTTGAGTCTTATAAACCTTTTTTCATAAAACACATTTGAAACCAATTTATTGTGGTAACAGCAATCTTGTGTCACCCAGCCTGACCTCACTGTCATACAAATGGCCACTTGTTAGTCATAAAACTGTAAGCAAATGTCTAAACCTCTCAGTGCTCCCGTTTCCCCACATGGAAGATGCTCCTAACACCGTATTTCTGAGATTCCAAAATGACATCAGGTCTGACTCACTGTCTTAGTCCATTCAGGTTGCTATAACAAAATACCACAGACTGAGTAGCTTATAAACAACAGAAATGAATTTCTGACAATTCTGGGATTGTGAGATCAGGGTGCCAGCGTTGTCTGCTGAGGGCCCTCCTCTGAGTTGCAGACCTCCCCTTGTAAAATTGTTTGGTGGAAGAAAAGAGGAAGCTCTTTGAGCCATCTTTCATGAGGACACAAATCTGAGAGCATTCATGACCTAATAACCATACAAAGGTGCTACCTCCTAACACCTTGGGGGTTAGGATTACAGTATTCAGGCCATTGCACCCAAAGGGTGTTACATTTCATTATGTTTCTAAAAGGAAATTAATACTACTGTTAAAAGCTATACAAGGATGATAAGATGCTTCACAGTATTAGGATAATTAAATAAACTCAAGTATTATGGCATGGCCAGACTCCAAAGTTTGGAGAATATGCATAAAGGAACCTGCTTGGTGTCATGCCAGGCACATGCATATCCATTAATGCTAGTACTCTTATTATTGAGGTGTAGTCTCAAACATTTGCATTTTTGACCCAGTTGTAGGTGCTTTTATGTATGTTTTGTCACTCCAGGAATCTTAACACTGGGCAAAAAATAACATTATGCCTGTTTTACAGATGCAGAATTTAAGGTATCAAGAATGTAAGTGATGTATTGAAGGCCCTATGCCTAGTAAGGGTCTGAACCTTGTCTGATCTCCAGCCCATGATATGTTTATGGCCTTATGCTTTTAAAAATTCACTCTAAGTAAATGTAAGTCTGTTGGGTCCACAAAGGTGACACAGACCCAGAATGCTGAGATTTTGGTGGAGATACCCATGGAGCTCTCATAATCACCTACTCGAAAACCTCAAGAAGGGCAGCTCAGTCACCAAGACAGTGAAAGAGCCAGAAAGGAGCAGATGGAGGGAGGGGGCTCATGGAGAGGGGAGTGAAGAGAAAAGACAGGAGGAAAGGCACCAGCCCCCACCCCACCCTGTGCAGTTTTATTCATGCTATGTCATTTACTCCTTCTGATAACACAGGTTATCCCTGTTAAAGAAGTGAGGAACCCGAGACTCAAAAACCAGAGAATCTTGAATATAACCAGGTGACCTTTTTCCAGCACTGAAAATAGTACCTCACACAAAGAAGGTGGCCAATCAATATTTTAACACAAGAATGACGAAAGAAGGATAGACTAGTTTTCTGTTAGTTTTACTCTTTCCTTTTCTTATCTCTGCTTCCGGTTTTTGCATGGAGATGGAAGGAAATGGCAACCCACTCCAGTATTCTTGCCTGGAGAATCCTGTGGATGGAGGAGCCTGGTGGGCACTGTTTATGGGGTCACACAGAGTCAGACACGACTGAAGTCACTTAGCAGAGAACAGAGAGAATCTACTTTTTTAAAAATAATTTTTGACTAGATCTTGTTTTGCTAAGAGAAAGTGGACTAAGTTCATGCCTTAGTCCATTAAGACTACTGTAACACAATACTGTGCTTACAAACAACACAAATTTATTCCTCACAGTTCTGGAAGCCAAAAGTCCCAAGATTATACACAGATTGACTCAGTGTCTGGGGCCCGCTTCCTTGTTTATAGCCATGTTCTGTCTAGTTCTCCTATGGTAGAAGGGACAGCGGAGCTCTCTGGGGTCTCTTTTATGAGTGCACTACTCCCATTCATGAGGACCCCACATTTATGATGTAAGCACCTCTTAAAGACTCTGCCTCTGCATAGGATCACTTTAGGGGTTAGGCTTTCAACACATGAAAGGGAGGAAGGCATAGACTTTCAGACCATAGCAACAATTTACATATATTTTTTTGAAGATTTTATATAAGACTCAAAAAGTCATAAAAGCAAGAAGTTGAGAACTGAAGTTCTGGATTAGGACATAGAAAGTGCATTGGATTTTGGATGGTGGATCAAGGATTTTGGAATGAGGCATACCCAGCCCTACTGTAGATTACCTCCTTGATCATGCCTTCTGTTAGCCTCTTTGCCCCTCAAATTCTTAATCTGGAGATGATTTTTACTGCCAGAATTCATTTATAATTTCGTAAAATAACTAGCATGTAATAAATACTCATTTGTTGTTTGGCTGCTCAGTCATGTCCAGCCAACTCTTTGCAGTCTCATGGGCTGCAGCCCACCAGATTTCCCTGTCCTTCACCATCTTCTGGAGTTTGCTCAAACTCATGTCCATTGAGTCAGTGCTGTCATCCAACCATCTCATCCTCTGTCATCCCCTTCTCCTCTTGCCTTCAATCTTTCCTAGCATCAGGGTCTTTTCCAACCAGTCAGCTCTTCCCATCAGGTGGCCAAAGTATTAGAGCTTCAGCTTTAGCATCCGTCCTTCCAATGAATATTCAGGGTTGATTTCCTTTGAGATTGACTGATTTGATCTCCTTGCTGTCCAAAAGTCTCTCAAAAGTCTTCTCCAACACCACAGTTCAAAAGCATCAATTCTTTGGTGCTCAGCCTTCTTTATGGTCCAACTTTCACACCCGTACATGATTCCTGGAAAGACCACAAATTTGACTACATGGACCTTTGTCAGCAAAGTAGTATCTCTGCTTTCTATTACACTGTCTTGGTTTGTCATAGCTTTTCTTCCAAGGAGCAAGCTTCCTTTAATTTCATGGCTTCAGTCACCATCTGCAGTGATTTTGGAACTCAAGAAAATAAAGTCTGTCTCTGTTTCCATTGTTTCCCCATCTATTTGCCATGAAGAGATGGGACCGGATACCATGATCTTAGTTTTTTGAATGTTGAGTTTTAAGCCAGCTTTTTACCTCCTCTTTCACCTTCATCAAGAGGCTCTTTAGTTCCTGTTTGTTTTCTGCCATAAGCATGGTGTCATCTGTGTATTTGAGGTTATTAATATTTCTCCCTACAACCTCGATCCTACCTTGTGCTTCATCCAGCCCAGCATTTCACATAAATGTACTCTGCATATAAGTTAAATGCTGAGTAAATTATAATGATTTTAAAATTATAGTGAAAACCATACTAATATCCTGGAGAATGAATAAATTGTATAGAACAATTTTTGAATAAAGTATAAAAAATAAGGGACAGAAATTAGGGGAAAGGGAGATAGAATAAAGATGTAGGAATTAAGAAAAAGAAGAAATCCTTACCTGTCATCATGCAGACAGAAAGACCAGAGAGAAAGGGAATAATTGCTTGTAAGAAGAAGAAGGATTATAAGTGAAAGTAATTAGGAACAAGAGAAGAGTTGGGGACGAGAGAGAGAAGGAGGGAGGGAGGCTGTCTTTCCAGTCTTAGCTATTTCATTCAGTGACTGAATGTACTTGGGAGGTTGTTTGCAATGTGCCTCTGACTACGTAAGACAGTTGTTCCCAAAGTTTGTGTATCCTGCCATTGACTCCTCTGTGCCCCTGTGGACACATTTGTAAGTGCATATCTCCCAAAAGCCCTCAGGAATTTTGTGGAGCACAGTGAAAAGAGTGAGCTCTTCTTAAACAGAGGATGTAAGCTTCCTGACCACCTCTCTCCAGTCTCATTACCACCCACCTTAACATAGTCTCAGAGGCATGTTCCTTTCTGTAGCGACTTGAATGTCTTCCTTTGAGTCCTGCATCTGTCTCATCTCTTTCCTTACAGCTCCCTTGTCTCAGATTACACAACATCCTAGAACAAAATGTGACTACTTCCCCCTGTCTTTAATTAGGTTGTACCGTCATCTAGTTATGGCTTTGTCCTCTTCTTTAGGTGATGAAACTCGGACCGTTTGAAGTCTTAGCATGGTCGTCTTGTCCATACTTGATCTCTATTGAATCTCTTTATTACTTAAATCTGTTAATGGGATCGGGTTGCTTCCCCACTCTATGCCCCCATACCACTCCTCCCCTTTCTCTGATCTCTTCAATTCTTCCCTGGGCCCCCCTCTTTTCCTTCTTTGCCCTTTCTAATTCCCACTCTCCATAATTCCCATCTCATAACTCCCTTGATTTCAAAGCCCTTCTGAAGAGAGTCAGAGGAGAAATAAATGCAGTAGAGCAATCCTGGCCTTCCTGGCCACCTCTCTGGATGAGCACAGAGCCCTGGCCTGCTAATCTGCTAATCTCCTTTGCCCTGGACACCTTTTGTGCCACCTGTCCAATTCAGGCCAGATTCTTGGCCTCTTGCTCATGTAGGGACACATCCAGGGCCTTCCAGCCTCAAACTGAACTGTCCAGATTGATCTCCTGGATGTCCTTTTCCTTGTTTTCTTGGCCCACCTGTTTTCTTAGCCAGTAACTGTGGCACAGTTATCACTCTGGGTCTGTCTCAGTAAACCAGAGCCTTTATTAACTCAGACTGCCAAAGCACAAAAACATGAAGCAGCAAAACTAGAACGGAAGGGAGAGAGAGATTGGTGTGAGAACTGAGAGCAAACCTCACTCAGAAATTTAGCACACCTCTCTTTTGAGAAGCAGAAGAGAAGATTCTCCTCTCTAATTTTAATTCTCCCAGGCATAATGAGCACATGTTAACAAGCAGCCTCTCTTCAGTAGAATCTCTTTCCAAAAGCTAGTATAAATCTTGTGAATTTGGATATTACCCACCCATCTTAACAGAACTTCACTACTCACCTCCCCAGTTAGAAACAGCACAGAAAGGGTTCACTCACCTCTGATCAACTTCACTGACTCTTCTTGTTATAATTACGTGTCATAACCATTATTACAAGTCAAAACCAGTCAGCCCAAATACTTCCGTAGTGCCTTTTATTCTTGTTCCAGTCATCTGAATCTTTGGGAAGAGCCCTCAGGTATAGATAATTGCTTCTGGATGCTAGTAACAGACAATAAAGGACAGAAATGGTATGGACCTAACGGAAGCAGAAGATATTAAGAAGAAGTGACGTGATTACACAGAAAAACTATACACAAATGATCTTCCTGACCCAGATAATCACAATGGTGTGATCACTCACCTAGAGCCAGAGATCTTGAAATGTGAAGTCAAGTGGGCCTTAGGAAGCATCACTACGAACAAAGCTAGTGGAGGTGATGGAATTCCAGTTGAGCTACTTCAAATCCTAAAATATGATGCTATGAAAGTGCCGCTCTCAATATTCCAGCAAATTTGGAAAACTCAGCAGTGGCCACAGGACTGGAAAAGGTCAGTTTTCATTGCAATCCCAAAGAAAGGCAATGCCAAAGAATGCTCAAACTACCACACAGTTGCACTCATCTCACACACTAGTAGCGTATAATGCTCAAAATTCTCCAAGCTAGGCTTCAACAGTACATGAACTGTAAACTTCCAGATGTTCAAGCTGGATTTAGAAAAGGCAGAGGAACCAGAGATCAAATTGCCAACATACATTGGATCCTCGAAAAAGCAAGAGAGTTCCAGAAAAACATCTACTTCTGCTTTATTGACTATGCCAAAACTTTCGACTGTGTGGACCACAACAAACTCTGGAAAATTCTTCAAGAGATGAGAATATCAGACCACCTGACCTGCCTCTTGACAAATCTGTATGCAGGTCAGGAAGCAACAGTTAGAACTGGACGTGGAACAACAGACTGGTTCCAAATAGGAAAAGGAGTATGTCAAGGCTGTATATTGTCACCCTGCTTATTTAACTTCTATGCAGAGTACATCATGAGAAATGCTGGGCTGGAAGAAGCACAAGCTGGACTCAAGATTGGCAGGAGAAATATCAATAACCTCATATATGCAGATGACACCACCCTTATTTGGCAGAATGCGAAGAAGAACTAAGGAAAGAGCCTCTTGATGAAAGTGAAAGAGGAGAGTGAAAAAGCTGGCTTAAAACTCAACATTCAGAGTTTGGTCACCATGGTCACCATGATCTTAGGATCATGACATCTGTTCCCATCACTTCATGGCAAATAGATGGGGAAACAGTGGAAACAGTGACAGACTATATTTTGGGGGGCTCCAAAATCACTGCTGCTGATGGTGACTGCAGCCATGAAATTAAGACACTTACTACTTGGAAGAAAAGTTATGACCAACCTAGACAACATATTAAAAAGCAGAGACATTATCTTGCCAACAAAGGTCCATCTAGTCGATGCTATGGTTTTTTCATTAGTCATGTATGGACTATAAAGAAAGCTTGAGTGCCTGCCATACAATTGATGCTTTTGAACTGTGGTGTTGGAGAAGACTCTTGAGAGTCCCTTGGACTGCAAGGAGATCCAACCAGTCCATCCTAAAGGAGATCAGTCCTGAGTGTTCATCGGAAGGACTGATGTTGAAGCTGAAGCTCTAATACTTTGGTCACCTAATGCAAAGAACTGACTCATTGAAAGAGACCCTGATGCTGGGAAAGATTGAAAGCAGAAGGAGAAGGGGATGATGGAGGATGAATTGGTTGGGTGGCATCCCTGACTCAATGGACATGAGCTTGAGTAAATTCTGGGAGTTGGTGATGGACATGGAGGCCTGGTGTGTTGCAGTCCATGGGTTTGCAGAGAGTTGGACACAACTGAGCGACTGAACTGAACACTTACCTTGTGCCCTTTATGTGTATTTAAATTTGATTATAAGGTGAACAACACTAAGCAATTCACCTCCATCCAGAAATGATGCAGTTTGCTTGTAGTACCTTGCACAGCTCTCTTTTCAAATTTATATACATTTTATAGTTAAACTGTCTTCATAATCTCCCTTTTCCTCTGCTAGATGCAAACTGTTCCAAAATTAAATGATGCATTTATCTTCATATCCCCATATGTTGGGTTGGATACTTTAACCTTCAGCTTGTTATTTTCACAAATGGTTGGAATTATTTCACAGTGCAATAGAATATAATAAATTTTAGACACCTTACATAGTTTGAACTTTTCTGAAATTAAATATCTTGGAAGGTATTAGTATAATTGATGTCTGGATCACTTATATTTCAAGGGAAATTCAAAGGTCTAAAGTCAGGGCCACCATGTTGCTCAAGTACAAGAGGCACATTCACGGAGACATCATTGTGAACGGCACCCTTGTGTATTGTGCACATGTGACCATTCACTGCAGCCTTGCGTAAAATCACTGTGAGGTGAGAGGCTATGAATAGGCAAGCGCCTGATGACCTGGGCTGGATTTTCTAACTTGGTCTGGAAGATAAAGCAGTTAGCCACATAGAGCTATGACGAGGTTAATTCAGTCCTGCCATTGAATATGTCTTTAGTAAATCCCCACTGTGTGCCAGGAATTAAGAGAGTGAGCCAGTGTAATATCTGGGGTAGAGCATTCCAGGCAGAGAGAATGGAAAAAGACCCTGGCGAAGGGTCTTTGTTGCTCTTATGTGTTAGATGAACGGCAGGAGCTTAATATAGATTCAGTGAACAAGAGGGAGAGGAGTAGAAAACAGAGGAGATGAGGTCAGAGAACTGACATAAAGGTTGAGAGCAGAACTCCACGTTAGTCATATCAGGCAGGATAGTCCAGTGTAATGACTTTCAACTTCCCTGAGGCAACTGTAGAATGACAGGATCCCTGACTGCTGTGTTGAGAGTAGCCTGTAGAATCAGGGGCAGAAGTGTAGAGACCCATTAGGAAGCTACTGCTATTATCCAGGGGGAGAGGATGGTTTGAGACAGGGTAGTATCGGAGGTAAGACAGTTCTAGATATATGTTGATAACCTGATGTCCTCTCTAAGGGGAACTATTTTAACAAAAATTCTCTGTTCTAGTTTAAGATTTTAATTTGCCTTTAACCATTTTTAAAGCCTGTGTATAAGTGATTTTTCCTCAAGAGAATTGGATTATCATAGCACTTACTACTAATTGTTTTAGTTCCTTAATTTAGTTGCATTGATCATAAAACTGAGTTTTTCATAATATTTTAGTGAGAAATGACAGTCCCAACTAATCTTGGGAGTTTATATGCAGAACATCTGGAAAGCAGTGTTTGAACCTACAGCTTAAGACCAGCTTAAAATTTATGGGTTTCTACCTTTCAGACAGCTTTTTAAATCCAGGAATTAATGAAAGATTGATCTTCACAGGCTTCTCATATTGATATGTTGGTAAAAATCAACAAAGTAGTTAAATTGTTCAGTGAGACAGTTGTCCAGAGAAGAAGCAGCGTACCTCTAATGCTGAAATAGTTGAATTCAAAACTCTCAACTGCTTTCCCCTTTTCCCCTGTGAGGCTACTTATGTTCTGTATCTGGGCCTCTAGAGAAATCATTCTCTTTTTATTTTCTCCTCTGCCTTTCCCCACTCAAATGTATTTTTTGTTTTATAACTCTTCATCTCTTTGTCTTTCTCCCTTTGATTGGATACAAGGAAATAAGATGATTGTAATTAACTTGGGTAAGACAAATTACAAACCAAAGAAATAATGATAAGGTATGGTAGCACAGTACACCCAGAGAACAAAATGTATTTTACTTAAATTTTTGTGGTTTCTTTATTTGAAATTCTACTCAATTATCATATGCAAAGAATGTGTTTGTCTACTGTATGTGAAAGAGAAGTGATTTCTCAGAGATCTAGCTTGTTAGTGAGGAATGCTGCTGCTGCTGCTGCTAAGTCGCTTCAGTCGTGTCCAATTCTGTGCAACCCCATAGACAGCAGCCCACCAGGCTCCACCATCCCTGGGATTCTCCAGGCAAGAACACTGGAGTGGGTTGCCAATAGAACTCTTAAATCTCCTCATTTTGAGTTTGAGAGAGTAAACTTATATTAGTATTTCTTATTCATATACATTGTATTTCTAGCTGTACATGTATGTAGAACCTGGTCATTATGCTTGTGATGTGAGGGAGGGCATGTCACATGTGGTTGATTTCCAGAAGAGCTCAGTCTTACTGATAGCTAATCACAGACAGGAGTCCAGGGTATGGTGCAAAACATTCATTTTCTTGTTCCCATAAGACAGCTGGCTCTTAAGCTGTGGGCCCTGTACTGGCAGCATCAGTTTTCTGTAGGAACTTCTTAAAAATGCAGATAATAGGCTCTGCCCTAGACCCACTGCATCTGAAATTTTAGGAACAGGACTTAGCTTTCTGTTTTATCAAGTCCTCAAAGTGATTGTGATGCATCCTAAAACTGGAGAACCACAGAGAAAGGCAATCTTTCAGGTCTTACAGATCTCCCAGTGTGGATGGACTCCTCAGAGAGCCTGCCCTCCTCAAGTTTTCTTCCTTTCCTTTCTAGCACCCTTCATTCCCTGCAGTATCCTGACTCAATCTTGTCTCAAAATGAAAGTGGAAGTGTTAGTCGTTCAGTCGTGTCAGACTCTTTGAGAGTCCATGGACTGTAGCCCACCAGGCTCCTCTGTCCATGGGTTCTCCAGGCAAGAATACTGGAGTGGGTAGCATTCCCTTCTCCAGAGGATTTGCCCAACCCAGGGATCGATCCTGGGTCTCCCGCACTGCAGGCAGATTCTTTACCATCTGAGCCACCAGGGAAGCCTCAATCTCAGAGCCCCAGTAGGAGATCCAACTCACCAAGCTTCAGGATCTGGCTCAGTCTTGGTGGGCTCAATGGTCAACCTTTGTATTCTTCAGTGAAGAGTACTTCTAGCTCACTTGCTGGTATCGATCTCTTCTCCTAACACTGATTCAGTGCTTTATTGTGTAAAACATTTTACCTCCAGTAGTAATGAAGACAAGAGGATTGAGATCGCCAGCCTGTCACATATGCTGTAAGTGGGGCAGTCATGGTGGAAAAGTTCTGGTTTATCGCCCCTGTTCCAGTACAGTTAACAATACTATTCTCTTTTACTCTTGTAAATGGTCTAGTTTAGACTGGTAAATTATATTACAGTGAACTTAAACAGTAAGCAATTCTAACACTACTGGAAAGTAGTCAAAGGCTTCACCAAAAAGGAAATGTTTTAGGAAGGAAGGAGTGTTTAGGAAGGAAGTAAAACATGTCCTATTATGCTAGGTGGGCAAGACAGGCAGCCTGGAGACTGGGGCAGGACAAGGCAGAGAAACCATAGAGGCTAAAGAGTTGAGGGCCAAATAAGGATGTGAAGCAGCAGATTACACTAAGGGAAGCAGGATAATTCAGAGTATGGAGCCGAGGTATGGTGGGAGCAATAATAGAGGAAGCTAGTAGAAGAGGAGCAATTAAGGTAGTCATTTAGGAGTAAGAACAAATTTTGTTATTCCCCAATAACATATCAATTTAGGATCTTTGGGTAATTATGTAGAAGAAACCTCATATGTCTTTATTTCTTTATTTATGTTGGTTCTGTGTATTTGAAATGGTTTTTGCTCTATTTTCTATCAATTGTGAGCTCTATTTCAAACAATTGATTACTGTATAACACAGTATAATAATAATATATCAATATTTTCGACTTTGGTTCAGGTTTTCAAATTCACTTAAAAACACCACATGATTCACATTGCCTGATGTTTTATAGCTTTATCGTAGGAGAACACTAACTGGACTACTGAGATCTATGAGGTATTGCGAACAGAACGGAGGGAATTAGGCAGATACTTTTACTCATATGTTGTATTATTATTTTTCTGCATGTTAATATGATGAATGAATCCTCCTGTTAGAAAATTATCATATAGGAATTTTTTCTTTTGGTCACCGTTAACAGTACTATAAATTATGTGTTTCATGTAGTTTTTGGATATTGAAAATGCTACAAAGTCTGTGCTCTGTAGCAAAGCTTACCTAAATTGTAAGGAAATGTTTTTAAATATTTTAAAATTGCCTATTTGATTTTACACAACTAGTTACTCTTTTTTTGTTGTTGATGAACATCAGAGATATGTTCAACATTAGTAGAACTTGAAAGGCTTGCCCTGGTCATTGCATATCAACTGTCCTTTTAGGCCATTGAGTATCATTGTCTTCATCACCTAGACTTCTTATCACTTCTGTCCCTCTGTTTCTGCATGGACAGTATAGATTTCATTTTTTTCCCCCAGAACTAATACATCTCCTTTTCCTTTTACCATCTGGAATAATAAAATAACCTTCATAATTCCATTAATTGTTGCATTTCCCTTCTATTAATACAGAATACATTTTCAGAATTAATAACTGTCTGGGAAAGGAAAAAGAATAATTAATAAATTCCTATATTATCCTTTGTTTAAATATCACATAAGTAATTAGTATATTTATTAATACATTTGGTTAGGTAAATAGGCTTTGAAGATAGGTAGCAATTAATATTATGTTCTAATTTTTAATCTGTAAGAAGCATAACTAACTGAAAAATGAGTTTATCCTGGTATCCTGTACCAAGGCAAATGTGCAGAGATATTACTATTAGTATGCTGCAGATTGTCTATTTTTTGTCCTACTTTATTAAAACCTCATATATTTTAAATTGAATCTCATTTCAACAGGTCTGTAGAGTTAATGTCTGCATGAATTCCTTAAGTAAAACATTTTTCTATGTATCAACATAACTACTTACAACTCTGTTTTCTTAATCATTTTCTGATCCCAAAATTATGTTTGTTATAGGCGCCAAATGTTATATGAAAAACTAAGAAAGTGATATAAAAGGTTTTGTAGAAACAACTAAAGGACCTCCAACTCCTGTCAAAAAGTAGGAATAAAAGCCTAGGCCTGGCTTTACTCACCACTCTTTACCAGTTGAAGTTTAGAAGCCTCACTTAAGTACAAGCAGTTGCTGTGTTTGATTATAAAACCTTAAAGTAGAAAGTTTCCCCTGTATTTTAAGAACTGCCTTTTATGTCAGAAGATAAGTTGTAATATTTACTAGATAAGCAGTAAACAAAGGATTTACCATTTTTAAAGTTTTTCAGTTTCTTTGTATGCCTTAGGATGTGTGAATCATTTTTCCAGCAATATTTCATAGTGTTAAAGTCTTGAACTGTAAGAAAACAGGAATCTCAAAACAAACAAAAATAATAAAATTAAACAACTCTATAAGCCTGTCAATTGCCTGGGTGGTTTCTGTATACCTCTGTCCTCCCTTGATTTGATTTTCATCTGATTATCTGTATCAGATAATGCTTACCATCATTACTTTTGCTGCTAGTAAATCGTTACCTATAGAAAGCAGCCTGTTCTCTCTATGCGTATTTACAGCCTTAAAACTGCTCCCAATTTTTTTCACCTTTCTTTACCTTTACAATATGATTTTGGGGTAGCATCATACAACTGTTCTTGAGAGAGTGTTTTGAAGAATTGTGTGGCTCTATCTGCAATAACTTTAACCTTGCAGAGATGACCTGAAAGTAATCTCAAAAATCTGAATTCGTGAATATTCTAGCATGTTTAGTAGTCAATCTATAAGATAATCCTAAGCCAACCTTTCTTTCTATTCAATAATTTTAGAGTTACTTGAAGTGACGTCGCTCAGTCGTGCCCGACTCTTTGCGACCCCATGGACTGTAGCTTACAAGGCTCCTCTGTCCATGGAATTTTCCAGGCAAGAGTACTGGAGTGGGTCGCCATTTCCTTCTCCAGGGGATCTTCCCGACCCAGGGATCGAACCCAGGTCTCCCACATTGCAGGCAGACACTTTACCGTCTGAGCCACCGGGGAAGCCCTTAGTGTTACTTAGATAAGGAAATAAATCTATCTTAATATGGGTAGCACGGTGCATACGCATCAGAGACAAAAGCTGCTTCAAAGCACCAATAATTAAAAGCAACTCAACTTATTGTCATATATCTTTTTTTCCTACAAAGCAACTCTCACCTTAGAGTCTCAGAGGTTTATAGCTAATAATTAAATTTTACACTAGTGATGCAACATAATGATTATAGTGACTTACATAAGTGAAACAACTAATGTTTAAACCAGTTGATAAGTGGCTTACTGAAATATTTTGCACCTGAGCTATAGATTTAGCACAACTAACATAGTGCTTTAATCTCCACTTTGACCATCAGAAAACGAAAATCTCTCCAGAAATTTTTTTGTTTTGTTATACTTAAAAATATATATATATTTTTACATATTTGTAACATACCTTTAAATTTGTTCATTTTATTTCTTGCTTCAATAATCTATGGAGGATTTTTAAGAAAAAAATGTGTTAATGTAACAGATTTGGTACACTGCAATATTCTGCAGTTAAGGGAAAGGCATGTAAAATATGCCTGAATAATCAGCATGTAGATGTGCGGCACCCATAAATCTTAGCTTTGTGTCACCTTTACCACAGTTCTTAGATTTTTCTCTATAGCAGCTTTAGTTGTCTCACAGGATTATTATTTTCTAGGTTTCTGCTCACTTGACTTCATGCTTTACAGGTCAGTTTCTTCTGGAAGAAGCCCGCCTCATAGAAGCAGCTGAGATGGCAAAAAAAGCAGCTGAGCTGGACAGCACAGAGTTTGATGTTGTCTTCAATGCCGCCCACATGCTCAGGTTAGTTTCTGCTACTGTGCCTGAAAAGACTACACTTAGCTTTAAACCTATTAAATTAATATAATTCATTCAGTTAAACTAATTCCCCGTTTTGTAAGTACCACCTTACACTACATTCCAAAATGAATTATGCTGCTTAAACATGTTAAAATCAGTTGGGTCTATTTAATTCATTATGATTTATATGCCCAGTATATAGGATATATGAGAGTTTAGGATTCTCTGAAAATTGAGACTCTTTCATTAAAAAATTATTATCCATAAAATACAAAAGGAAAACTGCAAAATTGAAATGAATAATTATCTAATTAAATGTCTCCAAGATAGAACATTGTGTCAATTAGTTAACTGCATCTCAGTATTTGTATTTTTTTATTAATTATTTTGAATGTGGCATATGAATACATTTTATTACACTTGATAGTAGAGAGGATTATCAAATAGAAATATATTGAAGGCCTATCAAATTCTCAAATGACCCTATAATTAACACTGTTGTTATGTGTTGAAGTAGTATGTTTTTAGACCTATTTATGCATCTCTTCTCAGAAATATTCTTTTGAAGACTAATTACAATAATTCAAAACAATTAATAGGCATATGAACAGTTTTTTTGTGTCAATATAAAATGAAAGTGAATGCATTAAAGGAGGATGTTTTTAAGAAAGTCGAATGATTTATACAGTTATTCAAAAAGCATTATTTATTCTATTAGCCATATGTACACCCCTTCTCACATGCGGTTCCTTGAAATCCACTCCAAAAGTCTCCATGCAGATGCTTCCTTAGGTAACATTGCCACTATGGCTCAGAGCCTGGCTTCTGGGAAGTTTCTGATTACATAGATCACTCTTACCTGGGAAGAAGAATAACAGAGAATTGGTCCACATTTGGATGATTTTAAAACATGGACTTTTGAGAAAAATAGAGGAACATTTAAAAATAAAAATTTTTTGAGATGAATGTAGATTTGCATGCAGTTTAGAAACAACACAGAGCAATCCCTATACAATTTATCCACTTTCCCCAATGGTGATATCTTGTAGAACTACCATACAGTATCAAAACCAGTATTTTGACATTGATACTAATCTACTGGTTTCCCCAATTTTACTTATACCATTGTGTGTATCTGTATGTGTTTAGTTTTGTGCACTTTCATTACACATATCAGTTTGTGTATCCATCATTCCAGTCAAAATACAGACGATTTGCATCACCACAAGCATCCTGTCCTTTTATAATCACATACCCACCAGGAACCAATATTTAAAGCAAGTTTTATAAATTACTTTGAGATTTTATTTATAATTTGAGATTATTAATGTAACTATATCTTAGTGATTTACTCCTTGGCTTTTAATAAATTTTTAATAAGAAATTCAGAGTCTGAGAGGAAAAAGAATACTGTGAGGTTTCATTTGAATACTCTCATTTCACATTAATGCTTAGCATTCCTAAAGCAGATACTTTCAAAGAGAAATCAGGATTCAATAAAGTATTGGTATATTTTAAAAATATATTGTAACCAGTTTGCAAGAACCTTCAGTGGAAGGATAATTTTTTTAAAAGACAAGTTTAATATGCATGACAAGGTCAGGTGCTGTGATGGGAAGGGGACTTTTTGTTCTTCATGAATAAAACACTATGCTTTTAATCACAAAAAACCATTTACAAGAATGTGCATGCACAAGTTTCTAGATGCTAATTCATCTTAATCATAATAGATACTTTCATCAACAAGGCATTTTGTTACATATTAAATCTGAAATTCAAGGTCTACCAATGTTCATTATAAGAACAATTACAAAAAAGGTCCTTGTTAAATATATCACTTGTAATTTTTCCTTAGTTACTGTAGTACTAGAAACCAGTGGAAAGTTTTGTTATACATTGGCAGCGTGAAAATTCTTAGGGTTTATTTTTCAAAACCTTCCCTCTAGCTTTCTGCAGTATGCATTGCTTATCAAATTGCATTCAGTCAGTGCCTTCCTGTCGTGATTGAGTATGACCACCACAGCCTGCCCATATCCTATTCAGCTTGGTGGCAGCTCCTGTGAATGTGTTTGCTTATTTTTTCAGCTCTGTCAAATTCAAGTATTTCTTGAATGCTTACTGTACAAGCTGAACACCGGCCTCTTCCCTTATTAATCAAGAACATTTCGGGGTTTTCGGAAAAATAATAAGAAAGGCTATTGGTTTTCCCTTGAATGCAGTCTTATCAAAATGGTTAGCTGTCAAGATTTTGCTTATTCAATGTTGCATCTAATATTTCCCTTGGTGATGCCACATTTTGGTAAATTGAGTTTGATGTTAATTTTTCCTCAAGAATGCTTTTCTTTCATAAGATATTTAGGAGACAGAATTGGCAAGGTTTGGTGATGAGTTCAATGTGAGGGAAAGGGCAGAAGTCTCCCTGGCTGTGTCTTGAATTAATGGTTGACCTAAGATCCAAAATCAGCAATTTAAGAAATGTTAGAGTTCAAGACATGATTTGAAGCATCCTCATTCAACTTTCCTTTCCGAGGCTAATTCCCAGTAAGTTGACCCAAGGAATCTATTAATAGACAAAAGCTGCTCATCACAAAAGCCAAAAAGGAAAAGAGGAAGAAAAAAAAAATTATTCCCCCAGAAGAAACTAGATTGGAAGAGCCCATTAAGGGGAAAATCTTTATCTTATTCAGACCTTCAAGAGGCTAGAAAATTTGCAAAATTTCTAACAGACTCATTTTAATTCTCAATAATACATGAAGATCTTTTTCTGTGGAATTAGAACATTTCTAATTAACCCACTCCAGTATTCTTGCCTGGAGAATCCCATGGACAGAGGAGCCTGGCAGGCTACAGTCCATGGGGTTGCAAGAGTCGGACATGACTTAGCAACTCAACCACCACCTCCAATTTCTATTGTCAAGATAATTCACAAGAGTGCTATGTGGTGTGGAAGTATTAATGCTGCTCACCAAATATATTTGGCCTTCTGACTTCAAGAAACATAACGGGACTGCACTTTGCTGACTTCTCCCAGTTGAAGGCCTCCCTGGGTCTTTCTGGGTCACTCAATGTGTGTGAATGTGATGTGTGTTACTTTCAAGCCAATGTAGGAGTCAGTGGAAATACATCCTGAAATAATCAATGGGAGACAAACCTCCCTTCTCACCTGCATTAGATAGGTTAAATGAGTGCAAAATAAATTTTGTCCCTTCACTGAGATTTAAGATGTGTCTATTATTGAAGTGTAATCTAACCTGTCCAAAATGAATGTATCTGTGAAAATAAAATAGGACGTTGAAAAGAGGGGTCATATAACATCAGAAAAATTTACTCAGCGATTAATAGGATCTCTGAATTTATAACTGCAGTGGAGGCAATGTAAAATTCATAGATAGATAATTTAAATAGAAATTATATTTTCCCAGAACTTAATGAAAAACACTAAAGATATGAAAATGATGACTGAAAGGATAAAAGATTGGAGGATAGAATTAGAATGATATATACACAGTAGTTATATACATATATATATATTTGTGTAATTAATATAACATACAACTGTGTACATATAGTTATATATACATGTATAGTATATAGGTAGTGTTTACATATACCTATATACATATAATATGTATACATGTACATGTACACATGTAATAAGTGATACATTTGTCTGTATATATAAGTATGTGTATATAATTATATGCTATTATATGTGGCACAAAAATGAAAAAGTGAAGTGCTAGTCTCTCAGTTGTGTCCAACTCTTTGCAACTCCATAGATTTTAGCCCCCCCAGGGTCCTCGGTCCACAGAATTCTCCAGTCAAAAATACCAGAGTGGATAACCATTCCTTTCTCCAGGGGATATTTCCACCTCAGGCACTGAACCTGGGGCTTCTGCATTGCAGGCAAATATTTTATCATCTGAGGGACCAGAGAAGCCCATATATGTCATATATACACATATAATTGTATTTGTTATATAGATGTTAATGTAAATAGAAAATTTTTGAAGGAGAACCTAGAGCAGATAAACAATTATCAACAGATAGAGAATATTTCCAAGATAGGATGAAGGTCTTTAATCATCATATTAAAAGTCAAATTAATGAAAAGAGATCTACTCCTAAACTTATCTTCTTTTTTGAGTCACTGTTTTTAGTTGCTCACTAAAGAATCCACTCTTGCCAGTTTAAACAGAAACAGGATTTATTGTAGAGAATTCTACAGTCCACAGGCTCTTCTGACAGGATTGAGAGTACTCTACATAACCAGAAATAATTTCTACCACCTAACTTTCCTTGCAGCACAGCAGATTTTAGAATCCAGAGCTCTGTCATCATCACCCACAAGGAACCAAGAAGAGCAAGCACCACATTCATGAGATGATTCTTCTGGGTGCAGCTGCCTCCCCCAACCCCCGCACCCCCAGGGGCCCATTATGCTTACTTCTGAGTTTGACTCTCATGAGGTTGCATCTGATTGATGGAACTTGAGTTCTTTGCTGATAATTTGGCTGGAAGAAAGCTGGAAGATGAGGGAATTTCTGGCTTTTGCCTCGTTTGGGAAGACAGGATCCACATTTTGGCTAATTACTAAATATATTTCCAGGAAGAGTGGTCACAGATGTTGAAGGCCTCACATAATATTAGAACATTGACTACACGTGTTGACATTTTTAGTACTTCAAATAAAATGGAAAAGGAAAAAGTACTGGATGTTTCCAGATGAGAGCATTAAGGAAAAAAAAAAAAAGCAGATTGGTTATCATCAAAGGAAAATATCAAAGGAATTTAAAATACTAAAACTCAGTAGAGCTATGTCTATAGAGTTGTGAAAGGAAAGTATTGAATCAATTATTCTGTTAGAAGCATTTTGTATGAATGGATTTATTCAGCATTCTCCCAGAACTAGAAGCTTGAAAGCACACAAGGATATTTGACACCCGAGAGGAAGTATTGAGATGCTGAAAACAAATTTAGCTTATTCCCAGCATCCATGGGCTGTGATGAAAAGCTTTTTTTCTTTTTCTTTTTTTTTTAATCCACTTATAGGGTAATGAAGGAACAAAAGTAGCATTTATTTAAATACCTCCTGTCTCCCTGACTATATTTTACAGTTTATGTGTCACTTTCTTAATTATAATTGCACATGTATGAAGAAGATATTTATATTCCCATTTTACAGATGAAGATGCTGAAGCTCAATGTTAGTTGTTATTTCTCACGGTTGGTAAAGCTGGGATTTATGCTTAGCATATTCTGGCCAGGTTTAATACTATTTTCACTATCCCTTTGGCTCCATCACATCTTTATAACTGAGCAATTACCTAGAAGCTGTGACTATTGAATTTACTGATGGAAAAGGATTTACAGGGAGTAACAGATTTTCAAATATATAAATCCTAAATAGTAAGATCCTTCCAATATTATTAAATTACCCTTTATGATACATTTTATAAAATAGATTTATAGTCATAGGAGAGTGAACTCCAAGTTTGTACTTAGAGATGTTAAGTTTTTAGACATATCATCTTAGGGTAGTGTCATACTGCTGAGATAACTGCAGTTTCCTTTTTTCCAGGTCTAAGGAGCCAAGTTGTCACTGCTTCCTAAGGTAGTAAGAAAAGCAGAGCTACACTGTACCAACGGGTTCCCAATGTTTCCCTAATTTTTAGAGAGCAGTGTGAATATTTGAGAAGAAATTATCTTTTGGTTTTCATTCTCAAATAATTTTACTGGAAGTGACATAAAATTGAAGTTCTTAAGGGATAAAGGAACAAAGTCAGATTATTTTCTCAGAGCAGATTCTGAATAAATATGCACACATACATACACACATATGTTGGATGTTGGAAATATCTCCAAGGCCCTCTGGGTCATATGCTTTCTTCTTTAATACCTTAGCAAATTATCAAAGACCACTTGAAAAGTTACTGGGTTTTCCATTTATAAATTGTACTTTTCTGACCAATTTTGGTCAAGAGGGGCTTGTTTCAACTAGGTTGTAATGGGTTGTAAGGTCTTTAAAGTAAAGGGGCATGGCAGGGACTCCCCTGCTGCTCCATTGGTTAAGACTTCATGCTTCCATCACAGAGTTCACAGGTTCAAGCCATGATCAGGGAACTGAGATCACACATGCCTCACAGCCAAAAAGTGAAAAATAAATAAATAGGGCCAAGAAAAAAAAAAAAACCTGTTAAAAGAGGCATGGCAGATGAGGTTGAAGGAAGGTAGGCATCTTCCTGCTCCCTGTCTTTCAGACATTAAAGTATGTGTGAATCATGAATCACCAGAGATCGCATGTTCTAGTTAGGGTGTGTAGGTGGTACCTGAGGCTTTACCCTTCCAAAGAAAGTCCCAGGCGACGCTTATGATGTTGGTTCTTGGACCTCTCCTATAAGGAAGTTCTAGCTTGCCTGTCCTTTTGTCATCCCTCTCAACCCAGTCTCTTCACCCAAGCATTTACACCTTAAATATAAGTACTCTATGGAAATATTATAGTGGTCATTATCAATACACATTTCCTCATTTCCTCTATTTTTATGATGTAATCTTTACAGATACAGGCTTAACATGTCCTTAGCTGCCCTGAAAGATTTGAGCCCATTAAAGAATGGGCTGACACTCTTATGGGACATCAAGAAATGTCTAACTTTAAGGAATTATTTTGTAAAACTAAAACATCAACAAAGTCTTTTCTTCTGTTACTGCTACATTTCCGCTTTGCCTCTCTCTCCTTGATGTTTAGCATTGAGATGGATGCCTACAGACCATGAGGCTGCTTTTGGTTTCTTGACTGAGAGTTTTCATTTGAGAATCCTTGATGGTCATTAACAGTTAATTCTAGGAGTTTCATTGCAAGGTTTTTTTTCTGCTCCATTATTTTTACATATATGTGACTCTGATTTTTCTATTTTAAGATTTTCCATACAGTTTTATATCCTTGTTTTATTTCAGTTCTACATCTACTCCTACCATACAATGATCAACTAGAATTAAAATGTGGCTCTGCTTTGAGTAACTTAAAGCTAAATGTAAGTTTAGCAAGTTGGCACAAACCCAGGAAACCTCAGCTTCTGTTTCACTCTACTTTCATGATACAGGGAACAAACAGCTCTCTAGTTTTTTTAAAAAAAAGCTCATAATTTATTCTTGAACATGATCACCAAGACTTTAATAAAATATTGTCTTTTATATGAGTCAAATAGTGATTATTATCCACATTAAATAATTTTAATTCAAAATTGGCCATTCACAAGCATTAATAATTATAGTTAAAGAGAGTCTTCTAAATGCTACTTGAGTTTTTATTTTCTGTATTCTCAAAGAAGTCATTTTAAATTTACCAACTTTCACAGAATATATAAAAATGTAGGTAATTGTAAATAATGCCTTAATTAGATTTTCCTCAAACATTTTACAGTATATGTTGTTGTTTCATAATATAATCGATCCCCAGATTTCTTTTATACATATTTTGTCAGAATATTGAGTCCTAAACCTATGTTCTAGAAGACACTTTTCTGTCATAAAATAATATCAGAAAGAAGAATTAGTAATATGAAATTTATTTCTTTATTTTTAACATATAAGCTTCATAGTCCCTTGTGCAAAAATAGAATTCCATAGTAATCAAATGATGACATTTGTTTGTGACTTTTGTTACTGTTTCAACTCCGAGCCTGTCTTTTCACTGATGGCAGAAAAACTGAATCTAAAGACCAAAAATACAGTTAGCCCAATCCAGTGATTTAAGTCAAGGTTTACTTCACAGTCAAGTTTACAAATACCATCTGGCTTTTTCCACCTCCTATCTTTTCTGGCCCCAAGAGATCACAGGTCAGAGAAAGGGCCTTACATATATGATGGGCAGGAGTTAATAATAAGAAAGGAGCCTCAGTATGAGTCTGCAGTTGATGTCTATTGTTGGCATAGTGATTAACTCTTTATTCGCTAGATAAGGCACATAATGTACTTTCCTGGTGGCTCAATGGTAAAGAATCCACCTGCCAATGCAGGAGACTCAGGAGACAGGGGTTCAGTCCCTGGGTGGGGAGTTTCCCTTGGAGGAGGAAATGACAGCTCACTCTAGTATTCTTGCCTGAAAAATTCCATGGACAAAAGAGTTCGGTGAGCTACTGTCCATGGGGTCACAAAGAGTTGGACAAATCTGAGCACCCATGCCCAGGGGACATAATGCTGACTCAAGGTGACATGTTAGATGAGGACAGTCACCCATCTGGACTTGGTGTACTCTCCGGGTAAGAGTAATTTTTCTTCCTCACTATCTCATTCCTGACTTTTAAAATGTACTATGGCCAGAATACAAGGGTGTCTGCATATAGCCTGGGAGATCTCTTGGCAGAGCCAACTGCTTTCCCTGTTACACATTGTGAGTCTTCTACTTGGACATAATGGGAAACTTAGAGTTCCATTTTCTGTCTAATTGTGATCTCACACACCCCTGCTGCCAAAAGTAGGAGATGGTGGGGTTAAGAAAGTGAGTATCCAAACACTGTTCTTGCTTTTTCTCATTCCCTAGTTCCTTGCCTCCCCCATTTTTGGGAGAGGGTGAAGTTCATAGTGCAAAACATCATATCATGCATTTCACCATTCTCAAACTGTCCTTTGCTCAACTGGGCCTGGTAATTTGGGAGCTAGGGTCATGCAGGAAGTAAAACCTGTCATTGCAAATGTTCTCCATATTTTCACTGTTTCAAATCTCATTTCTTACATTTAAATCATTGCTTTTAAATCATAATAATCAAATAACATGTTTTATTCCTTTCTTAGTATTTGATGTGGGAACTAGTGAGGTCATCTGCCACAGAACAGTGCATCACATGTTCTTCTGATATATCTGATGCTTACAGAGATATCTGCCTGATCTTGTGGTTCATATATTTTGCTTTAGAGTCCTTGATTTCGAGCTCAACCATTTACCAGCTGTGTTAACTTGGGGGAAGTCAACTTCTCTAAACCTAATTTTAATCGTCTTTGAAATGTGGTTAATAATAGCAGTCAGTTCATGGTACTGGTGTAACTGGCGAATGCAATAATCAATTCATGGAATTTTATAAATGATAGAGAATTTAGTGCCCCAGAAAAGAAAGAGTGATCAAAGAAAAAATATGGATATACAGGAAAAATATATTTTATCAGCTTCTTTAAATAGTTTGATCCCAGTAATCCTGGGAACCTGAGTCCTGTAATCAGTCTTTAACAACACTGGTTAAGTTTCTAGACAATATTTACTAGGATCCCCTAAGCAATTAGCAGAATATTGCTAATTTCCTCAATTTTCAAATGTTGATTAATGATTCAATCATTTTAGCAATTAAGATTTATTAAGTACTCCCAAGATGCTTCTTGCAGAGGGGAGTATGCAGTATAGCTTACACCATAAAGTAGACATTGGACAGCTCCTCATGAGTTTTCTTTGTAGAGAGTATAACAAGCATATACATGAAGATTGAGTGGGTAGAGCTGATACAGCTGTTTTTCCCACAGTTTCACATGTGTTGCCATAAATGCCTGATAACTAGTCAGTAAAAGCCATTTAATATTAGAAGCAAAGTCCAAGAGTCAAAATTAGTTTTTACAATTATATAGCAAATATAATAATCTCTACTATTTATCTTTTTTATTAAATGGAATATCATTAATTCTACTTCTGGCTTAATAGACTAAGTCATCTAAACTAGATTTTTCCTTTGCGAATTCAAAAGACTGAAGACAGGGAAGGCTTGATAGACTGATAACCCTTTTAGGGGGAGAAATCTTTTTTAAGTTGCATTGACTATTATTTTAAAGGCATTTTACCCAAAGAATTCCTTAGTTCCACTTTTGATCCTTATCTACCTCATGACTTTGAATGTCCATAAGATGAATATTAATGATAGCCATACACTGGTTTATCTTGCTTCAAAGTGACCTACTTCTTTGTAGTATTAAGTTACTCTAATTTCCTACCTCCATGCCATTTATTTTGCTCTGGAGAAAACCTTTCCAGGGCATGACCTAATGAATTCTGGTTCAGATTTCCAAATAAATCTGAACCAAAGTGATCTTATAATTTGGTTGAGGGTACCTTCATTAAATACCCTAGCGAGAGAATTTTTACAGTTTCATACCAGACTAAAGCACTTTTCGTGACATATTGAAATTGAACTTCAATGTTTATGAGAATATAAATTGCAGCAGCACGTTGTAACATGTCGTGAGTCCAGTAGAGTCTTAGTCAAGGGTTTTTACTTTCTCATAACCCCATTAAAAATAGCAATGTTTCTAATTATTTTTCCTTTAAAAATTAGAAAAATATGTCCTGCTCTCTGGAGAAATGTTGTCCTCACTTATTCCCATAATTTTTATGGTTGCATGGTATATGTCTTTATAGTTTTTATGTGGCCTGACCAAAGTGCAAATTCAATTTTATAGGTATGCCCAGTATGCCTTCTCTTTTAAAGAGAGTAGTAGCTTTCTAGTTGAAAAGGTTAATTTTTGTTTCTTTTCTTTATTCCTGGCCTTTTTACAATCTTCTTATCTCAAAAGCTTCTTCATGTCACAGTTTCAACAGAACACCATTTAATTGCAGGACTCAAGGCATTAACTACTATTGTTCATGTTATAACTGTGCTGTACATATATCTAAAGCTGAATTTGTCTTTTTTCTATAGCGTTTCTTTTCTACCCCATAAATATGCTCACCAGACTGCAGTGCAACCTGCAAGGGCTTCTAACTCTGATTATCTACTATTCTGGAAGGTTTTCTGAAAGGAGCAGGGCATGATCATAAAACGTATTGTTTTCTGTTTGTTTGTTTTTAATATTTTATTCATTTATTTGACTGTACCATGTGGGATGTGATCTCTTAGGTCCCTGTACCAGGGATTGAACCCATGTGCCCTGCTTCAAAGTGCAGAGTCTTAAACACTGGACTGCCAGGGAAATCCTGAACATACCACGTTTTGATGGCTTATTGACTGGACTTCCTGGAAACTCAAGACATTTGATTTCTTCTGTTAACCATTTGGCTGAAGCAATGAGTTTGCTGTGAATTGCAAGGATAGACAATGCACAAACTTACCTGTAAAGTTTAATGTACATCTTATTTGTGTCAGTCACCTGTGACAGTCATGGTATTTTGTGGTAATTAAGAAAAACTGACTGTTGCTATTTGAAGGCTGTGGAAACTGCAGAATTCAAGACAGGCTGGAAGCCTGAATCAACAGGAAATAAGGTAGCCCCAGGCTCTTCCTGGAAAGAAGCGGGACATCCAATAACAAATCTTTACAGGAAGAGTCTGAAAGGACATGGCCCTGTTGTCTCCATCATTGTAAGCAATTCTAACTGTTTCTTCATCTTACAGCCATTTGCTCAGTAATCGAGGTCCTAAGCAAGAATGTCCCTTCAGCTGAGGCTGCATCACGTGCCTAACCCTTGTGGCCAGAGAGCAAAGAGAGGGAGAGGCTGACTTTTTTCTTTTTTTGGTAGACTACAGACATTGAAAGTTTCTTCTCCTGAATTGAAAAGAAAGTAACTTTATAGATAGATACAGATTAAAAAACAAAAAACTGCAAGCATTTATGATTTTCATAAAACAAAAACAGCTAGATAGTAATCTTGACGATTTATTTTTAAAAGTAAGAGTTTTTCTGGGACATAGTATTGAAGCAAGAGAATCTCAACCCTGTAACATATTATCTTGTTTGTCTTGGAAAAGATAAAAGACATTTCTAATTTCTAATGTGTAAATTTACAGTAATATCTGCTGAATAGGATTAGGCTGAGATACTGAGATATTATTTACAATGCCTAAAAGATCATGACAAAGTACATTATTTGTTTTTGTCTCTGAGTCATATCTGATTCTTTCTGTGACCCCATGGACTGTAGCCCTCTAGGATCCTCTGTCCTTGGGATTTCCCAGGAAAGAATACTGGAGTGGGTTTCCACTTCCTTCTCGAAGGAACTTCCCAATCCAGAGATTGAACTCACATCTCCTGAATTGCAGGCAGATTCTTTTACTGCTGAGCCACCCTGGAAGCTCCAGATGTACATTGCATGTATTCAATTTTTAATTATCTTTCTCTGCTTAGTCAGCTTATTATTTGATTGATAGGGCTTGTGGCTCAGCTGGTAAAGAATCTGCTTGCAATGTAGGAGACCTAGGTTTGATTCCTGGGTTGGGAAAATCCCCTGGAGAAAGGAAAGGCTACCCACACCAGTATTCTGGCCTGGACTGTAAAGTCCATGGGGTCTCAAAGAGTCGGACACAACTGAGTGACTTGCACTTTCACTTTGTGATTTTTTTTAAGTTAATATTATTTGGGGTTATGATGAGTCTGTTCATCAGTCTGAAATTTTGAAATAACTAATATAGTTTGATGTTATTCTCTTTAACAGACAAGCTAGCCTCAATGAAGCAGCTGAGAAGTATTATGATCTGGCAGCCAGACTGCGGCCTAATGTAAGTACCTTCCTAATGAGAAGCATTACTCAAAGAGATAGATTCACAATATGTGAGAGTTATAGACATAGAAGCCTTGTGATACTGGGGTTTTTTTCTCTCTGATCTCTTATTTTGAATACATGCTAAATGGCTGATTTAACCATAAAATCTGCCAGTCTCAAGTTTCTTTCTGTTTCCAGAGGTACACATTTCACTGTTTACTAGCCTATGTAAAGCACTGTATATTTTTATCATTTGAATACAGGTTTTAGCAATATTAAATATTCTATGTTTAGATGACTATTAACATAAGTTCTTTGAAAGTATTTTTGCTGTGATATTACATACCTCTGGATTTCCTAACCTCTCACTGATTCTTGCATGTGGTCAAACCTCAAGCTGCGTTCAGTTCAGTTCAGTCGCTCAGTCATGTCTGACTCTTTGCGACCCCATGGTCTGCAGCACACCAGGCCTCCCTGTCCATCATCAGCTCCCAGAGCTACTCAAATTCATGTCCATTGAGTTGGTGATGCCATCCAACCATCTCATCCTCTGTCATCCCTTTCTCCTCCTGCCTTCAATCTCCTAGCATCAGGGTCTTTTCCAATGAGTCAGCTCTTTGTGTAAGGTGGCCAGAGTACTGGAGTTTCAGCTTCAACATCAGTCCTTCCAGTGAATACCCAGGACTGATTTCCTTTAGAATGGACTGGTTGGATCTCCTTGCAGTCCAAGGGACTCTCAAGAGTCTTCTTCAACACCACAGTTCAAAAGCATCAATTCTTCAGTGCTCAGCTTTCTTTATAGTCCAACTCTCACTTCCATACATGACTACTGGAAAAACCATAGCTTTGATTAGACAGACCTTTGTTGGCAAAGTGATGTCTTTGCTTTTTAATATGCTGTCTAGGTTGGTCATAGCTTTTCTTCCAAGGAACAAGTGTCTTTTAATTTCATGGCTGCGATCACCATCTGCAGTGATTTTGGAGCCCCGTAAAATAAAGTCTGCCACTGTTTCCACTGTTTCCCCATCTGTTTGTTATGAAGTGATTGGACCAGATGCCATGATCTTAGTTTTCTGAATGTTGTTTTAAGTCAACTTTTTCAATCTCCACTTTCACATTCATCAAGAGGCTCTTTAGTTCCTCTTGACTTTCTGTCATAAGGGTGGTGTCCTCTGAATGTCTAAGATTATTAATATTTTTCCCAGCAATCTTGATTCCAGCTTGTGCTTCATCCAGCCCAGCATTTCTCATCATGTACTCTGCATAGAAGTTAAATAAGCAGGGTGACAGTATACAGCCTTGATGTGCCATGTCCCTATTCCACAGTCCTCATTTCCAATAACTGTTCTTTTCAACTTTATCAAGTATTTTTTTAATTAGAATTTCTCTCTGAGTAGTCACACTTCTGTAAAGTAAGATGGATGGAAATTAGATCATTACTATTGAAATAGAGTAACCATTTATGAGAGCATAAGAACTGGTTTTGTATTGATCTTCTGAGCACCTTTTGTTCACAGTAATCACTGAATGCCATTGCTTTTATTCCCATCCACGCTGCTCTGCATCACTCTCCAACACTAAAACCTCCACTCTGCTCTCTAGATCTCTACCATCTATTGAGAAATGTGATTTTCAAAAAGTAATGATAGTGCACGTGTGATGTGATTGATGTGACTGCAAGTAATGGAACCATTTCTTTACAGTAACTCATCCATTGGACAAACATCTCTAGAGTGCCTGCTTTGTGATAGAATACAGACATTTTGTACTCTAAAAAAACAGACAGTGTAGCAGAGAACACTGAACATAATAAATTAATTAAAATACAGTATGGAACAAGAGAAGGATTAATGCTTCCTGAAAGCAGCGCACACAGGAAGTAGCTTTTTTTCAGGAGACTCAGCTGCATGTAACCTTAGCTCTTGAATCGAAATGTCCCCAGTGTCATTAACTATAAGGTGATTTAAGAATCAGTAAGCTGTTTGCAACAGAAGAAAATAATTTAATAGTTGTAACAACAAGTAGCACTAAAATATATTAAACACTTGCTGTGTGTCAAGCACCAAGTTAAGTACATCATGTGAATTCTCTCATTCATCTCTCGCAACAACCCACAGATACTCCTGTGATCCTTGTTCTGCTGAAGTTCAGAGAAATGAATAACTCACCCATTATCACAGCTAGTAAGTGGAATCACATTGTAGCCCAGGCTGCTGTGTGTATAAGAACAAAGCTTGATGGAAAAAAAATGCAATTGTGTCTTAGAAAATGCACCGGAAGTCTAGAAAAACAACAACAACAAAAATAATGGTCTCCTCATTTATTTATTAAATATTTAGAGAGCACCTGTTAAGTGCCAGACACTGGATACACAGCAGTGAACAAAACTGAAAAGAGTCTGTGCTTCTTAGGGGTTTATAGTCTAGAGGTGAGGAGACAGAGCAGAAGCAGATAAATAAAGTATATAATATGTCTGACAGCAGTAAGTGCTTTGAAGAAAAACGGAGCAGGAAAAGGGAATTGGGGGTTGCAAGGGAACTTACATATGCAGGAGGCACAGTTTTGTATATGCCCAAGTTGAGTGTCTTGGTGTAACATTGCTAAGAAAAGGATTGGACTTAAGACCTTAAACTTATTACTATAAGTGCACTGAAGACAGGAATCAGGATTGTTTTGTTTGACTTCCTCCCTTCCTCCCTCTGATCCTTCCTTCCTTCTTTTCTTTGATTAATAGAATTGATTGATAGAATCAATAATAGAATGATATAATACTCTTTTTTTAAATATAAATTTATTTATTTTATTTGGAGGTTAATTACTTTACAATATTGTATTGGTTTTGCCATACATCAACATGAATCCGCCACAGGTATACACGTGTTCCCCATCCTGAACCCGCCTCGCTCCTCCCTCCCCGTACCACCCCTTTGGGTCGTCTCAGTGCACCAGCCCCAAGCTCTCAATATACATACTACATGATAGTACATTCAACCTTTATTCATCCAGTAGCAGTTCCTTGACTGTCACTTTTATTTTTGTTAAGTGGTTGGGCGTTTTCAGCACATTGTACTGGATTAGTGAGAAAAGGGCTATCTGTACTCTCTGACCATACCTCAAAAATGAAAAAGACAGTGGGGCACCACATGATTTAAGCCTGACTTATGAGATTATTTATTTTAAATGACTGGCCAAATCATAAAATCAATATTTAACTCAAAGTCACATTTGTGAAATCCCAGACAGTTTCTTCATAAACGTGCTGCAAATTGCTTTCGAAAAAAATGCATTTATTCAAATGATATTTCCCTTATCTGGTAACAATAAATTAAGTAGTTTATAGACTTGGATAGGATATGAGGTTTATATTTAGCAATAGTAAATGATGTTGCAGTTTATGGATCAACATATGTGATCTTCCTCTAATCTATTGTACAAGTTGTGTTTGGTTTCCTGTACATAATCGAGTAAGATGCCACTAAGACAAGACTGATAAAATACAGACCTTGACAATAATACAGGTTTCTATCCTGAAATGAAGACACCGATGTAAACAACTGCCCCATGCGTTGAATTATTAACATTTAGCATGTGATCTAAATTAAAACATCCATCTGACATCTATCTTGCTCATAGCTGTTTATTCCTTTTGCCACAGAAACATTCTTTGTTATTTCTGTACTTAATAAATTTCAGTTACCTGTTTATACGAGAGCTTGATAAACAGACCGCAACTCATATTTCCTATTTAAGTGCTTTCACTGTCTCTTCTGTTTTCCTTGTCTATATGGTAATCTAATCTTACTCTCACTTTTGATAAAGCGTTTTTTTCTGTTTAGTTTCAAGTACAACAATCTGTAGCTGTATGTGGGGAACTCTGTGAATTTTCCAACAGTGTTTGTGTCAGATCATAACTATGCAAAGTAACATTTTTAATTATAACCCTCATGTACTACACACTTATTATAAGAAGATTGTTCATTATCTGCAGGATGGATTTCCTTCTTAGTAAAATACCTATTCCATTTCTTCATGATGTTCCATGCTGAACTGTTTTCTGTTTTCTCTTCTACAAAAGACTTACTTTTCTATACAACTTGCTTTAAAATTATTGATTGACTTTCAGGAGTATTAATATTCGAACAATTCCAGTGATCCAAATGCTAAAGTACTGAGTGAGTGAGTGAGTGAGTGAAGTTGCTCAGTCGTGTCCAGTTCTTTGCGACCCCGTGGACTGTAGGAGCCAACCATGCTGCTCTGTCCATGGGATTTTTCCAGGCAAGAGTACTGAGGAAGTCTAAATTAGCAGGTACCTATAATTTTAAATGTTAGATACTGATATTATTTTTTCATCAGGGATATTTAATACATAGGCATTTACTGAACTAAAGAAATACATCTATTACAAAATTGATAACCTAATTTTTATTTTGTTGGGAGTGATTGCTCTAAAATCAAACTTCTTATTATATGAAAACATGTTTTTGTAGTGGGAAAACTACCAACATTGCCATTTTAGGTTTTTCCACTTTCAGTTTTTCATTTTTATAGATAAAATTGATCTTTCGGTAGAGAGTACTTTAAAAAGACAATGCTTTTCGGTCTTCTCTCCCACTTACACACATCAAAAACTGCTGACTCTTAAGGACCAGAGGGAACATTAAAATGAAACTGTTTTGTTCCTTCTGTGGGAAGTAAGCCAAATTCTGCATTAATTTATGGGTTTTAAAATTTTCTTTAAAATATGAATAATGAGGAATTTGTGTAGTACAAAGTTACCCAGTTCTGTTTGGCTTTTAGTCAATTCCATAGTTGAAGAGAGTAATTTCTAATGATGAGGAATTATGTTTATATATATTTTGTATTTTTATGCATGTAGTTGTTTTTGGTCTGAATTCATTCAACTTAATTTTTAAATTAAGTTCCAACATTGTGTAAAACCCTATGCCAAGTGCAGTAGAATTTCCAAGTTGTGAAAAGTTAGCCCTGACTTTGAGAAATGTACTACCTAATGTGGGCAGAGAGTGAGAGAGAGAACACATGGAGTCAAATCCTTATAGTTCAGGGCAGTAAATGATACTACATAATAAGGGTTCTGTGAGTTGTGGAAGCTAGGTGCTGGAAAAAGTATACAGAAGAAAAAAGTTACTTTCAGTTGGACTGATCCTAGAAGACACTGAGTCAGAGTTGACAGACTTAAGAATCTTGAAATGATTGGACATGTATAGGTGAAGTTTTTAAGAGGATGAACAGAAAAGGGGGAAATCTGGCAGGTAGAAGCATATGTATTAACAAGGACATAGTCTCAGAGAGCATGCTGCTGCTGCTGCTAAGTCGCTTCAGTCATGTCCAACTCTGTGCAGCCCCACAGATGGCAGCCCACCAAGCTCCCCTGTCCCTGGGATTCTCCAGGCAAGAACACTGGAGTGGGTTGCCATTTCCTTCTCCAAAGCATGAAAGTGAAAAGTGAAAGTGAAGTTGCTCAGTCATTCCCGACTCTTAGCAACCCCATGGACTGCAGCCTACCAGGCTCCTCCGTCCATGGGATTTTCCAGGCAAGAGTACTGGAGTGGGGTGCCATTGCCTTCTCCGCCAGTGACTGCTACCTTTTCTTAATTCATGGTGTTCACTGTTTGCTGTTCAAAATAGCAAGTAAGGCACTATTTGATATTATTGCATTTACTGTTCTTCAGATGATCATTTAACTTTCCATTGGACAATAAGCTTTATCTTCACAAATAATACTCTGTAACTTCTTGGGAATTACCTGGTCTGTGTCTGAAACAGTATCTTATATGAGATAGAAAAAAGCTTTTTAACTGCTAATTTTATCGTTATAGGATACCACAGTTGTGAAGAGCTCCTTTCCTCTCTCCTGAGCTATGCATTCCATTTCCTCCCTAGCTTGGTCAAATGGTCAGGTGACAATATCTACACTAACAACACTAGCAGGTTTTTAAAATATTGTAATTTCTTAATTATTATCACCTCTCCTTAGTTTTGCTATCCAAACATAAATAAAAGACAGACACTTCAATCACCTCCTTTAAAAACATCATTACCATTTTCATCTGTATCCCAGTCAGACCTATAATAGAGAATTTAAGGCTATCTCAGTTGAAATACAACACTTAGGACCCTGAAGGTTGACAGCAAACCAATTAGAGAGAATAACAATAGTCCTCCTTACAGTAATCCTTTGCAATCTTAAGATTTATTAATATGCAGAATTCTACGCATATCCATATTCAAGTGTTCCAGAAAACCTTTAAAAGGTATATAAATAACAAGTGATCATTAGATAATTCACTGTTCTGGAATTATCCATCCTACTGTAGCCCTCCAGGAAGTGTGGATCATACAGAATTAAGTGTGCTCTCCACTTACAGACAAAAAACCAAACTGAGTACTCTTTTGAAAAAGATCAACCCAAACCAAAGGAGACTTTAAGGGTGAGTAAGTTAACCATCACTGATTTTTAAATATTCTGAAATTTTAAATCCTTTTAATGTTAAGACATTTAACATTAATATTATTTTTCTAGATATCCAGCTTGTCTAAAAATAACAGCTACCAATTTCTTATACAGAGCTTTAAGTTTTACTTAAGAACACTACCTCAGAACTCTAAAAACAGATTCTTTTCCAGCTCTACCGTTTAGTAGCTGCATTTCTTTGAACAAATTAAAATTACTTAAACCTCTCCAAATTTGCTTCCTCACTATTCCAGAAAATATGAATAACATCATCTGCCCACATATTTCACAGATTGTTACCTCAAATGAGACATCATACAAAGGTGCTCAGTAAATATTATATCTAAAAACCACTAAATCTTTTAGCTACAGAATAAGTAAAACCTTTACTGAAAGAATGGTGAGATTATACTAATAGATAGTATGCTACCCTGACTTTTTGACTTTAATACAGACAGGTAACAGATTTTCATTATGTTTGCAAAAAGTAGGCAACTAACTCTGTTCTACCTAGAAGGGTCATAATTTTTTAGAAATATCTGAAACCATATTTGAATTTATAAGTATTCCTGAAGAAATTTTTTTCTTTTTTTTTAATTTATTTTTTAATTGAAGGATAATTGCTTTACAGAATTTTGTTTTCTGTCAAACATCAACATGAATCAGCCACAGGTATACATATTTTCCCTCCCTCTTGAACCTCCCTCCCATCTCCCTCCCCATCCCACCCCTCTAGACTGTTACAGAGCCCCTGTTTGAATTTCCTGAGACATACAGCAAATTCCCATTGGCTGTCTATTTTACATACAGTAACGTAAAGTTTCCATGGCACTCTCTCTGTACGTCTCACCCTCTCCTCTACTCTCCTCATGTCCCTAAGTCTGTTTTCTATGCCTGTTTCTCCATTGCTGCCCTGCAGATAAATTCTTCAGTACCATCTTTCTAGATTCTGCACATATGTTTACAATATTTCTCTCTTTCTGACTCACTTCACTCTGTGTAATAGGCTCTAGGTTCATCCACCTCATTAGAATTGACTCAAAAGTGTTCCTTTTTTATGGCTGAGTAATAGCCCATGGTGTATACATACCACTTCTTTATGCATTCATCTGTCAAAGGACATCTAGGTTGCTTTGATGTTCTAGCTATTGTAAATAGTGCTGCAGTGAACAATTGGATACACGTGTCTTTTGCAGTTTTGGTTTCCTCAGGGTGTATGCCTAGGAGTGGGACTGCTGGGTCATATGGTGGTTTTATTTCTAGTTTTTTAAGGAATCTCCATATCGTCTTTCATTCCCACCAACAGTGCAAGAGGGTTCCCTTTTCTCTACACCCTCTCCAGCATTTATTCTTTGTAGACTTTTTGATGATGGCCATTATGACGAGTGTGAGGTAATATCTCATTGTAGTTTTGATTTGCATTTCTCCAATAATGAGAGGTGTTGAGCATCTTTTCATGTGTTTGTCAGCCATCTGTATGTCTTCTTTGGAGAAAAGTCTATTTAGGTCTTTTTCCCACTTTTTGATTGGGTTGTTTGTTTTTCTGGTATTGACCTGTATGAGCTACTTGTATATTTTGGAAATTAATCCTTTGTCAGTCGTTTCATTTGCTATTATTTTCTCCCATTCTGAGGGTTGTCTTTTCACCTTGCTTAAAGTTTCCTTTGCTGTGCAAAAGCTTTTAAGTTAATCAGGTCCCATTTGTTTACTTATGTTTTTATTTCCATTACTCTAGGAAGTGGGTCATAGAGGATCTTGCTTTACATCATCGAGTGTTCTGCCTATGTTTTCCTTTAAGAGTTTTATAGTTTCTGGTCTTACATTTAGGTCTTTAATCCATTTTGAGTTTACCTTTGTGTATGGTGTTAGGGAGTGTTCTAATTTCATTCTTTTACATGTAGCTGTCCAGTTTTCCCAGCACCATTTATTGAAGAGGCTGTCTTTGCCCCATTATATGTTCCTGCCTCCTCTGCCAAAAATAAGGTACCCATCAGTGCATGGGTTTATTTCTGGGCTTTCTACCTTGTTCCATTCATCTATATTTCTGTTTTTGTGCCAGTACTGTACTGTCTTGATGACTGCAGCTTTGTAGTATAGTCTGAAGTCAGGAAGGTTGATTCCTCCAGCTCCATCCTTCTTTTGCAAGACTGCTTTGGCTGTTTGGGGTCTTTTGTGTTTCCATATGAATTGTGAAATTTTTTGTTCTAGTTCTGTGAAAAATGCCATTGGTAATTTGATAGGGATCACATTGAATTTGTAGACTGCATTTGGTCATACAGTCACTTTCAGAGTATTGATTCTTTCTACCCAGGAACATGGAACATCTCTCCATCTGTTTTTGTTATGAAGACATTTTTAAAGAACATGTCATTTTGATGCTCCTGAAAAAATGAAACAGAACACTAACAAATTAAAAAAGCACTTCAAAACAGTACTTGGCACAGAGGAAAAATATGTCTTGCTAATATTATTATTACTGTTATAACTGTTCACTATAATTAACATTGTCATTATTATTGCTGACAATAATCTTAATGATACATGATTATTTATTTATTTATTTATTTTTTATTTTACTTTACATGATTTTTTAAAGCCTCTATTCAATATGCTGTTTCAAATTTTTATCATCAAGAACTCACTTACCTATTTTCTATAGTCTAAAGGAAATTTATTTCAGCATTTATATTATCACTTTCTATGAGCAGTGTTTTATACATACTTCTCATGATAGAAATGCTCATAAGAAGTATGAGTTCACATTAGCAACCTCCACCTGGAACACTTCTCTTAAGGAAATTTTCTTTTGAGTTCTATAAGCCAACTGTACATTATAATTAACATAACTAGGTCACTTTCTGAAAAAAAATCACTGTAAATACAAACTTGTCCTCTCCATTTAGAATCAGAGTTCAAACCAAACTAATGCAGAAGTGTCTCCACATGCAGCATATCAGCAATATTTCCAGAGTCAGCATTTTTTCCTATGCAAAGGGATCTGCATATTTAAGGAAAAAACATTGGAGACGGGAAGGAAGCCATTTCAAATGAAATGGTAGATCTAGGAGGAAGAGAAGTAAAATCTAGGAGGAAGAGAAGTAAGTGAAAAGAAATAAGGCTGAAGAAGTCAGCAGAAGTCAGATCATAACAATCATGTAAGAAATAATGAGCATTTTGAACTTTCCCCTGAATGAATGGACAATCAGTCATTTAAGTAATTAATTTGGGATAACATGATTAGACTTTTCATCTTATAATACTTAGTTGGCTGGAGAGTAGAAAAAGAAGGCTTAGAAACATGGGAGGAAAGAACACCAAGGGAGAGAATACCATAGCAATCTAGAAAAACCATGACCACTTGCAATAAGAAAGCGGCAGTAGGATGAGAGACATGATTGCTTTGTAGGAGATAACACTGACAGGATCTGGTGACTGAGTGGATGTCAGACTAAGGATGCAGTCACCCAAATTTCTGGCTTTATCCAAGCTAGGAGAGTGGAAATAGTCATTGATTCCTGAGTAGAGAAAATGAAGATATGAGAGCAAGAAAGAAGAATATAACTGCAGACATGTTGATCTTGAAGAGTCTATGGTATCCAAGTGGAGCTGCCTAGTAACTGGGTGGAAGTGTGAGCCTGAAGCCCAGAGGCAAGTCTCATGTGGAAAAATGAAAGTAATCAACATACAAATGATAAAGAAAGTCCTAAAACTGATACAAGCTTAAAAAGAAAAGAATACATTAAAAGAGGGAAAGGGTTCTCATTCAGAGAGGGGGAAGAGACAGCAAAGGAGTTTGAGATGAAAGAGTTAAGAGATACTCTGAATAACTGTCACAGAAGCCAAGAAAAGACAGTATTCAAGAAATGTTAAGCACATTGGAAAAGACTCTGATGCTGGGAAAGATTGAAGGCAGGAGAAGGGGACAACAGAGGATGAGATGGTTGGATGGCATCACCAACTCGATGGGCATGAGTTTGAGCAATCTCCAGGAGTTGGTGATGGACAGGGAAGCCTGGCGTGCTGCAGTCCATCGGGTCACAAACAGTTGGACATGACTGAGCAACTGAACTGAACTGAGGTGAGATAGTAGAAGTTTAGCAAGATAAGAAAGAATCAAAATTAAGAGAAAGGGGAAAAAAAAAGATTAAAAGACAAAACGGAGTTAATCAGCAGGAAGGAGAGAAAGAGATTCAAAGCACTCTGGAGAATCAAGCTGAGACATAATGATGGACATCTCATCCACTGAAACAGAAGGAAAAGAAAGAACAAATGATACAGAAGAGATAAACTAATGAGTCAAGTAACAGGAAATTTAAGGGGTCTGCTTTTGATGGCTTCTGTTTTCTCACAAAGTAGGAAAACCATCTGTGGAGAATACTTTGTTTCTTAAGTTTAAAGAAAGAAAGTAAAAGTGTTTACAATAGCCTGTGTGGGGAAAGAAGGAATTGCTCTGCAGGCCTGACAACTCCTGCAGGGATTCCTGCAGAGACTGTGAAGGCCTAGGACACTCACCAGGCAGTCTGTGATGTTCCTCCATGAGTGCTCAACAAACACCTTTTGTATAAGCCACAGAGACAAAATGACCCCAAATTTAGGCTTTACCAGATGCATATGATAGTATTGACACCCTTCTCTGTCAAATGCTTCCTATATAAGCAAGCAGAAATCCATTGTCCATTACTTCAAAATGCTAGCTAGAATTTTCAGTTTCAGAAAGCATAAGCTTTGCCAAAGGAACAATAAGCAACTATGGTTAATATTGCCAGTGTTGGCAGGGCAGAGAGGAAGAGTAGGGGAAGATAGAACTGAAAAATAATATAAAACCAAGTGAAAGGCATTTAATACCTTAGTGAGAATGAGGAGCTTATATTCCAGAATTGTGTTAAGTAGGATGACATAATGAAAATGATCACATTTATATCATGTGATGAAGAATGTGAGTTGCACTGGGAAGGTAGAGATACAGCTTTGAGAAAACCAAATAAAAGGTCCTTTGAATAGCATAGGCACAGACATAATAGATCCTAAAGTACAGAAACACTGTGGAATGGAAAAGAACATTCAGAGAAAGCAAGTATATTATTTAATAGGATATAAGTAGGAAAATTGACTCAACGAGCATTCCAAATTTTTGAACTTCAGTAACTTAGGTTAAAAAAAAAACAACAGAAATAGGACAGAAGAGTTGTTTATTTCAACAAGGAAGTGTTAAGTTTGGACCAAGCAGATTTCAAGTGAGAGGTGGGATGTTCTGATTTTCTATGGGATGTTCTGATCAAGTGCTTGGTGGGAAAACCACCACTAGGCATAGAGATGTGGGAGTCATTTGCAGAAATGAGATAGTACCAAAGAAGAGGATAAGGTCATTGAGGAAGAGAAAGATATCACCATAGATATCAACTTTGGAGAACAGTCTCCACTACTGCTAAACAATAAAGGAAAACAAGGTCTGAGAAGGTCCTTTGATTTCAGGGGAAAAGATGACATTGGTTACCTTCATGAGTTCAGTGACATGAGCAGAAGTTTTTTAATGTTAAGAAAATGGACACTTTGGAGCAGAGCATTTAGATTTAATCTGTAAATAAGTGTGGAGGTAAATGAAGAAGCAATACCAAAGAAATATTAAGTGTGTGCTTATTAAATGTTAAAAATATGTGTTCAAGGGAATATGTACGTGTGAAAGTATTTTTAAAATATCTATTTGTTTTAATTGGAGGCTAATTACAGTATTTTATTGGTTTTGCCATACATTGACATGAATCCGCCACAGGTGTACATGTGTTCCCCATCCTGAACCCATTTGAGATTTTAAATGTGTCCAAGTAGAGGGGAGAGCAAGGAAAGTATTGAAGATCCTAAAGGAGTATTTCCTCCCCAGAGACTGAAGAAGAAAAAGTAGACTATACAAGGGGGAAAACATTAGAAATAGAGGGAGCTTCAGTTCAGTTCAGTTCAGTTCAGTCACTCAGTCGTGTCCGACTCTTTGTGACCCCATGAATCGCAGCACGCCAGGCCTCCCTGTCCATCACCAACTCCCGAAGTTCACTTGAACTCATGTCCATCGAGTCCGTGATGCCATCCAGCCATCTCATCCTCTGTCGTCCCCTTTTCCTCCTGCCCCCAATCCCTCCCAGCATCAGAGTCTTTTCCAATGAGTCAACTCTTTGCATGAGGTGGCCAAAGTATTGGAGTTACAGCTTTAGCATCATTCCTTCCAAAGAAATCCCAGGGCTGATCTCCTTCAGAATGGACTGGTTGGATCTCTTTGCAGTCCAAGGGACTCTCAAGAGTCTTCTCCAACTTAGGTAGTAAGTTTTGACTTACTACTGTTGTATTGTGTTTACCCTCTGTTGATCCTGTGGCAAAAGGGATAGAATATGAGGTCAGAGGCCTATGGGAAGCTGGATATTCTGGGCTGTACAGTAGATAACATTTGATATAGGCTTATACTATCAAAAAAAGCCAGTGGAGACACTGACATTAAGCCCTTTGTCATTTTGTGATAATTCTAAATAAAGTTCTGAAATCACTGGTAGATTACTTCTAGCTTTGATTCAGTTCTCTGACTTTTATAATAATTGTTTTATTCATCCTTTATATTTCCAATATGTGTAATATTTTATAATTTTTTTCCAATGTGAATTCACTATGTATGATTTAAAGGGGAATGTGTTCTAAGGATTGGACTGTCCAATAGAAAATTACATGTATCCATTATACCTTTCCTGGGCACTTAGAACATAAATTGTTTCAGAATGTTTCTATAAAATCAAAGTGATGTTATCCATTTGGGCTCTTTAGCAATGATTATATGTCAAAAGATCAAATGAGAAATGAGATTCAAAGAAATGAACTTACTGTAAGAGAATGGAGCTGTGTTTTGAGCTAGTACATAGATTCTGCAATCTGTTACTTTCAGTTTGGACTACCTTTTAATGGTAAATATGGTAATGGGGTAGGGAAGGGAGAGATGGCCAAGCAGTAGAAATAACCATGGAGACTAGAATCTGGGGAAGAAAGGTTAAAAATTAACTCTCATGGAAGAATTACTGTCTGGTAGAAGAGACAGAAGATAGTCTGAGTTATAGTTGTTTTCTGGTGGAAAGATATTCCTCAACTCTAATTAGAACAAGAGACCATGAAATTAAGTTAAGCAGGACAGGACAGATTCAAATTTGACCATATAGGGGATTTTGGTGGGGGAAAATTACTGAGATTGCTGTCTCCTTAGGGAAAAAAAATGACAGAGTTAATAATAATGTGTCTGGGAAGCAGTTAAACCACATTTCTGCTTGTAAATAGAGGAAAAACCATATGGCCTTTTCCAAAACTTTCCACAGGGTTCTGTGATGTGGGAAAATCACATACCATGTGTCTCTTGACTTTTAGGCATTAATAATATATGGATCCTAGAATCAGCAGTTTGACTTTATGAGTAAAATGTGTTTTAATATTGCAAATGTATTTCCCACTCTGACTAGTCATTTCAGTTACAAATATATCTATATATTTTATAGTCAGAAATGGAGTAAGTTAATGGACTTCTCTGATGGTCTGGTGGTTAAGACTGTACTTCCATTGCAGACAGCTTGGGTTCCGTCCCTGATCAGGGAGCTAAGATCCCACATGCTACTCAGAGTGGCCAAAAATTTTTTTTAAATAAAAAAGATTTTTAAAATGAAGTAAGTTGACAAACCCAGAATAAATACGTTTCCATCAAGAGAGAAATTACCATTAGTTTCCCAAACCCTACACTTTACATGGTTTTCTTAAAAGGGCCCAGAGATATAACTGAAACAAAAATAGTTGGTTATTCACACATACCCATTTAAATCAACAGATCTAAATTCTGCCTCACTTCATGAATAAGCTTAATCTGATTGATGTTATGTACATTTATGTACAGAGCCAGGGAGAAATCAAATTTCTAATTCTTCATGTCTAATTTTAGCAAGATAAATGCCCTCTATCCTGAGAGCTTCAGTGATGCCAGGATCAGTTTTAGTTCTACCACATCCCTATCTGTCTTCAAACCTCTTTCTGCTGTAGATCTTTCCAAATTAATTTGGATGTTGCTTTTCTTCTAACAAGTTACAAAGTTGAGTTTTTGGTGCATTCATTTCTTTCTGCTTGCATTGTTGTTACTTTTTGTTATCCTTCTGTTTCAAAATGTTAGATGAACCAGAAAAAAATGATTTTCTGTTGTGGTTACTGCTTTTGTTTATCATCTTGTATAATTCTTCATGGTTGGAAGACAAGTATGCTGAGTACAATCCACTTGTTTACTAGCTATTGGTGTGGGCTAGTTGCGCCTAGAGTGGGGTCAGGTATTTCGGCTGAACTAAGCTGCATTTAAAGTTTTTCCATCCTTGGGGTATTGTTATTCATCACAATCCACATGCAATCATTTTTTGAGCACTTTTTTGAAAATGTGTGTATGTGGTGTGTGTGTGTTTTAGATTCATAACCAGAAAAGGCTGAGGGGATGTGAGGCATGAGCAGAAACTTATGTGGCGATTGGTTCTAAAGAAAATCAGCTGGAGTACTTTGAGGTTGAAGAACATCAAAACCTTTGGGCAATTCCACTTAATTATGTTCTGTGATTCCAAGCATGTTTATTTTTACTCATATTTCTTTGTGGGGGTATCCTTTGCGTGGATATATAGCTGTGTTTGAATTGTGGGACCACACACTAAAATTACATTTAGTCTCTTCTACTCCAGAGAAACTAGATTCAGCATTTGCTTTGCTTTTAACTCAGCTAAGGTAACCACCCTGGCCCATGTTCCTTCCTGGAAATATCAACTAGGGTGGACTGGTAGCTGCCACCATCAGAAGGATGTGACCTTGCACCCCCAGTTACTACGTTCTCCATAATTCCCCTTGGTTATTTCCACAGCTGGTCTTCCACACATCTTTTTTTTTTTTTTTAACTTATTTTATTGAAGTATAGTTGATTTACAGTGTTGTATTAATTTCTGCTGTACAGAAAAACAATTCACTTATATATATATGTGTATACATATATATATATGTATATATATGTATATACACACAGACGTGTACCTATATGCATTATTTTTTATATTCTCTTCTGTTATAGTTTATCACAGGATACTGCATATAGTTCCCAGGAGCGCCTTGTTGTTTATCTGTTCTGTATACAGTCATTAGTTTGCATCTGCTAATCCCAAACTCCCAGCCCACCCCTCCCCCACCCACTCTCTGCCTTGGCGACCATAAGCCTGTTCTGTGCATCTGTGAGTCTGTTTCTGTTTGTAGGTAAATTCATTTGTGTCATATTTTAGATTCCACATGTAAGTGATATCATATATTTTTCTCTCTCTGTCTGACTTCCTTCACTTAGTATAATAACCGCTGGATCCATCCATGTTGTTGCAAATGGCATCATTTCTTTCTTTTTATGGTTGAGTAGTATTCCACTCTATATAAAATTTCTCTCTCATTTCTATTAACCTTTCAGACATTTGTGTTTCTGATCCTCTATTGGTCTTATGGGGCCATGTTTTTCGAGAGATACCCTGAAAAGTTAACAAAAACCCATGTTTATATACAGTTCTTATCCCATCTGTCTTCTGATTTTACTGCAACATTCCACTTCTTTTTTTATTTGTTTCCTTATTTTCATACTACTCCTAACTCCTTGTTATCTGTCTGAACTCTTGCAGCTACAGATAAAATAGTATTATACTTTACCCTAAAGACAAAAGTTGGGCAGATCCTGAGAAATGAATAGACTGATGGATTAATTTCTTCTTGAAAGTCCTGTGTCTTTGCTAAAGAAAATAAGATTTTTCTGTGTTTTTGAAGATAGATAGGAAGGCTTTATTCAGGACTACTGAGATCAGTGTCATGACTATGGAAGGAGGGGAGACAAATTACAGCAGAAGCAGCAAGCGGTGTTCAGTGGATGGCAAACTACTGAGACCTCAAGGGTAAGAGGATTCTTGGTAAACCAACTTAACAGAATTCTTGTGGAAGACAAGCCAGTATGATCAGATAGTGAGGATGAGGAGATTCTCACTTAATTAACTTAGCAGAATTCTTTACAGCTGGGCTAGGCAGGCCTAAGAGAAGGCCTACAGATGAGGCCTCCTCAAAAAGTGGATTCAGAAGGGTGTCTCCTTTGGTCAAGGAGAATCTGTGTCATCCTGAATGACATTATTTTTCCCAGGCTGAGTTGTTATAATGTTAAAATTCTTGTCACTAGATAAGGTCAGAATCAAGAGTTTCCTTTATCAACTTGAAAAGAATTTGCTTCAGGATTTTGCTAACAGACCCTACAAGAGAGCTGGAAAGAATGACATCTTTAAGAGAAGGGGGAAAAAAAAAATGTGTATGCTACAAATTTTTTCAGTCTTTTCCTTATAATCAACTGTTACTTTCTCATATACTAAGTGCCAACAAATGGCCAGTGTGGTATGGTATCCAGAGTTTTATCAGTTGTCCAGAACCTGTGTTGCGATAGCAAAAAAGTAAAACTATAGAGGACTAAATTTCATAAGGCTTTTATATTTGACTTACTCTCATTATTTCTATGTGGTTTTCATCTCTGTTTTGTTGTTGTTGTTATGTCACTTTATTAAATGAGATCTCTAGCAAAATAATTCGCAGGAAGGCAGCTCTAAGACATGCTGCAGCATGGTATGACACATTGCCCTCTCGAAAACTACATGGCAACTTAAAGAGGGCAAATGTGGTGCCATTAAAGATCTTGTGTCAAGAGTTTGAAATGCTCAATTCACTGAATTTGTTTTATTTTAGAAGTAATTTCTTCAGCTTAGGAATGCTAAAATTTCAAGGGAGAAGTAATTTTGAAAAGATTTGTTAGGATGATTTACCAAATAATTTATATATTTATACATATGTATATATCCACATAATACTTCCAACAGTTTATAACTAAAGAAAATAATTGCTTAAATTACATGCAGAAATAATCAAATGTGTTTTTAAAAGTGTCAAGAATGGTTAGACGTAGAACATTATTGCTACTGCTTTCAAACACTTTTTTTTTCTTATTCTCCAATATAAGTTACTCTATCCTTATCTACTTACCTGTATAATCATATAAAAGACAGCTGGATATTCCCCAAAGAATCTATATTTGTACTGATTTATTTCTTGGTTCTACTTGTAATATTCATTGGTTGTTAAATAGGAATCCTAATAAAAGCTACTAAAAGAAATGAATAAAAATCCTCGACACATATTTAGTTTTCCTGCAAGACAAATTATTTTTCTTAAATATATAATCCATTTCCCACTACCATTAGAGAAAGCAATGGTGGTTTTCTCTTTTCTTAATAAAGTTCAGCTATCTTTTCCCAAAGAATGATACTATTTGTTAACTTTTGGGGTGGGGGGCTACATCAGGTCTTCGTTGTTGTAACTTTTGGGGTGGGGGCTACATCAGGTCTTCGTTGTTGTAACTTTTGGGGTGGGGGTACATTGGGTCTTCGTTGTTGTAACTTTTGGGGTGGGGGGTTACATCGGGTCTTCGTTGTTGTAACTTTTGGGGTGGGGCTACATCGGGTCTCCGTTGTTGCACATGGGCTTCCTCTGGTTGCAGCAAGCTGGGCTGCTCTTCAGTGTGGTGCACAGGCTTCTCCTGCAATGCAGGGCACGGGCTCTAGGTCACTCAGGCTCAGGAGTCATGTTGCCTGGACTTAGTTGCTCTGCAGCATGTGAGATCTTCCAGGACCAGTGATCGAACCCGTGTCTCCTGCATTGACAGAAGGATTCTTACCCACTGGACCACCCAGGATGTCCCTGTTAAATTTTTATAATCATAGCTTTCATCTTGGAGAAGGCAATGGCACCCCACTCCAGTACTCTTGCCTGGAAAATCCCATGGATGGAGGAGCCTGAAATTAAGAGACACTTGCTCCTTGGAAGAAAAACTATGACAAACGTAGACCCTGTGTTAAAAAGCAGAGACATCACTTTGCCGACAAAGATTCGTGTAGTCAAAGCTATGATCTTGCCGTGTATGGGGTCTCATAGAGTCGAACACAATTGAAGCAACTTAGCAGCAGCAGCAGCAGCTTTCATCTGTTTCAGCTGGCTGAACTTTTATTTATAATTACAAGTATGCTAGTTTACATAAATCTAATGACAGAAAATGAAGAGGAACTAAAAAATCTCTTGATGAGGGTGAGAAAGGAGAGTGAAAAAGCTGACTTAAAACTCAGAATCCAAAAAACTAAGATCATGGCATCCGATTCCATCACTTTATGACAAATAGAAGGGGAAAAAGAGGAAGCAATGACAGATTTTATTTTCCTGGGCTGTAAAATCAGTGCTGATGGTAACTGACTGCAGCTATGAAATTAAGAGACACTTGCTCCTTGGAAGAAAAACTATGACAAACCTAGACATTGTGTTAAAAAGCAGAGACATCACTTTGCCGACAAAGGTTCGTATAGTCAAAGCTATGATCTTTCCAGTAGTCATGTGCAGATGTGAGAGTTGGACCATGATGAAGGCTGAGCACCGAAGAACTGATACTTTCAGATTGTAGTAGTGGAGAAGATTCTAGAGAGTCCTTTGGGCAGCAAGGATATCAAACCAGGCAATCCCAAAGGAAATCACCCCTGAATATTCATTGGAAGGACTGATGCTGAAGCGTACTTTGGCCACCTGATGCGAAGAGCTGAATCATTGGAAAAGACTCTGATGCTGGAAAAGTTTGAAGGCAAAAGGAGAAGTGGGAGGCAGAGGATGAGATGGTTAGATAGAATCACTAATGAAATGGACATTAAGCAAAGTCCAGGAGATAATGAAAGACGGAAATCTGGCATCCTGCAGCCAGTGGGGCTGCAAATAGTCAGAGCTTTGTGACTGACTAACGGCAGTCAGCAAATCAATGCTACTATAATAAATATATCTTTACTATGCAGTGATATCCACGATTAGATGTATTATTAAAATGATACCAGAAATTGTGGAAAACCATATTTGAAAAAATGTCAGTATGAAAATAATGAAAGAACAAAGGGCTTTAAAAATGCATTTCTATATAGGTCACTGTTCTTAACAAATCTCAAATACATGGACAACTGTGCTTGCTTATGAATTTACTTGTCTAGAAAGAGATTTTTATGTAGCAGTTATAATTTTTCACTTATGTTTATTTATTTTTCTTCACTTAAATAGCTTTTGCTATAGTATTCTTAGGCTCATGCTGAGAGCACTAGATTCCACAAGTCTTGAAGAGGGAATGATTTTGCTGCCCAGAGAAGATTATGTACTTTGATTAGTCTTGGAAATCTTTACTGGATACATGCACATGTGCTCAGTTTTCCTTTCATTGAGTAATATATCATTATCATTTTATTTTCCGGTATGCTGATTGACACAGTAACTTCTAGGCATTTTCTTCTTGTGAGGAACTTGTGTGGTGAGCAGATGATGGGTTATTCCATAAGCACTGGTGTACCATATGATTGCTTTAAACCCATTGTTTACATTTGCATTTGTATAAACTGTGTCTCCATGCTTCGAACTTAGGAACCTTTTTCTCGCACACTTAATGAGGTAAATAAAAGAGAGCATTCACCTAAATGTAAGTGATAATATTGAGTGGCGTAAAAGTTGGTAAACAACTATTATAGGTCTGTATTTCTGCTTGTATTATGAATTATTGCCAAACAATATCTCTATAACTTGTAGAAGAATAAACATAATGTTGAAATTAGACAAAAAAAAATTTTTTAATTAGGAAGTCTCAGCCTAATAACATCTACACTAGTTAAACATTAAAAGTTCAGTTCTACCCCATTTTTATTTACAGATGGAGAGACAGAGTCAGGGTAAGTTTTCCAGGATCTCACAGCTAGTGGTAGAGTCAGAATACAGATCCAGCCAAGCAGAGTGCCTGTTACATGTCAGGTTCTAATATAAGTACCGGGGATATAATGAGAAACAAGAATGTTGTGATTTCTGCTGTATCAGAGCTGTAGCTGATGCAGGCTTAGGATTTAATTGTTTCGTAGTTTTTTTTTAATGAGTAGTTTATGTAGTTTATGAGTTTTGAAAGTTTGCATTTTCCACAGCTTATACAATGCCTAAAAATGCATGAACTCACTATGTTGTCTTCAAGGACTATTTAGGGACTTTAAGAAACATAGCAAACAGATTACTAGTTTCATATTGCTTGAGATGTATTGGTTGTCTTGGGCTAACTTATGCAACCACAGTAAATATGCTTCTCATTTTCTCATGGAAATAATTTATTTCCTTTTCTTTAATAAGCTGAAGCAAGCAAAATGATGTTGTGAAATGTTGGTTTAGGATTTGGACAGTAGACTCTTACCTGGTGGTTTCTTTGTAAAGTTTAGCTGTTAATTTGTGTTCTTTAAATGCAAATTATGGTAGAATGATATAGATGTATCAGATCAGATCTTATTTTATCCTACTATATGTTTATTATGGTCAAAAGATGTATTTGAGATGTATAATATGTATGTTCATATATTAAGGTTATTTTGATTTCCAGTACAACCCCATAGACTGCACCACACCAGGCTTCCCTGTCCATCATCAACTCCCAGAGCTTGCTCAAACTCATGTCCATCAAGTTGGTGATGCCATGAGTTTGAGCAAGCTCTGGGAGTTGGTGATGGAGAGGGAAGCCTGACATGCTACAGTCCGTGGAGACACAAAGAGTTGTACACGACTGAGTGACTGAACTGAATGTTTCAATACACAAGAAGCTAAAATTCTCCTACATATAAATAAAGTAATATTAACATTCTCTTTTTAAAAATTCCTGGAAAGGAAAAAAAAGGCCACTTGGAAATATGCTAAATTGATTGTATATTTTTTAATCTGTTTAATGAAGTGTCATTAATCGAGTATTACAGCAAGAAGCTTTTATTGAGTAATTTTGAATTGATCTTATAGTCCTTAATTTATTCAGTCCTGCTGCTGCTGCTGCTAAGTTGCTTCAGTCGTGTCTGACTCTGTGCGACCCCATAGACGGCAGCCCACTAGGCTCCTCTGTCTCTGGGATTCTCCAGGCAAGAATACTGGAGTGGGTTGCCATTTTCTTCTCCATATGTCTAATATGTCTAAACTGAAGTTGCTGGATATGGTGAAGATGTTTATTTGAAAGGAACCATAGGATGAAGATATTATATGACTCAATTCTTTTTAAAACTTGAATTTTTAACTCTGACTTAATGGAAATTTATTACCTCTTCAAATATGTATGTGCTACTTAAAGTGTACTAGAACATGCTGCTGCTGCTAAGTCGCTTCAGTCGTGTCCGACTCTGTGCGACCCCATAGACGGAAGCCCACCAGGCTCCTCCGTCCATGGGATTTTCCAGGCAAGAACACTGGAGTGGGGTGCCATTGCCTTCTCTGACTAGAAAATGCTGCTGCTGCTGCTAAGTCACTTCAATGCTAGGCTCTGGTAATAACCAAAGTTCTGCCAGATAGGTGCTGGCAGTAGCCTCAGAACAAGTTAGAATTCCTAACGAAGGCAGGAATGATGACAAAACATGATATACACCATCAGTAAAGTTTGAAAGTTAAAGGGCAGTTCATTACTACAAGTTTTGAATGTCTTATTTTGAACTGTTTTCGTGAAATTACAGTATATAGTGCTAAATGGTCCTTGATATACTGAAACCCCTTCAGATGTATTTTAATGTGTTTTAAAAATCAAGTTTTTATTTTTACATGTTTTTAGGAATCTATATCCATCACAACCCATCACTTAGTCATGAATCATATTTTATGTGCCTTAATGGCAGCAAAACATTTTTTAATGTTTAGGGAAAACTATATTCCACTCATATGGCATCAATGAAAAGATACTGTTTTCATACTTTCAATATCATACTTCCAACCTTATATTTCACAAAGAAACTTTGGGTTTTGCTTTCTGGATTGTGCACAGACATGTGTAGTACATGTGATGTGATGTGATGTGAAGTCGCTCAGTCGTGTCCGACTCTTTGCGACCCCATGGACTGTAGCCTACCAGGCTCCTCCCTCCATGGGATTCTCCAGGCAAGAGTACTAGAGTGGGTTGCCATTTCCTTCTCCAGGGGATCTTCCCAACCCAGGGATTGAACCCAGGTTTCCTGAATTGTAGGCAGACGCTTTACCATCTGAGCTACCACATAGACTTTGTCTATTTCCTGGGTGCTGCCATAAATAGCATTCTTCAATGACTTTACTGGTTTGGGAAGAACAGTCTCTACAGTGTTCTCCCAATGGAATCATGCTGTTTTCACAGGCCCTGGCAGGCAACATACCTTAGCAGTATAGGCCCTATAATCAGATGGGTTGGGTGTACAACAGGGCTTCACCTCCTCTCACTCTGAGATCTTGGATATGTTGCTTACATCCCTAAGCTTCATTTGCTCACTCTGTAAATGGAGGTAATAATAACTACCTCAGAGGGTTTGTTATGGAAAATAAACAGTATGTAGAGAGCACTTAAAATACTTGTTGGTCCACAGCCAGTGCTAAATTATTTACATTGCAGGAATTTGTCTATATATTTTTCACATAGAATAATTCGTAAATAAAGAAATCAATTCCACTTGCCAGGTTACATAAACAGTGAACAGATTGGTGTTACCCATCTCAGACTCAAGCATGTTCCTTCCTCCAGGCATTTATAATTATATTCTTTCCTCTGGCTGCCATACTTTTTCTCCAGATAGCAGCATGGCTAGCTCTGGCATTTTCTAAACTCTCTGCTCAAATGTTAATAGCAACTTGTGTCAGTAAGATTTCCCATTCTGCCCCACAGGAAACACTGCTGTACCAGTACCTACCTCTTTTATCCTGTCCTGTTGTACTTTTTCTCTTTGGTTTTATCAGCATATACAGTCTACATATTTTCTTACATCTTTGCGTTAACTGCATCCGCTCTCCAGAACATGAGCTCCGTGATGGCAAGGCCTTTGTTTTCTGTATTCGCTCTCCCCGGCACACACAGTGGTGCCCGGAATACAGTAGGTGCTCGGTCAATATTGTGAAGGGATTCCCGGAAAGCTTCTGTCCTCTCAGTCTGTGTTGGTTTCCTGTCCTTTCCTAGTATGGACATCTTGCAGCACTGAGTGTAGTTCTCGTGTTTGAAACATGTTGTGTTAAACATGTCCCTTCCCCAATAAAACTCAGCCTCTAAATGCAAGCCAACCACAACATGGGCTGCTCAGCACAAAACATGATGATCTTTTACAATGCTGGAAATAAAATCAAACACGAGACTGGCTGCCAAGAACACATTGAGAGGCTGTACTGTAGTTTACTGAAGCATCACGAGCCATGTGAGTGAGTTTTTAAAAAAGATTTTCAGGAATAATGTTGATCTTTTAACTCTCACTGAATGGAGAATCTTGAAATATTTTCTTGCTGCTCCTGACCTGCACACACCCTGGGTCTCTTGGGTCTCTTCACCTGATTCTCAGGAGACAGTGATTCTAATGAACTGGGTGCTCTCTCAAATTTTAAATGAATTCATACTCTCAGGAAATTCAGAATCACTCAGATTGTTGGGTCTTTTAATAAGTGTTCATATATTCAGTTTCTGAAACTCAGCCTGTGGTAGAAGTTATAACAAATCTATTAGAATGAGTAGCTATAAACTTCAGGACCAGCTGCTACACAGCTATATAATCCAAATAATGTATATTTATCATTACCTAGAAAAGCAATATTAACTCTTAAACTTCTTTGCTTAACCCAGTGGTTTGACTGCTTTAGAGACCTCAATTTCCTCTACAAAACACAAACTAAATAATCAGGTACACAATGATTTTACAAATCCATTCAGACTTTATTGAAAACTTGCCAAATATTTTTTAAAAATTGCCCCTAAAAGACATTTCTCCCTCTCCACAGGTGATTTACCCTATATAAGATTTCCTTTTTTAAAAAAACTAGTGACACACCAAGGGAACCAGAATTGAAAGAGACACATGTACCCTAGGGTTCATTGCAGCACTGTTTACAATAGCTCAGACATGGAAGCAACCTAGATGTCCATTGACAGACGAATGGATAAGAAATGTGGTACATATACACAATGGAATATTACTCAGCTATTAAAAATAACTTATTTGAATCAGTTCTAGTGAGGTGGATGAAACTGGAGCCTGTTATACCGAGTGAAGTAAGTCAGAAAGAAAAACATCAATACAGTATATTAACGCATGTATGTAAGAATTTAGAAAGATGGTAATGACAGCCCTTTACATGAGACAGCAAAAGAGACACAGACTCTGTGGGAGAAGGCAAGGGTAGAATGATTTGAGAGATTAGCATTGAAACATGTATATTACCATATGTGAAATAGATGATCAGTCCAAGTTCTATGCATAAAATAGGGCACTCCAAGCCAGTGCGCTGGGACAACCCAGAGGGATGGGATGGGGCGGGGGGAAGTGTGAGGGAGGTTCAGGATGGGGACACGTGTACACCCATGGCTGATTCATGTCAACGTATGGCAAAAGCCACCACAATATTGTAATTAGCCTGCAATTAAAATTAATAATAATAAAACTAGTGACAAATATGTCAATGCTAAAAATAACAGTATGTGAAAAAAAACTTGTAATAATAAGTCAAAAAGTTTTCCTCCCCATTAGTCGATTTTATGTAGAAATGAAATAGGATTAGATTTTGTGGTTTATTTCCCTGTGCTATTTATGAATGACCTGTTTTGAAATTTGAAGCCATAAGAGGACCAAAACACCAGTGAGAGGGAAATGACAAAAAAAAAAAAAAGGTGTGGCACCTATATGGAGAGGGCAAGTGGCCAGAGACCTGATATGACAAGGCATAGCCACAGCCCTGGGAATTCAGGGTTTTATGTCAACCATAAGAATGAACAAAAGGGTGTAGTTTCTAAAAGAAAAACTGCCTACATTTTAAGAAACCTGATTGTGGTTAAGAATTTTAAAAATGAAAGGTACGAATTGGCTAAGCTAGTATGTGTGTTTACCAGGGAGAGGTTGCCCGCCCTCCCCCCCAAGACTCTTCCTGCTATCACTGTGTCTAGCCTGGTAGTGATTCTTTGGGTCAGGAAGTAAGGGCCAGAGTGTTAACTGTACCTTCTGTGTTGGAGTTTGGTGGTAATGTTCTGGTTTTAATGGGGTTGTGGAATCAACACTTCATCATTGGAAGGGAGCACTCAATTTGAGCCCACTCCCCAACTTACACTTGCTATTAGTTCTTCTGTGAGTTCTGTCAGTTGAGGAAAAGCAGAACAAGGGTGGAAAACCAAGGAATGCACATATATATATATATAACTATGGCTTTAAGAAAAGATCTAGTTTTCCTAGACTGTTTCTGGAAACAATAGGGTAAATCTACTATCTGATTAAAACCAATAAGAAAGTCAGCTTTGATATTCATTAAATAAGCACAGGATCCTACATTCACTCTGGGATTCTGTTTTGGGTCATCTGTAATGATTTTGTTTACAATCAATGCTAAAATATCTTCTATCACAACAAAAGTAATAGTTCTCTTATTTACTACTGAGTTTTTAATCTACCTCCTGCCATTGGTATTGAGCCCAAGTGTTAATTTTCCAAGAATAGAAAGAGTAGTCTTGACTTTGTTCTGTACAGTCAGTCTCATCCCTAGCTGTATTAGAGTCACCTGGGAGCTTTCCCAACACTGTGAGCCCTAAGTCTCACCAGACACCCTGACTTTCATTGGTCAAATACAGAACCCATCACCCTGGTTATTAAATCTCCCCAGTTGATTCTAATGTGCCATGAGACTGTGGGGCCCTAGTTTAACAGCTGGACTTCTCAGGTGGCACTAGTGGTGCAGAACCTGCTTACCAGGGCAGGAGATGTACGAGGTGCAGGTTCAATCCCTGGGTCGGGAAGATCCCCTGTAGGAGGGCATGGCAACCCACTCCAGTATTGCCTGAAGAACCCCCTGGACAGAGGAACCTGGAGGGCTACAGTCCATAGGGTCTCAAAGAGTCGGACGTGACTGAAGCGATTTGGCACACACACATTCACAGTTTAACAGCCAGCATTCTTTCTTGATTGGCTTTTCCCACATCAACCAGTTCCAGCTAAACCATTTACTTTGTGATTTTGAATTTATTCCTTAACCCCTCAGTCTTTCAATTTCCTCTTCTGTTAAATGGATTGTTCATCATCATCAAAGGTCATCAAAGCCACTCAGTCATGTCCGACTCTTTTCGACCCCATGGACTGTAGCCTAGCAGGCTCCTCCCTCCGTGGGATTCTCCAGGCAAGAGTACTGGAGTGGGTTGCCATTTCCTTCTCCAGGGGATCTTCCCAATCCAGGGATCGAACCCTGGTCTCCCACATTCCAGGCAGACACTTTAACCTCTGAGCCACCAGGGAAGGATTATTAGTAATACTTAAATCATAAAATCATCTTGAGAATCAAAGTTCATAGATTTTAAGCATTTTAAATAGTTCCTGAAACATAGTATATATGATATATATTAGTCTTTCAGTCATGTCCAACTCTTTGAGACCCAGGGGACTGTAACCCGCCAGGCTCCTCTGTCCATGGATTCTCCAGGCAAGAACACTGGAGTGGGTTGCCATTCCTTCTCCCAGGGGATCTTCCAGACTCAGGGATCGAACGTGGGTTTCCTGCATGGCAAGCGGATTCCTTACTGTCCAGTCCACCAGGGAAGTGTACCACAAAGGTTAGCTGTCATCAGCATTATCACCTGATTTTAAAATCAGGGTGATAATAGTGATCTTTGGATTGCTTCCTTCTGTATACTTCCTAACTTGGGCTCTTCTGGAACATCTGCTCACTAGTGCTTTTGCTATATTCTAAAACTGAGTACAAGGTCTCCTTTTATTCTGGTTCAGCCACTTACATGTTGCATTGCATTCAAATTAACTTGAATTTCTTTTTTTGTGTTGGGCTGATGTGAGAATTGAAAAAAAATTGAAGGGCACATCATGAGCATTCAATGAATGTCACTATAATTGTTATTGTTTTAAATTAACTCTTTGGTACTTGCTATTATTAACTGAAGTGTTTCAGAAGATAACTAATTCACAATACAGCACACACATTTTTGTATTTTTTATGTGCATTTAACCAAACTAAATAATCATTTGGGCCCAATAAGCACTCTCAAACTAAATCAAACAAATTGCTATAGCCTGCTCCCTAGCCAGCATGATGCCTATGTTAGAAGTATAAGAACAAAAGCGTAAGCTACAACATCCTTAAATTTTAAATCCTGAAATCTTTACAGGCTCATCGTGAGAATCTCAGTTTGAAGTATGGCATGGTGGTGAGCAAAAGAAACTCCTTTCAGCTCTAAATGCTGACCTCTGCTAGGTCAGGATCTTTCTTAGGCAGAGTTGCCTCCAGGGGTTTTTAGTGTTGCATCTTAATAAAGGCGGAACAAGGGATTGGCTTGATAGCGTAAAAACAAAAAGGCAGATTTTTATGGTCTTTTTTGTGTTTCTATGCATGTGCTTTCTGCTTGCTACATTTTGCAGAATTCAATGCATATATCCTAGGATTACAGTCAATATGGGCTCATGAACTCAAATTTTAATTGTGATAGAGCACATGGAGAGAAAAAGCATCTTCCTGTCCCCATATTTACCATATTTTTTATGTCTTCCTTTTCACATCAAATTCTTAATAAGTTGGTTGGAAAGACTAGGCACAGTCATATTCTGTAAGATTGTTACCATGGTTTAGATGTTTTAAGTGTGGCATTAAAATACCTGATTTTCAGAAGCCTTTGAGGAGAAAGGTTAGATATAGATGTATTTTCTTAGATTTTGTCTGCCTTGGAAAAAAATTACTGAAATCTATGTGCTGAGTGAAGGAGAAAAGAAAGAAACCAATTATAGTTGGGGAAATCAAATGAAATATAATCACGAAAGTACTTTATTCTAACATCATATCCTGCTAAAAGTGACACATCTATGCCCTTTAGGGAGAAAAGTCATTTGCTGTAATTTAATATTGAAGGTTCTATTTCCACTGTTATGCATTGAGTCATGCAGCTGACATATCACAAGTGTCTGCAGAAAGTTAACCTCTTTGGATAAGATGGTTTTCTGAGATTAGCATTTATTGAATTGCCAGGGTTTATGAATGGTGCCATCCTCTGCCCTGGCACTGAGCAAGAGACATAGACACAGCTCCAAGTTTGCCCTTTGGTTAGGTGCTCCCTCTCTTCTCAAATCTGTCTTCCCTCACTTTCTATCTCTTCCCACATTACTCTTGTACCCACCTCAGGATGATCCTACTATTGCATGAATTGTCTGTTTCCTTCTTAGATCCATTTCCCTGTAGCTGCCAAGTGATATTTCTAAAATGTAAATCTGTTCCTAGTATTTTACTAATGAAGTTCACACTCATTAGGTTCCTCTTACACTCAACACTCCAAGAGCTCCTCCAGTGCTCTACCTCATTGAAACATTGGTAGATCAATATATACATTCAGTCGTATCACATACAACCCAGATACCCCCAAACCTGAACATAATGTGACAGAAAGCAGGCCTGACTGTTCTGAGCCCCCAGGAGAATCTAAGGGACTCTTCCTTACATTCTGCCCCCCGAGAGAGTATTAGCCTCTTCTTCATGGTCATAATTGATTATAGGCATGGCTCTGTCCTGATGTGTTGGAGAAAAAAGAAAGGAAGTTCAGGGTAAGAATTTTCTTTTACACAAGTTACACATATCCATTCTGCTTACATTTCAGTGGCGAGAACTTAATTACATGACCAAGCCTGGCCACAGGACAAAGAGGGGAATATTGTATCTAGTGGGTAGCCCTTTACTCAGGAAGAAGGGAAAACCAGATTGTACTAGGGGAGCAATCAGCAGACTTCACCATATTATTTGTATCATTTTCACCATTTACCCTTACCTTTCTAAATACATGTTTCTATTTATAGTAGGTTGTTTTGTATAGCTCAGTTAAATAAATATAGCATCTATGTTCTTGCTATCTAGAGGAGAACATAGGCAAAACACTCTCCGACATAAATCACAGCAGGATCCTCTATGACCCACCTCCCAGAATACTGGAAATAAAAGCAAAAATAAACAAATGGGACCTAATTAAACTTAAAAGCTTCTGCACAACAAAGGAAACTATAAGCAAGGTGAAAAGATAGCCTTCGGAATGGGAGAAAATAATAGCAAATGAAGCAACTGACAAAGAACTAATCTCAAAAATATACAAGCAACTCCTGCAGCTCAATTCCAGAAAAATAAACAACTCAATTAAAATGTGGGCCAAAGAACTAAATAGACATTTCTCCAAAGAAGACATACAGATGGCTAACAAACACATGAAAAGATGCTCAACATCACTCATTATCAGAGAAATACAAATCAAGACCACAATGAGGTAGCACTTCACACCAGTCAGAATGGCTGCGATCCAAAAGTCTACAAGCAATAAATGCTGGAGAGGGTGTAGAGAAAAGGGAACCCTGTTACACTGTTGGTGGGAATGCAAACTAGTACAGCCACTAGGGAGAACAGTGTGGAGGTTCTTTAAAAAACTGGAAATAGAACTGCCTTATGACCCAGCCATCCCACTGCTGGGCACACACACCAAGGAAACTAGAACTGAAAGAGACACATGTACCCCAGTGTTCATCACAGCACTGTTTATAATAGCCAGGACATGGAAGCAACCTAGATGTCCATCAGCAGATGAATGGATAAGAAAGCTGTGGTACATATACACAATGGAGTATTACTCAGCCATTAAAAAGAATACATTTGAATCAGTTCTAATGAGGTGGATGAAACTAGAGCCAATTATACAGAGTGAAGTAAGCCAGAAAGAAAAACACCAATATAGTATACTAACACATATATATGGAATTTAGAAAGATAGCAACAATAACCCTGTATGCGAGACAGCAAAAGAGACACAGATGTACAGAACAGACATTTTGATTCTGTGGGAGAGGGAGAGGGCGGGATGATTTGGGAGAATGTCATTGAAACATGTATAATATCATATAAGAAACAAATCGCCAGTCTAGGTTCGATGCAGAATACAGGATGCTTGGGGCTGGTGCACTAGGATAACCCAGAGGGATTGTACTGGGAGGGAGGTGGGAGGGGGGTTCAGGAGTGGGAACTTATGTACACCCGTGGCAGATTCATGTTGATGTATGGCAAAACCAATACAGTATTGTAAAGTAAAAAAATTTTTTTAATTAAAAAAAAAAGATTAAAAACCAACCTTTTATCATAGGTTCCCTATCAGGGATCCCTCTATGAAGCAGTATCAAATTGTATTTACTACAACCAAAAAGAGACAAACAAAGCTTGGACACCCCTTTTCTTGAGAAATAGATGCGTGCAAAGTTAAAGAAAAGCATAACGCATCATTACCCCTATAGTTATGTAAACAGCTGTTTGCACACAGGTTTGAAATGTAATTGTGGTAATACGGAACATTTTTAAGATATGGTGTATTCAGTATTGAAGTGCTATTTATGCTTCACAGATCCCTGTTCTGTCTCTTGGGCAGCATATAACGAAATCTGTTGGCTATTCACAGTGTTACCCTGTGTGTATATTTGTATGTGTGTACACATTCCACTATCAGAGTCCATTTTACCTTATCCTGTGGAGTAGCTCAGCAAAATAATCAGTAATGCAGCATTAGAGAAGAAAATCCTTGCAAACTTAAGGTGGACAGCTACATTTCTTGTGGTCAAGTGATATTTTGCATATTTTAATATTTTCTGCCCTGACTGAAGTTAACCAAAAAAAAGCAAAGAAAAGGAAAAAGGAAAACACAGCCCTCTAGACATCTCCAGACTTCTCCTTTTTCTTTGTGTCTGAGAGTTGTAGCTGCCAAGCTCAGTGAATGAGCAAGGACCTCCAATGAATTCCCAAAGGTATCATATAAAACAGGGAAGAAAGGGCAGTAAAATATTTTTTTATAACTCTTGTTCTGACTTTTTTTCCTGTGTATCAAATAAAGTTGTCAGCATGTTGTTGGGCTTGTTTTTGTGAGAGTCTAAGACGGTAGCAAGGGATTGTAGCAGATGAGTTTATACTCAGCTTGTGCCTATTACCTCTCTACAGAGGAACCTCTTCTCTTGCCCTTCTTCTCTGAACAGAGGAGGAGATAAACTGAGGTCTCAAAATGAAGAGAATACTAATAAGCTCCCTTAGATGAGGACAGTGTAAATGGGAGAGGGAGAAGAGGCATATTTGAGAAATACTTAGGAGATCCAATGGGCAGCATTTGATGATTCTTTAGTAGGGGCAAGAAAGTAAGGCAGAGGAAGGAGTCTGTAGTTTGGGTGATCAAGTGAATTCTGCCACTTGTTATTTAAAAAGGAATCTTAAAAGATGAACATTCTCATAGGCAAGACAACGCATTGACGTTGACTGCTGAATGTCCTTCAGTGCAGATAAGGCAACTGAATACAAGCTTGAAAATTAGGGGAGGTAGAGATGCAGGTTTGGCAGTTACTTTAAAAACCTATGGAAGACAGTATAGAGATTCCTAAAAAACTAGGAATAAAACCACCATATGACCCAGCAACCCCACTCCTAGGCATATACCCTGAGGAAGCCAAAATAGAAAAGACATATGTAACCCATTGTTCATTGCAGCACTATTTACATAGCTAGAACATGGAAGCAACCTAGATGTCCATCAACAGAGGAATGGATAAAGAACTTCTGGTCAACGTGTACACAATGGAATATTACTCAGTCATTAAAAAAAAGGAACGCATTTGAGTCAGTTCCGATGAGGTGAATGAACCTGGAACCTATTATACAGAGTGAAGTGAGTCAGAAAGAGAAAGATAAATATTGTATTCTTGTGCATATAAACAGAATCTAGAAAGATGGTACTGAAGAATTTATTTACAGAGCAGCAGTGGAAAAACAGACATAGAGAATAGAGCTGTGGACCTGGGGGTAGGGAGGAGAGGGTGAGATGTATGGAAAGAGTAACATAGAAATTTATATTACCATATGTAAAATGGATAGCCAATGGGAATTTTCTGTATGGCTCAGGAAACTCAAACAGGGGCTCTCTGTCAATCTAGAGGGATGGGATGGGACAGGAGATGGGAGGGAGATTTTGGAGGGAGGAGATATGTGTATACCTATGGCTGATTCATGTTGAAGTTTGACAGGAAACAGCAAAATTCTGTAAAGCAATTGAAAAAAAAAAAAAAAAAAAACAGAACACAAAGAGTAAGCGTTTTTAACCCAAAGTTTGTGGAAAGATAGCAAAAGGTTTTGTGATGCCTAGGGGTGTGCTGGGAGGGTGGTTAAAAAAAAGGCAGAAAAAAAAAGAGTGAAACTACAAAGATGACTAAGAAAAAATTCTTGCAGAGGTAGGATGATCTTGGGTGTGTGTACGTGAGTGTCTGTGTCCGTGTGTACATATGTTTAGGCAGAACCTACATATTAGATGATAGATTTGATGTAGGGTGTGAGGGAGAAAGTTGAGACGATCCCATGGTTTTTTACTTGGGAAACTTTCAGAAGAATAGAATTGCCATATCCTGAGATAGGGAAGACTCCCCAAGGAGCAGATTTAGTGAGTGAGTGAGTGAATGAGTGAAAGGAATAGAGAATGAAGGTGTTTTAATAGAAAATGCAGCTTTATAACTTTATCACAGTGACTTCACTAATGATAATGCATTTCTAAGCCTTACTAGACCATTGTAATTAACAAACTAATTTACATTTAGTAGCTTCTCATTTGCATATTGGCCATGTGTTATAAAGTAGTTGCCTTGCACATAGGTTAAATATGTCTTCAGGAAACCCTCTCTACAATATTAATTTGCTTAACAAGCTCTTTCTTCTTAAATATTAGAAATGGAATTTTACATTCAGATGAGGAAGACTGCTCTGTATCTGATGATTTCTTCTTACTATAAAAATTTGACATGTATATGATTGAAAGAAAAATCTTGCAAGTATTGCATATGCATCCCTTTGAGCCAACACAAACCAAGTTGCTTTTATTCAGTTGAATTTACAGGTACTTTACAGATTATTCAAATATGCCTTCTGTGTTTCTAAAAGATATGGGATAGTTTTAGAGCCACTGTTTGGGATAGTAAGTTTTCTGTCACATTCAGGAAGTTTGCAATACCTACACCAAAGTATGTGTGGTGTTATCAGTGGGAGAAGCTACCTGGGAAAGGAAGTATGTGGGGGCCCTTCATTCACTAAGTTCTGATAGAGTCTTAAGTGAGTAGTCATGTCTCTCTCTCTCCTTTGCTTCCTGAGCAAACACTTGTTAGCCTACTTTTTTTTTATCAGGGCCTTATACATGCACTTCTTTGTCCCAGCTCCAGAATTTGAACTTGTACCTCCCTTTTCTGTGAATTTCTGCTCATTCTTCTGATCTCAACTTGGCAATCATCATTGAGAGAAAACTCTGAGCTGCATTTTCTTCCTATAGTTTCCTTCATATTTATACTTTGTATCATAGTTGATCTTCATTTAGTTTTGTGATGATTTGATGTTCATTCCCATCACAAGACTGTAGGCTCCATGAGGGCAGAGTGTATGTTCATTTTATACACTAGCACGTTGTCTTTCCATAGTGAATGCTTAGCAAATAGCTGTCGAATAAACAGACGAAGATGGGTGATCTGCCTGCAGTCACATACCTAACTAGAGGCAGAACCAAGATTCTAATTCAAGCTACTGCTTTCTCTGCCTCAAATGTCAGGTTCCTCAATCTGATTCTCTAATTTAGCCATGAGAATTGTATCTCAACATGTTTGTTCTAGGATTCCCAGGTGGCACTAGTGGTAAAGAATCTGCCTCCAATGCAGGAGACTTAAGAGACATGGTTCGATCTCTGTGCTGGGAAGAGCCCCTGGAGGAGGGCATGGCAACCCACTCCAGCATTCTTGCCTCAAGAATCCCGTGGACAGAGGAGCCTGGTGGGCTACAGTCCGTAGGATTGCAAAGAGTTTAACTAAACTCTTTGCCAACTAAAGTGGCTTCCAATGCACACATGTTTCTTTGAAATAACAAATATAAATATTCTTTGACTTCTAGTACTGATAATAACCTTTTCCCACACGTCATGGACAGAAATGGAATCATTTTTCTAACAGAAGTTTTATCAGAAACCAAAAATGTAAAAGCTGAGTTCACCTGAGCAAAGGTGCCCCTACCCAGTGCATGCAACCATACAAGGCACTAACTTTTACTATCTCCTGATCACCAGCACCACCACCATCCACGAACTCTTCGTGCTTTGAAATTTCTTGCAACTTTACCCTTCTGTTCTCCTGAAATTCTTCTCCTGCCCACACGTCCTGTCCTATTCTTCTCCCTGGCCCCATGAATCCATCCTTGAAAATCAGTATCAAATACCATCTCTGTGTTCCACATCATTGTTTCTAACAACAAAGAAAGTAGAAATAAGCTAAATACCCACTGAGAAGACTTGGTAAATAGATTAAGGTATGTTACACTCTTTTAAGGATTTTAGAATAAGAGTATGTCATATCTTTTTAATGAATTCTTTTAATGAATATAGGCTGCTTCCTAGGTGGCCCAGACGGTAAAGTGTCTGCCTGCAATGCGGGAAACCCAGGTTTGATCCCTGGGTAAGGAAGATCCCCTGGAGAAGGAAATGGCAACCCACTCCAGTACTCTTGCCTGGAAAATTCCATGGATGGAGGAGCCTGGTAGGCTACAGTCCATGGGGTCCTAAAGAGTTGGACATGGCTGAGCGACTTCACTTTTCACTTTTAATGAGTATGCTATACTAAGAGAGAAATCTATTTCCGTTGCTGAGTGATTTTTCTCCATAATCATGAGTGTCTAAATACCAGTGCACACTAAACTACTTCAGTCATGTTTGATTCTTTGTGACCCACCAGGCTCCTCTGTTCATGGGATTCTCCAGGCAAGAACTCTGGAGTGGGCTGCCATACCTTCCTCCAAAGAATTTTCCCAACCCAGGGATCAAACCCGCATCTCTTGTCTCTTGCATTGGCAGGTGGGTTCTTTACCACTAGCAACATCTGGGAAGTCCTTCATGCCCATTCCTGCTGAAAGGTCTAATTTATTTTTTTTCAGGCTTTCTTTTTTTGCAAAAGGATGAAATATGATGCATCCTTTTCCCCCAAATGTTTCCCAGGGAGCTCTTAATTTCTTGATTAAAAACCTTAATTTTGTTCTTTTTTCTTGCACGGTAGGTGTTAGTCTTTAGCATTTATGTTGAAGATTTATAACAGTAATGAAATTTTCCAAACTAAATAGCAACAACCCCATAGGTAACCAGATGAGTTCAGTTTAATTTTTTTCTCTAATAAAATTCTTTCTGTGCACAACATTCAGTCTTCTCACAGTGGATACTCTTGTGACTCCGAGCTGAAGTTTAACCATATGCTGTTGTGAATTTCCTTGTGCTCTGTTAATATATTTTACTTTTTGCCAGAGTCAAAATCCCTCCAGCATTTGCGTCTATGCTCTTTTCACAAATATTTATGTCTCCTCAGATGCCTCTTGAGAATAAGCCAGATTAGGAGATTCTCTAAGGCTTATTGTTATTGATCTTCAACTGAAGAATTTACAAAACAGAATTTACCCCCACAAATTAAAGAATGAAAAATGTTAATTTTCTTTCACTTTGGGGTTGATTACCTTCAGTTCAGTTCAGTGCAGTCGCTCAGTCGTGTCCGACTCTTTGCAACCGCATGAATCACAGCACGCCAGGCCTCCCTGTCTATCACCAACTCCCGCAGTTCACTCAGGCTCACGTCCATTGAGTCCATGGTGCCATCCAGCCATCTCATCCTCTGTCGTCTCCTTCTCCTCATGCCCCCAATCCCTCCCAGCATCAGAGTCTTTTCCAATGAGTCAACTGTTTGCATGACTACCTTACCCTTATACATAATGTATTTTCACCCTTGATGTAATTTTTTCTACTAAGACAGTACTGTCATCTGGAAGTTTGTATATTACCACTAAAATACTATGGCTCTTCTTTTGGTAACATGCTGTAAAATGATATCTAACATTCCTGTAGTGTTTTATACATTTGCCAAATGTTTGTATACCCACTTTGTTATTCCTCATACTATCTAATGAGGAAGACAAAGGCTATTTTAGTAAGTTTATTTACTTTTTTTTCATTTAAGAAACTGATTTGACAGTGTTGGATGATTTTTCCTAAGTCATATAGGTAGGAAATGCTAAAGTAAAAATTAAAATTTGGATCTTCCTACTATTAATCTAGAATTGTTCCCACTTGCCATTTTGGAGATGTATATATATATGTGTATATACATATATATACACACATACACACACATACATACACATACATATACTGTTTCACTATATTTGTCTAAAACATTTCCTCCTTTTTGAAGAATAAGTTTATCAACACCTTTAAAATCTGAGGTCTTTTTGTTATTCGGCAGGAATGATCTGTCTGAACAAAATATAATTATGTTGATCAGATAGCTTGGAGAAACCCCCATTGTAATGCTCTTTAACTGAGGTAATATATGTGATGATAATCCTATATTTCGCTTATCTGGAACACTATTTTTTCCCATTAACAAATACTAGCAAGAATGGCTACAGTTAAGATGACTTTTCCACTTCTAGCACCTAATAATCACTGAAGTAAGTGTTACGAAGTTTCTGGAACTTTTTTTCAGAAAAGAAGTATGGTGCTACTAGCACATCCTTGATGCTTCTAATTGATTAAAAATTATTTTATTACTTTAATTGCCTTGCAATTCATGTTTTATAATCTTAGTTTTCCTTATACTTTGGTGGATAGCTGAAAACAATATTAACTGTGTTTTTAATCATTCTCCACTCAGAACTTCATAAATGAAAAATATATTTATTAATCAAATAAATTAAAATAACAGGTATTTAGCATGATTGCTTGTGACATGAGTGTGCCTTCAAAGACTAAAAACCTCAATAGAAATTTCGTGTGGTTAATCTTGGACACCAGTGTTTTGTTTTTAAATATCAAAGCATTATAATCTTAATCCTGTTGTTTGTAAGCAGTGAAGCAATTAATTATAAAGATACAAATTAATTTCATGTTTCTTCAAGTAGTTATTGATTTATTTTCACTCTTAGAATACATGAAGCAAGAAATAAAGGCTAAATTAAGAATAGCTTCATCGACCCCAGATACTTTTTATAGTGTTTCAGAAAAATCATAGAAAATTCATGTTGGTGCAGATAGAATCTCTGTATCTCTCAATACCTCTGTCTGTCATTCTCTCCATCTTCCAGTTAGCCTTATGCCCTTAAGGATACAGGATATTGTCAATGCAATCTCTCCAAATGCTTGTGACAAACATTGTGAATCACTGCCAGTGTTTACCATGATGAAACAATCACTGTATTACCATCACAGTAAGTTGGAAGAATAGAGTAGAAAAAGAAATGGAAATAGTGTGGAAATAATTGGGTTTGGACTCAGCAATACTGATCACTGGCTATGTTACTTTGAACAACGTAATCCTTCAGGATCTGGGATCATATAAGTGTATGTGCTTTGAAAAAATTTTAAATAACAACAACAAAAAGTAAGATACCTGTAGAATAAATAATGGAAGACAGGCTTTCAGACCCATTAAGACACTAAGGGTTATAAAAGATCTAGGGGCTTTGTATACAATGCCTATCAAATAAATAATTGCGCTGAGAATGAAATGATTTGTCATGTTTAAGGTTAACAGCAGGCTAATGTTGTTTTCACCAGGGAAACTGTGTGTAGAAAGCAGGTAGCAAATTGAGATTATAAGGATAGTTCAAATACTGCAGGTGACAGCAGTGCATATGTGACTAGCTTACATAGTGACATTAGAGTGCAGATATTCCGGTAAGTGAGTTTGCACCCACATGAGAAAAAGCATGATTTTGGATAGACAACAATAAAAGTAGACACATAAATCCTTCATCCATCCTGGGAAAATCAGTCCTGGCAACATGAAAAGCATGCCACTTTTTATTCTTTCTGTAAGTGAAGACAGGAACAAAATATATTTGGTCACTAGTCTAATTTGCTGCTTAATGATGAAGAGAGAGAATAGATGACGACAAGCAAATTCATTTCTTCTCTTTTTATGGGGATGAAATTAGACTTTATTTTGGCAAGAAGTATTATTCCCCTGCTTACAGCATGATATCAGACTGAAATATAAGAGAAGGGTTGTGTCAAAATGAAAATCAGTCCATGTTCATTATAGGAAAAGGACCATATAACTGCCAATAAATCAACTGTGGGTTGTGTAGAGGTTCTCAATGGTAAGCTAAACAAAGTGGAGTGCTGCCAAAAGTGGATAACATTCTAGGAAGAGGTCAGTGTGTTTCATTAGCTGTCTGTGTGCTTGTATTTGTTTATGTTGCTTATCTGTATATTTGCCACTTCTTCACTTCCCTTGAGTTTGAAAACATTTTGAGAGCAAAATCCATTTTCCTTTTAACTCCCCTCATTACTTTGAATGGTCTTCTGCACAAGATGTAGGCTCCATAATTGTTGTTAACTAACTCCTCTTTAATATGTCATCTTCAAATTTCAGTGACTTTTATAATCACAAAGACATCTCCTTTGGTCAGTGGAGAAGAACACAGAGGTTCTGTCTTCTGATAGAGGATAGGATCATGTTTTTCTTCTGAAATGCTGTTGTACTTTTAAGGGGGAGATGAGAACCACTCTTCTGAAGGCAAGGGGTAAGACACCTTCAAACTGGAGTTGAAGATTCTAAGTGGTGAGTCCCCTAGAGAAGCAGGATTCCCTTCAGCATGGAGTCCACTAGCAGCCCTGCTTTCCTATTAATGAGCCATTGTGCTATTTACCATGCAGAGCCTGCAATGGAGTCAAGACCCTCCAGGTGAAATATGGTTTGAGGTTGGTAGCTTTCTCTGGCTGTTTGCAGTGACAGACAAAAATCCTCCCTAGAGAATATTATTTTTAGCTACTGAAGTACATGGAAAATTAAGGCTAGTAACATGAACTACAAGACTGCTAGAGCAATCTGATAATACAATTAAGAAATGTGTTCATCAGTCATTAGAAACATCTTAAGACATGATTTTGGTGCTATGCTTATTTTTTGATAAAAGTTCCAGAGGCTACTTTAGAACTTCAAGTTAGGTGTTATCAAGTAGTGATTATCTTGGGGGGGAAAAATACTAAAAAGTTATCCTCACACCCCTCCTTGATAGTGTTTGTTAATGAAACTGTTGTGTTATTTTTTCCTGTGCTGCCATCAGAACTAATCTGAGTTATGTTTTCTATCCCTGTTCACAAAAATCACCCCAGAAGACCTAGTTCTCATAAGTCATACCTCTTCCCCAGAATCTAATCCCCCTTTCTCTCCTCTGCCTGCATTGCCCATCATTCACTGCCCAACTCTTGAAATGTTTTATTAACTATGTTCTGTCAAGACAGCCCTCTTAACCAGTTGCTCTTCTCTGCCTCCATGACGTCATTTCACACAGCCTACCTGCCTGCCATCTCTATCTCTGGCACCAGCTTCCCAAATGCTTCAGTCACAACTAGAATCTCCAGTCCACAGAGATCATGAGTGTTTCAGTGTTTTTGATCATCAAACCTCACTTTACTCTTTATTGAGATTACCTTTCAAAGTCAGTCATGATCACTTCCTGCATGTAATCTCAGCTCCTTTGCTTCTTTTTGTCCCATCATGTCTTTGGGGCCCAATCAACACCTAGTTGAATCCATCTCTGCTGGCTGCTTGTCTGCATGTTGAAGCAAAATGTAGCTTGAGAAGACAATATACTTTAAGCTCAGTATCACCACTTCAGGGCAAACCTACTACAATTTTCTAGTCTGTCTGATGTTTTTCTGGATGACTGTTCACACTTAACTGTCTCACCTAAAATATTCACAGCCCTTCTTCCATCATGCACTCAACTGATGGCCTTGCTTCCTCTTTCACTGAGAACATAGAAGTAATCAGAGGGAACTTCCACAGTATCCCATCAGCAAAGTTAACCATCTGTTAGCATCTGTGCCCTTAATGCTACCTTTCCTCCTATTATTGTGGATAAACTGTCCATACTTCTAGCTAGACCCAAACCCTTCATTTCTTCGCTAAATGATTTTATTCTTGACTAAGGATGATACCCCTCCCTCTTTCTCTATCTCTCCTCCTCCCTCTTGTTTTTCTTTTTCTGTATCACTGACTCTCATATTAACTTTTTTTCCCCTCTACAGATTTTTCTCATCAGCATTTTTATGCCTCCAAAAATTCAGAGACAAAAAGACTCCCCAAGTAATTCCTAAATTTGTATTTCAGGCTAGTATCTCTTCTTTGGATTCCAGACTAATCTATTTAGTGCCCAATTAGTATCTTCACTTGCAGGGGTCCCTTCAAGCAACTAATCTAGAACTGAGCTCCTGATCTTCCCACACATTCTCACATTGTCCTTCTCTCTGCAATAAATCATTTCATTCTCCTAGGTGCATAAGCCAACTTCCTCTGCAACTCTCCTTGTCAAAGATGTCAATATCACTACTGACCTATAATACTTCAGTTGACTCCTTTATTCATCTACTTCAACACAGCATTTGAAGCATAAGTCAGATCATGTGACTCCCTGAGAAGCTTACCCCTTCAGCTCCTTCCAGTTCTTCACTCAGATAACATCTTCTCTTAAGACCTTTCCTAATCTCCCTATTTAATATTGACAAACTTTTGTTGTAGCAGACCAGACAGAAAATATTTTGGGCTTTGCAGTTATGATGTGTCTGTTGCAACTACTCAGCTCTTTGCATGCCCTTGTAGCATGCAAGCAGCCATAGACAGTACCTGATTGAAGGTGGCTTTGTTCCAAAGACATTTTATTTATGGGCATTGAAATTTGAATTTTATGTAATTTTCATGTATCTTGAAAATGTCATGTAACTTTCATGTATTCCTCTTTCTTTTGAGGGTTTTCAACCATTTAAAAATATAAGCCATCAGGCTCCTCTGTCCATAGGATTTTCTGGGCAAGATTACTGGAGTGGGTTGCCATTTCTTCCTCCAGGGGATCTTCCTGACCCAGGGATTGAACCTGTGTCTCTGCGTCTCCTACACTACAAACGGATTCTTTACCTCTGAGCCACCAAGGAAGCCCATATCACAATACGATATGCTCTATATTTTACTTATTTTTTTCATGTGTATCTTTCAAGTAGAATTTAAGCTCCATAAGGCCTGGGGTTTTGAACTGTTTTGTGTACTACTAAACCCCTAACATAGGTGCTCAATAATTAGATGAATGAAAATGTGAATAAATTTTATTAGAAAAGAAAGTAAAGAAATTTGGCTATAATGGATGAGATCACTGCTGAATGCAAATGTATTTATTGAATTGACCAAAAAGTTTATTCAGTTTTTTCTATAACATCTTACAAAAAACCCAGATGAACTTTTTGGCCAACCCAATATTTTAGAAATTCTAGTCATAGAACTACAGAAGACATGTGTTACCATTTGCAACCTACAAAATGTTCCTTTAGTGACTTTCTTCTTGAAATTTTTATTATTTCATCATTATAGATTTGTTCATCCTCCCTAAATCCCATTTATTGAGTAAGAAACACACCACATTGATGTACCAGTTTGGGGGATGGTCTTGCTTCGTGTCCTACTGTGGCTTGTAAAAAATTACACAATCTAAAAGTTGAGAGTTATGTCTTATGTGTGGAACATTCTGAGGATTTCAAGCCCAAAACACAGCATCTCCGATAATGCTGAGAAACTATTCCCAGAGAGGCCAGGGCTGGTAGCCAGGATATATTTGAGTTTTTGCAACAAAAGACCAGATAGTCTGAACATCAAAACATTACTGTTAATAAAACAAAACCAGATACTTCAAGTTAAGAAAGTTAGCACTTTTCTGTGCGTAAGACTCCCCTGGTGGTTCAGACAGTAAAGCATCTGCCTACAATGCAGGAGACCCAGGTTCGATCCCTGAGTCCAGAATATCCTCTGGAGAAGGCAATGGCAACCCCCTCCAGTACTCTTGCCTGGAAAATCCCGTGGATGGAGGAGCCTGGTAGGCTACAGTCCATGGGGTCGCAAAGAGTCAGATACGACTGAGTGACTTCACTTTCACTTTCTTTCCATGCGTAGGAAGGGACTTCCCTAGTGGCTCAATGGTAAGAATCCACCTATCAATACAGGAGAAGCAAGAGATGTGGATTTGATCCCTGGGTCAGGAAGATCCCTTGGAGCAGGAAATGACAGCCCACTCCAGCATTCTTGTGTGGAGAATTCCGTGGACAGAGGAGCCTGGTGGGCTGTAGGCCATGGGGTCACAAAGAGTTGCATGCACCTGAGCACGCTCACATGATGTATAGAAAGACTCAAGAGTCAGGGCTGACTGGAATCATTTCTTTGATATACACTTTAGCTAACTAGGGCCAGTATCCTGTGTTTTCTCATCCTGAGTTGTCTCAGGGTGCATTGTCAGGGGTGGCTGAAGCAGCTGACTTCGAGATGGGCTTGACAGTAGGCAGCTTCTTTGTCTGCATCCTGATTTTCCTTAGGGCTTTCTGTGCGGGCAGCTGTAATGTGATGGCTTGATGACTGCAACATCCTTCATTTACTGATATGGCAGACAATATTTTAGTTCACAGGTTCTTCAAGTTCTGGAGCTAAATGGACCTGCTCATTTGCCACATGCCCTCTTGCTTCTCTGCTGAAGGCTGCCCTATATGACCACTGTAAGTGGTCATGTTCACTTATTGTCCAGGACTTAATTTTCTAAGACTATTGCCTTTATAATTACTGCTCAATTTCTTCTCCTCTTGGATGAGCCAAAGAACTTCACAAAGTTCTTAAACTTCTATCTTAGACAGAAGTAAATGAAAGTGTTAAATTATAAGCATTAGAGCATAGCTTAATTTCTGTGAGCCATTTCAAGATGCTGAAATTGGATTTAGTTATTATATATAATGGACATTAAACATTTGTGAGACAAATGATCTGTAGTTTAATTAGATACTTATTGAAGTATCAGAATAGTTTTCAGAATAGTCAATATGTAATAGAAGTAAAGGGATCTTGCTTCCAGTTTCTTAGGTGAAAGAATTGAGATGTACCTTCCTTGTACTTCTAGAGAAGTTCTTTCTCTTTTGCTTGTTCAGATAGAAATCATGTAGAGGTGAAATATAGCCAATTTTTTTCTGTGGTCTGGTATCAAATCACTATTCAAGGTTGTTGCATTGTCAGTACAAAGTTATGTTTTTTGAGTAGGTGAAACGTATTACTTTGTAATTCTATATTACGTTTTTTGAGTAGGTGAAACGTATTACTTTGTAATTCTATAAACGTATTTGACATGCATCACATAATCATTTTGGTTCTCTAACACAGCGTTGAAGATGAGTCTAAAAGAAATCAAAGTTGGCATGTGAGAATTAACCATTGGAATAATTCATTTTGTTCTACCTTCCTTTTCAAATCTTATTTTGGTTGTTATTTGCGAGGATGGGTGAAAAACTGTTCAGTAAATATATTTGAAATTCACAGTTGCTTAGACTCTTGGTCTATGCAGTTGCTTCACTGATTGCTTATTACTTGCCTGCCTGCTTGTTTTATATTATTAGGGTAGACCAAAGAAGGAAGGTAAGAAAGTGTATAGCATTTTCAAAAATATAGCTACTCAGAGAAGAGATAAGAATAGGTTAGTTCAGTTTAGTCGCTCAGTCGTGTCCGACTCTTTGCGACCCCATGAATTGCAGCACGCCAGGCCTCTCTGTCCATCAGCAACTCCCAGAGTTCACGCAAACTCATGTCCATTGAGTCGGTGATGCCATTCAGCCATCTCATCCTCTGTCGTCCCCATCTCTTCCTGCCCCCAATCCCTCCCAGTATCAGAGTCTTCCAATGAGTCAGCTCTTCGCATGAGGTGGCCAAAGTACTGGAGTTTCAGCTTCAACATCAGTCCTCCCAAAGAACACCCAGGACTGATCTCCTTTAGAATGGACTGGTTGGATCTCCTTGCAGTCCAAGGGACTCTCAAGAGCCTTCTCCAACACCACAGTTCAAAAGCATCAATTCTTCGGCACTCAGCTTTCTTCACAGTCCAACTCTCACATCCATACATGACCACTGGGAAAACCATAGCCTTGACTAGATGGACCTTTGTTGGCAAAGTAATGTCTCTTCTTTTCAATATGCTATCTAGGTTGGTCATAACTTTCCTTCCAAGGAGTAAGCGTCTTTTAATTTCATGGCTGCAATCACCATCTGTAGTGATTTGCGAGCCCCCCAAAAATAAAGTCTGACACTGTTTCCACTGTTTCCCCATCTATTTCCCATGACGTGATGGGACCAGATGCCATGATTTTCGTTTTCTGAATGTTGAGCTTTAAGCCAACTTTTTCACTCTCCTCTTTCACTTTCATCAAGAGGCTTTCCTCTTCACTTTCTGCCATAAGAGTGGTGTCATCTGCATATCTGAGGATATTGATATTTCTCGTGGCAATCTTGATTCCAGCTTGTGCTTCTTCCAGCCCAGCATTTCTCATGATGTACTCTGCATATTAGTTAAATGAGCAGAGTGACAATATACAGCCTTGACGTACTCCTTTTCCTATTTGGAACCAGTCTGCAATACCAAATCTGTTTTATTTACAATTTTGAAAGTACTATGCAGAAAAATGTCATCAAGCCAGTCTTTAATGTCTTCCTCTAATATGCTGACTCTACAGATTTTATGTTAGAAGGAGCAGTCTGAATGTGACAACATTCAGATATGAAGATTTCAGAAATAAAGGCCAAGTGTGCAATTGAATGTGAACATTTCAGAAACCTTGGGGGTTTCTGAATCATTTCAGAGATCTTGAGCGTGAATGTGAGACTATGTGAGTTGCAAAACTTCTGCCATTTAGCCTCCCTTGATTTGCCATGAGTGTTGATACACAAAAGTCATGTTTATTTTCACATTTTCAGCAGGTGTGACATTTTGGCAAGTGTAATGGCTTGGAGTACAGCATGGCTTCACCTTGATCAGTGTGTCCTGATGGAATATTTTCTGAAATGATGTGTGCAGACCTTGCATCATTATTTTTCCAAGCATATATCAACAGAGTCTTGGTCCTAAGAAAGTGCAGATAGAATGCCATGCAGCAGACAGTATGTTTAAATTTTATTTTTAGTACCTTGAAAGATTTATAGTTTCTAGAGGAATTACTTTGCTGCTGCTTGTTACATTTGATCTGATCATCCTAACTCAGAGCATTTGGAAAACTCTCCACTTGCTGTGTGCATGAAGTTTCTGGTGCATTCTCCCAGGGGTATGTGTTTCTTCCTATTCATTCTGTGGGAGGACAGTTGCTACCTTCTAATGTCATGCTGAAATATGATTTCTCTGAATGGCATTGTCACCTTGGCATTAATCCTGCTTATTCACACCAGGATCCCCACCTGCTTTATAAGAGGGGGAAAAATGTGTTAGAGAGTGTGTGCGTAACCCAAATTTCACATCAATCCACTGTTTTAAGGTCTGACACGCTCATTTCCATTAAAAAAACGAATATTTTCAATTAGTCCCATACAGGAACAAATCTATCATTTCCACAACATGCAAACTAGTGTCTCTCAGTTGACCTCCATTAGATCAAAGCTGTTCATTGGCAAACATAGAAGTCAATTAGAAAAGTGATATATTTTGGTTAAAAGTAATCTCCCGAATTTGATTATCATGGCATCTCTCAAGCCTGTATTCAAGTATAACTTTGATTCTGTCAGGGTGGTATGTCCATGCCTCTTGCTATATTGCATTTTAAAAAATCAAATCAATTAACAAGCAAAAAAAAAAAGAAAAAGAAAGTCAGCCCTCCTCCTCCCTCTGGGAAAAATAAGAATTAGCTCTCTGTTTCCATCTTCCATGGCAGCTGAGTTCTTAAGTAGTATAAGTCCAGATCTCAGCTTCCAGCATATCTCTGAAAATACATTTTAATAATAACATGATTATTCCAGTGACATGTTTCAGCTCCTTGGAATGAGCAGCCACTGTATTAGATATATTCACACTCATGCATCACACATACACATTTGGATGGCCTGTACAGCTGGAAATCCTTCTGTGTAACGTGACTGTGATTGAGAAAGCAGGCACGTGTTCCTCCCTCCCCTTCATGCTAAAAAGAAACGAGTCAAGTGTAGAGTGAATTATATCGCTTAAATCATATTTGGACTAGAAACAGACAAGAAATTTGGTTCAAAGAAAAGGAGAAGAAGATACTATGGGTTTTGTAGCAGCTCTCTAGATTAGTAAGAGAAGGCAGCTGTTGGTGTTTGAGATATATGTTTGCTTAGTGTGCAGATCTTTTTCTAAACTTCTTTCCTTCAGTGTTTTAAACCTTCAATACGTTCTTCTTATTTCCATTGTTCTAATCTACATGCACTTTAAGTCATCATATATTTTCTCACACAGGTAGAACTTTTATTTGGTAGTTTCTTTGAAATGATGAGCTATGTGGGGCTTCCCCCATGGCTCACTGGTAAAGGATCTCCTGCAATGCAGGAGACACAGGAGACGTGGGTTTGATTCCTGGGACAGGAAAATCCCCTGGAGGAGGGCATGGCAACCCACGCCAGGATACTTGCCTGGAGAGTCCATGGACAAAGAAGCCTGGCAGGCTACAGTCCGTAGAGTTGCACAGAGTTCAACAGCACTGAAGCAACTCAGCATGTAAGCATGCATGGTGAGCTACATGCTTGCTGCAAATCAAGATAAACAGTGTGCTGACTGCATTTTAAAAAGCTGTGAGTGAGAGATGGGGGAGAAAGGATTATTATGGGATTATATGAAATGTGTGTGAAACTTTAGAAAACTGTAAAGCATTATAGAATTTAAAGAATCATTCCATTTAAAAAGTAAAAAAAAATAAACAAGAAGTAAAATTAAGGAAAAAAGCAGTGAGGGAGGTCTCCCTGGGAGCAAGATTTTCCATTTGGATCATGTGAGAGACTTCCTGTGAAATAAGGGCATCAGGAAAACCTGTCTTTGAAATAGAATCATCTTTGAAGAATAATTTCTGATGTCTTGTCCTTAATTTAGTAGATGCACTTTAAAATCTGTTAGAAATCACCACTACCTTTGAAGTAATTCTGTTACAGTCACTGTTATCCCCCAAACCACAGCTGTTGGCATTTTGATTGCCATAGAAATGAATAGCACCCCACACTGTGGCAATTCCACCCATCATAACAGTTAAATGAACAGTCTTATAATACCTGCTGTGATGGGACAGATGTAAGAGAGAAGGATTGAGCACACAGGATAAAATATCTCACTGACAAATTGAAACTACTCCCTTAATACAGAGTGGTGTCTAGCTTGTCACCTATATCTGTTTTGTTTTATTCAAAACTGTTTCTAAAACACAAATACTGTGTTGAAACTGAGAATCAGAATAAATCATTTCTATTATGTGTCAGAATTTGCCTTGCCATTGCTAGACTCCCTGTGTTGTTTTCCCTTGCTGGTTGTACACTTTGGGAAATCTTTTTTCAGAGATGCTTTATTCAAAATACATCTGTAGCCAAAATATGACTTTCAATACTCCTTTTCTTCCAAGGAGTAAGCGTCTTTTAATTTCATGGCTGCAGTCACCATCTGCAGTGATTTTGGAGCCCAGGAAAATAAAGTCTGACACTATTTCTGCTGTTTCTCCATCTATTTCCCATGGAGTGATGGGACCGGATGCCATGATCTTCGTTTTCTGAATGTTGAGCTTTAAGCCAACTTTTTCGCTCTCCTCTCTTACTTTCATCAAGAGGCTTTTTAGCTCCTCTTCACTTTCTGCCATAAGGGTGGTGTCATCTGCATATCTGAGGTTATTGATATGTCTCCCGGCAATCTTGATTCTAGCTTGTGTTTCTTCCAGTCCAGCGTTTCTCATGATGTACTCTGCATAGAAGTTAAATAAGCAGGGTGACAATATACAGCCTTGACGGACTCCCTTTTCCTATTTGGAACCAGTCTGTTGTTCCATGTCCAGTTCTAACTGTTGCTTCCTGGCCTGCATACACATTTCTCAAAAGGCAGGTTAGGTGGTCTGGTATTCCCATCTCTTTCAGAATTTCCCACAGTTTATTGTGACCCACACAGTCCTTGTTTATCCATTTTATATGTGTGTGTGTGTGTGTATATATATATATATAGGAGAAGGAAATGGCAACCCACTCCAGTACTCTTGTCTAGAGAATTCATGGATAGAGGAGCCTGGTGGGCTGCCGTCCATGGGGTCGCACAGAGTCGGACACAACTGAAGCGACTTCATATATATATATATATATATTTTTTTTTTTTTACTTTACAATATTGTATTGGTTTTGCCACACATCAACATGAATCTGCCACGGGTGCACACGTGTTCCCAATCCTGAACCCCCCTCCCACCTCGCTCCCCATACCATCCCTCTGGTTCATCCCAGTGCACCAGCCCCAAGCATCCTGTATCCTGCATCAAACCTAGACTGGCGATTCATTTCTTATATGATATTATACATGTTTCAATGACATTTTTCCAAATCATCCCACCCTTTCCCTCTTCCTCAGAGTCCAAAAGACTGTTCTATACATCTGTGTCTTTTTTGCTGTCTCGCATACAGGTTTATCATTACCATCTTTCTAAATTCCATATATATGCGTTAGTAAACTGTATTGGTGTTTTTCTTTCTGGCTTACTTCACTCTGTATGATAGGCTCCAGTTTCATTCACCTCATTAGATCGGATTCAAATGTATTCTTTTTAATGGCTGAGTAATACTCCATTGTGTATATGTACAACAGCTTTCTTATCCATTCATCTGCTGATGGACATCTAGGTTGTTTCCATGTCCTGGCTATTATAAACAGTGCTGCGATGAACATTGGGGTACATGTGTCTCTTTCAGTTCTAGTTTTCTTGGTGTGTATGCCCCACAGTGGGATTGCTGGGTGATATGGCTGTTCTGTTTCCAGTTTTTTTAAGGAAACTCCACACTGTTCTCCATAGTGGCTGTAGTAGTTTGCATTCTGACCAACAGTGTAAGAGGGTTCCCTTTTCTCCACACCCTCTCCAGCATTTATTGCTGTAGACTTTTGGATCGCAGCCATTCTGACTGGCGCGAAATGGTACCTCATTGTGGTTTTGATTTGCATTTCTCTGATAATGAGTGATGTTGAGCATCTTTTCATGTGTTTGTTAGCCATCTGTATGTCTTCTTTGGAGAAATGTTCTTTGGCCCATTTTTTGGTTGGGTCGTTTATTTTTCTGGAATTGAGCTGCAGGAGTTGCTTGTATATTTTTGAGATTAGTTGTTTGTCAGTTGCTTCATTTACTATTATTTTCTCCCATTCTGAAGGCTGTCTTTGCACCTTGCTTATAATTTCTTTTGTTGTGCAGAAGCTTTTACTTTGAATTAGGTCCCATTTGTTTATTTTTGCTTTTATTTCCAGTATTCTGGGAGGTGGGTCATAGAGGATCCTGCTGTGATTTATGTCAGAGAGTGTTTTCCCTATGTTCCTCTCTAAGAGTTTTATAGTTTCTGGTCTTATGTTTATATCTTTAATCCATTTTGAGTTTGTTTTTGTGTATGGTGTTAGAACATGTTCTAGTTTCATTCTTTTACAAGTGGTTGACCAGTTTTCCCAGCACCATTTGTTAAAGAGATTGTCTTTTCTCCATTGTATAATCTTGTCTCCTTTGTCAAAGATAAGGTGTCCATAGGTTCGTGGGTTTATCTCTGGGCTTTTTATTTTGTTCCATTGATCTATATTTCTATCTTTGTGCCAGTACCATACTGTCTTGATGACTGTGGCTTTGTAGTAGAGCCTGAAGTCAGGCAGGATGATTCTTCCAGTTCCATTCTTCTTTCTCAAGATTGCTTTGGCTATTCGAGGTTTTTTGTATTTCCATACATATTGTGAAATTATTTGTTCTAGCTCTGTGAAAAATATTGCTGGTAGCTTGATAGGGATTGCGTTGAATCTATAGATTGCTTTGGGTAGTTTACTCATTTTCACTATATTTATTCTGCCGGTCCATGAACACGGTATTTTTCTCCATCTATTAGTGTCCTCTTTGATTTCTTTCACCAGTGTTTTATAGTTTTCTATATATAGGTCTTTAGTTTCTTTATGTAGATATTCCTAAGTATTTTATTCTTTTCGTTGCAATGGTGAATGGAATTGTTTCCTAAATTTCTCTTTCTATTTTATCGTTATTAGTGTATAGGAATGCAAAGGATTTCTGTGTGTTGACTTTATATCCTGCAACTTTACTATATTCATTGATTAGCTCTAGTAATTTTCTGGTGGAGTCTTTAGGGTTTTCTATGTAGAGGGTCATGTCATCTGCAAACAGTGAGAGTTTTACTTCTTCTTTTCTAATTTGGATTCCTTTTATTTCTTTTTCTGCTCTGATTGCTGTGGCCAAAACTTCCAGAACTATGTGGAATAGTAGTGGTGAAAGTGGGCACTCCTGTCTTGTTCCTGACTTTAGGGGAAATGCTTTCAATTTTTCACCATTGAGAATAATGTTTGCTGTTGGTTTGTCATATATAGCTTTTACTGTGTTGAAGTCTGTTCCTTCTATTCCTGCTTTCTGGAAAGTTTTTATCATAAATGGATGTTGAATTTTGTCAAAGGCCTTTTCTGCATCTATTGAGATAATCATATGGCTTTTATTTTTCAATTTGTTAATGTGGTATATTACATTGATTGATTTGCAGATATTGAAGAATCCTTGCATCCCTGGGATAAAGCCCGCTTGGTTATGGTGTATGATCTTTTTAATGTGTTGTTGGATTCTGATTGCTAGAATTTTGTTGAGGATTTTTGCATCTATGTTCATCAGTGATATTGGCCTGTAGTTTTCTTTTTTTGTGGCATCTTTGTCAGGTTTTGGTATTAGGGTGATGGTGGCCTCCTAGAATGAGTTTGGAAGTTTACCTTCCTCTGCAATTTTCTGGAAGAGTTTGAGTAGGATAGGTGTTACCTCTTCTCTAAATTTTTGGTAGAATTCAGCTATGAAGCCGCCTGGACCTGGGCTTTTGTTTGCTGGAAGATGTCTGATTACAGTTTCAATTTCCATGCTTGTGATGGGTCTGTTAAGATTTTCTATTTCTTCCTGGTTCAATTTTGGAAAGTTGTACTTTTCTAAGAATTTGTCCATTTCCTCCACGTTGTCCATTTTATTGGGATATACTTGCTGATAGTAGTCTCTTATGATCCTTTGTATTTCTATGTTGTCTGTTGTGATCTTTCCATTTCCATTTCTAATTTTATCAATTTGATTTTTCTCCCTTTGTTTCTTGATGAGTGCCCATCCTCAGCCTGCAATGCAGCGTAAAATGCCACCCCATTCAGAGCCCCCTTGCAGGCTGTGTGCACTTTTGGTAAGTCCTTAAAGAAACTCTTTGTATCCAGTCCCAAGAGGTGAGCTTCCAGGCCAGACTGCTCTTGGCCAGGATCATCTTCTTCTTAAAAGTAGGTCCATGTCTGCCTCCCAGCCTTATTGCTGAGCTGCCAGCGAATGAGGTCTGTGGCCGGCTCTGTCTTATAGGGTCCCTCTCTCCGACGTAGACACGTGCCCCCTGTCATGACTGCTGCCGCACTCCTGACCCCTGGCAACCTGGGCCCGGTACCTGGACTAGCTGGCGAAGTCTTTCGCCTCTCTTCAATTGTCTTTATAAAGTTATTTGCTAGGCAAGTAACAGTTTTTATAGTATTCTCTGAAATTTTGTATGCTCTAAAAAATTCATAATAAAGAAAAATCTCTGCATATGGCTTTACCTTTGTGTTCATTCATTTAATCTTTTACCCTTGGTCTTTTCAGCTACCCATTAATTTATTCTTCTTTTCTGTCAAAATAATTGTACTTAAACAATCTGAAAAAATGATCATGGCTTAAATCAAGTTGGGAAAAAGGAAAATAGTATGATTAAAAGAGAGTGTAAGGGAGATTTGAGGATGAAGCTGCCATAAGACAATTAGATGAATGTATATGTGTGCATGTGGAAGAACACAGTGAATGAAGGGTATTTAGGTTTCTAGCTTGGCATTAGACCATTAAGCATGCCGATGGGACCAAGAAGGATTGATGTTGGAACTGAGGGGAATAAGATGTCTACTTTTGTCCCAGTCCATGTTATACTTTTTCTTCCAGAAGCCTGATAATCTTAAAAACTTTAAATTCCATAATTATTTATTAAATATTTGCCATGTACAAGGCACAGTAAATATAAAGAGATCCTTTAATGTATGCAAAATACTTTTTCCATGAATATGTTTCTTAAAAGTTTATACCATTAATTTTTAAGTATCATGATACAGTTACTGCTTCAGTAAATTAAACTGGGTAAGCAATTTCAGCTGAATCCAGTTCAACAGCAGTAGGCAACCTTCATTAAGTTAACGTGTATAAATACTTGAAAAAGAGTAATAATCCATTAAAAACTTAAGACTGTGTAAACTCATTTAAGTTTGCAAATTCAGAAAGGAGGTTAAAGATGGTGATCGTGAAAACATTCCCAAGATGTATAATGTATTAACTGAGTGATAGCTAGGTAAGGCTAACTTGAGACAGTCTTTCTTAAAATTTATTTCATTCTTATAACAGTAAACATACAACTATATGGATAATTTCAGCAACACTTGGAGTGAAAATAGATATGTAAAACTAGACTGTTATCTCTGGCTTCATCTTTTTCATAGCTTCTCTTGCCTATTGACTTACTTTCATAAAAAGAAAGTGATCTCAGGGACTAATGGAGTACAGAGAGACCAGTTACTGTGTGGGTTTTCAGCTCTACAACATTTCAACCAAGTCCTTCTTTTCCTTTTTTTCTAGGAAAAGAGTGTCCTCTGTTTAAAATTCTATATTTCAATCCTGTTCCCAGTAGAAAGATGAATTTCCAGTCCTAAATCCCCTTGTGATCTCACTATCCCTTCTACATAGATAACTTTCCAAGAGTATGTAATAGGCAAGGCAAGGAAGATGACTTTGTTTTCTAACCCTGTGTGATCAGGATACCCTGTGAGTACAGCTGGGTTCCTTGGGAGCCTCAAGGGCTTTAGATTAGAATCAGACTTTCATAATTTTGCCTTTTCTCTACCCCACCCCAATATACATCTATTATTTTAATTTTGCTTATTTTCTCCAGTGTTCAAGAAGCCAAAGACCACAGTAAAGTAATAATAAAAGCATAATTCCCTAGAGACTTGGAAAAGACGTCATTTGTTGCCTCAGTATGGCTCCTAGTCAACCCCTTTGATGTAAAGCATCTGTCCTCTTCAAGGAAACAAGAAAGATCTGGTTCTCCTTTCTAGTCTGTGAAGTAGGAGCTGGTGTCATTTGCTGTGATGAGTGCAAGCCCAATGTTCCTGAATTGCAAGCTGCCTGACTGCCTTGGTTAACATCCTGAACATTTCATCAGCTGTCTTTAATAAAGGAGGATGTGTGTGAGGGAAGACATCAGCAGTTGTGGTTGGGTTTCTGTTCCCCAGCCCCTGAGTCACAGCTGGCGGAGAGCAGTGATACCACTGTGTAATCAGACATCCAGTCACCTGGACTTCTTGCCTTTCAGTTATACAGTGAGGTAGTCTTTAAAAGTGTTTAGAAAACTTGTTTGCTCTTCTTTGGTTATGAAAATTCTTCTCATTCCCTCTCCTTCTGTCTAACAATATTTAGTCATTTATGGCTTCTGTTGATAAAGTCTCTTTGGAACATTTAATCCCTAAAACAATTACATGGCCAAGAGAAGAATCCTACTTTATGAAAGGATAGAAATATAATCTGACATACTTTGTTCTATGGGAACTTCATCCTTTTATAGGAAACTTCATCTCAGAAGACCTAAAAGGACATAATCTAGAATCTGGAAATGATCTCTAGAACCGTACTTCTCCAATTTTCATAAGCATACAAAGCATCAGGGAGATCTTGTTGAAATTTAGATTCTGATTCAGTACATGCCACCTGAAATCCTGAGTTTCTGTCAAGCTCCCAGGTAATGCTGGCGATTTTTGTAGCAGGGCTAGAAGACCTGAAAGCATTCAGTCCAGTGCACATCCACTAAGCTACCCTAGTCAGTGCTGTGGAAGGAACATATAACAGGCCTAAAAGGTAAAGCCCTTGTCTTTGAAGAGAGAAAACAACTGTGTAAGAAGAAAGTCTATATGTACTTTTATTCATAAATTTTTTACAAAAACATGAACCTGTTTATCAAAATAATGGTTGACTATTAAGGTAGTTAACCTAAAGCAGTGACGCTCACGTCACATGTGAGCACACCAGTATATAAATTTCATCAGTTTCTATTTACTCAAGTAAGAAGATGTAGTGATGCTTTAAGCATTATATATGACCATAGAATTTTAAATTTTTTTGAGAATTTTTAAAAACTCTATTAAAGTAGACATATTTAAACCAAAATGTCTCATCTGAACATAGAAATATATAACTGCTTAACAATATTCAATGATATTCTTAAGTGTGTACATTTTTAGTTTATTAGGGTTTTTATTCTTTAGAGAACACAATGAGTATAAGAGAGCTTTCAAGAGATTGATTATCCCACATTAACTTCATAATGTCAATTTTTCATTACTTTTGCTTAATGAGTATTAGCATGGATAATGCAAAATTACAGTTATTTCAAAACATCATTATAAATTAACATTCCAAACTTAGATTTAACTTCCTAGTTGTGTTTTCTTAGAAAATATTAATTTTTTTTCATCATGTGATAGCAGAAAGGTTACTTCGAAGTAGTCTAAGGACCCAAGGCCACAACTTAGTAACAATAATAGAGCCTGTTTATGTGGCCTAGTATGTACTTCACCAGCTGTGTTCCCAGCTGGCTTTTCCAGGTTTAACCTAAGAAAGGCTTCAAACCTAGTCTAGGCAAAGCCAGTTCACAAATCCTCAGCGTTTGGACTCAGTGGTCATTTAGGCACATTGACAGATTCTGTTTTGTGTGTTTGAGATGATGAGTAGACAGAAAAGAGGAATTGACACTTTTACATGATCATATAATATCAACAGGCCTATGAAGCAGGTTCTGTTATCCCATTTCCAGAAGAAACTGAAGTCTCCATGCTCACTCAGCTTCAGGGGCATAATTGGCATTGGAACCTAGGCAGTGTGACTCTGTAACCTCTGAGTGTTTTTAATAATCCCCTTGAGTTGCAATTATAGTTAGGTACAGACTCTGATAATAAAGTGGTTCAAGAAATAACCACCACCCCACAGAGCCATCTGGTTTCTCTCAGCCCCATCACTGCGCCTTTTCTATTTCTGGTTAGTTAGGAATGGCCTCCAACCATGGTTCTCCCTCCCCATTTCCTTTCTTCCCACTGTGGATAGGAGGAAGTCTAAACATTTTATCTACTTTGCATATCCAGTAAGCCAGGCTGTGAACATCTTCACCATCAATTTACTAGCTGTTTATTGACAGTTGTGCTAAGCTATGGGAGTGAACATAATTCAGAAATGTGTTGCACCATCAAGAAACTCAGTATAATAATGTGCAGTGTGATGAAGTTCTTTTAGGAAGACAGAGTAGGTGGTGTTATTTTAGGTTCCCAATGTGGAGCTATTCACTGCACATGTAATTTAGAGCTATGTTTATTTGGCTTGGTGTTTAAAATTAGAAGTTGACCATCTGTATTTTTCTTGATAAGTGTGGAGTCATCCTGACCAAAAGGTTTTTGAAGGTCAGGAATAGTTTATATTTGCAACATTATTTTTGGAAAGGAAAAAGGATACAGAAAAGTTGGAAAATAGTGCCCAGAAGTTGACTTAAAAGAACTTTGGTATATATCCAGAAACATGTTAGGCAGCCATTGAAGTAAAAATTATAAAGTATGTGTAACAACATAAAAATCATAAACATGCATACTTTAGACCTCAAGCAAAATGAGAAAAGAAAAGGTGAACTTGACATTTGTAGAGCGTTTATTATGTGCATGTACTATGCTACGTTTATTTTCTCACTTTATCTTTCTAACAACATGCAAAAAACTGATGTTATTTCAGTATTTCATAAATGGAAGAATTGGGGCACAGATATGTTAGGGGACTTCACCAAGGGCACAGCCGGTGGTTAGGCAAGCATTCAAATCCAAATCTGATCATCTTTTCCCAGTTGATTTACTCTGAGCTATTCAACCATACCCACCCCCAGCATAGTTTTTTATTTAGAAGTAATTGTATTTGCAGTAAAGAGTAGACAGAGTCATATGAATTCAGCTGAAAAAAATGCTTGCATTGTGAAAACACTAAATTGTAAAAATAATTGTGATTATTTTAGGCTGCATCATAGAGTTGCCAGGACAATTAATAGTTGACACCAGCTGTAAAATGAAAACATAATCTTAGCATAAACAATTTTAGCTTTTGTCTGATATTTGAAGTATGCATTTATGTAACTGCCAAGATACTAACTGTACTTTGTTAGCTAGAAAGTTCCAGGGACAAGACAAGAACAGAAGAGCACTTACTCATAGAAAGCAAGCAAAGTGGTTTCCCCTCCCCCCGCTTTGAGAGGGTCTTGTTATTTATTGTTAACTAATGTTTGAGAATTTGGGTATGGGAACCATTGTATTAAACTAGTACTACTACTGTACATGCTAAATCACTTCAGCTGTGTCCAGTTCTTTGCGACCCTATGGACTGTAGCCCACCTCTGTCCATGGGGATTCTCCAGGCAAGAATACTGGAGTGGGCTGCCATGGCCTCCTCCAGGAGATCTTCCCAACCCAGGGGTCAAAGCCGTGTCTCTTAGGTCTCCTGCATTAGCAGGTGAGTTCTTTACCACTAGCGCCACCTGGGAAGCCATGCTACATACTATGTTGCTATATTTATTGTAAACATTGATCATTATAAGTTTAAAAGGTAAAAACCTTATCTCATTAAACTACTTGAGTTGAATTTAGAAAGGATTTTAGTGGTTGCATTTGAATTTTTTTCAGGGTTTTCACCCTAAAAAGATCAGTAAAGGCACTATTTGTCACCTTTTCCCACTTAGTTCTTTTTTTTCCTTCTTGGCATTGAGTTGAAAAGAAGTTCAGTTCTTTCCATCAAAAATTGTATCCCTTTTAACCTTTTTTCTCATGAAAGGACAGTCTGACTAGGTAACTAGGTCTTCATATGTAACCTATACTTTCTCATTAAAGGAACAACTATTTCCCTAACTGCCTACTCTCTTTAAAGCGCGAAGTACACAGCAGCTGTTTGAAAGCTTTTTTTTTTTTCTCTCTTCCTGGTATCCTTATCTATTGGTATAAATTGCTAAATTGCTTCCATAAAATGCCTCCAGACATAAGGGAATCATTTGCATAAGTGGATGAAGATTTTTGTCTTCCATGAAGGAAAGCTTACCATGGTCTGTTAATCGTTTTCCTTCCTCTTTCTGGTTCCAGTATCCGGCTGCTCTGATGAACTTGGGAGCCATCCTGCACCTCAATGGCCGGCTCCAGAAGGCTGAGGCCAACTACCTGCGGGCACTACAGCTCAAGCCAGATGACATCATCACACAGTCCAATCTCCGAAAACTCTGGAACATCATGGAAAAGCAAGGCCTAAAGACTTCCAAGACCTGACACAGGAAGGCTGGACCGCACCCTCCTCCATACGTGAAACCTGGACTCATGAAGGAGCAGAGCCTCCCAGCAGTGCTATGACAAGAGCTAGTTCAGACTTGGAGACCAGGAGCAGAGGTCCCTGAGGCCACCGCCACTTCTGGGAGTATCCACTTTGCTATGGACACAGCCATCGACACCAAAAATGGGGGGAATGTTGGAAAATTCCTGAAGGATATAATCGTTACCCATAAAACTGTAAACCCAAGCACTTAACAGGATCTTTTGGCATTCTAAAAGGGGGAAGGGTTGTAAGTTTCAAATGTGGTTCATTTATGAAAGCTAATTTAGAAATTATACTGTTCCTTAAACACTGTGAGAGAAAGTCAAGGGTGTCTTTTCAACCATGGTAAACCATTAAGGTCAAGTTCATGGGCGGTGATTCAAGTGTGGTGTGAATTCTGGTGAGCTGGCCATTTGTCTTAACGTTGCTGCCTTCCCTCTTTGGGACAGCCTACTTATCAGTTTCCAAAACCTAGAAAACTTTTCTTTCTAATACTGTGTCAGGACCTGTCAGAGTCTATATTTGTTTACTGACTGGTGCACACAACATTTTATGATTTAGATGTCACCGTCATGTGGGCATCCTTTGCTTTTCATGTTCTGTGATGGATGTGCAGGAGAAAGCAAACCACGTTTCTCACTGATGTCCTCGGAGGGGAGGGGAGAGGCCCATGTGTGCCAGGCAGGCATTTTTTTACTTTGACATCACCGACTTTTCCCAAAACTGCCTAGGAGAATTCATTGTTTTAAATCTTAGGCTTTTGAAATTGCCTTGTAAAATGGCTATTCCTAGCTAATGCCCATGCTTATATAAGGAAGTAAATCAAGAGGAACTTTAAAAAGTGTTCTAGTTCCAATACCTAACCAGCAGCTAGTCCAAAAGGGAAGATGCTTTGTGCCTTCCAGATGTTGCTGGGTTAAAAATCAAGTCTGCGTGACCGTGTTACCGACAATTTTATATTTTGGAAAGAATTGGTATGAAATCTTAATCACTTTCTAATAGGTACCCGAACAGCAGTGCTGATAAGTTTTTGAGAAATTATTTTTAATCATACTTGTTCTTCCCAAAAGACGTAAAAAATGACTTATTTTAAGCTGCAGTAGACTATAGCATTCGTCCACGTGTTTCTAGGTTTCCTGCCAAGTGCTTTTCACTGTTGAAAACTATTTTTCACTAGCAAATTTGGCATTTTATTTCATTGCCTATTAGTAACCACTTCAGTGATCATTTCACAAGTAAAAGACTATAAATGAAGTAGAGAGAAACATTTATTGAACATTTTTTGACTTGCAGTCAAACTTTGCTACTAAAAATTAACTTTGTAAAAACAGCAATCCACTCTCCACTTCTTCCTAGAGAAGGTAGCTATACAGTAGTCTACATATTTATTTATTTATTATTCTGCCATAGCAAAATAACAAAACTTGATTCATTAAACCAGCTCTTTGCAACTTAAAGTTAGCTTTTTTTCTTGTCCTTTCATACTCCACATGTATATGGTCAGCATCCCCATTTAAGGGAAGCTACATGTACAAATAGATCATAATATGTTTCTTCATATTTTGTATGTTTTGCTGCGTATCTGAATATTGTGGGGTAAAGAATTTAAAGTAGTGCTTCTGTGGCATTAGTGTTTTGGTGAGAGAGATAATGTAGTGGGAGAGATTTGTTAATGGCATTAAAAGAAGGCCCTCCAAATATGTAACATTTTATTGGTAAGCATTTCATTGAAGGGCCAAAAGTTAAATTATAACTAAATCACTGTGTTTTCAGAATGATATTTAATGTTTAACAAAAACAAACCCATGGTCAAACCAAAAGCATGGGTTGAGGTATATTTTTCATCTTCTAGTGCATTGGCAATTGCAAAGAAAAAAGAAAAAAAGGAATTTAATATAAGGATATAGAGGTGAATTCAATGTCTAACATTTTTATTTATTTAAATAGTTATTGACGTATGATGGCTTCCTCGTCTTAACATTTTGTGTCTTTAAATTGTTATTATTCTTCCTTTCACACACTTGGTTCTTGATAGTTTCACTGATTGCACAGTAGAGGCACTTCATGTTGACCCAGTTCCCAAGTAGCATAATAATTGGACCTGTGTCATAAAATGCATGGATCATTAATAACTAAATGTCCCTGACACCTTTCACTACAGGGCTGGACTTAGTAACTGACCAACTTGGGGGGAGGGTTGGGGGAGGTCTACAGAACATGGTCAAAAAAATGTCTCCGCTCAGGGATTTATGGTGGATTATTGCAGACAGTGCTAAAACTATAGAGCACAAGACAAGTTTACTAAATTAAAATTTTATTTTTTTGAGAAACTGTTATTTGTATAAATTATCAAGTTTTGTAGGCTTTCCTTTTGTAGAAATAATTGTTTTATGTGCCAGAGAATTTTGATTTTGTTTTCAACAATAAAGCATTGATAACAAATATGTTTATAAGCCTTTTTAAAAATCTTGTACAGGTGTAACACTTACGTTCTCTTGGATTTTAACAGACCTAGGAGAAATTTGGGAATCTCTGGAAACTTTTCGCAAACCATTTTGAATGTCAACTTCGTAGATTCCTTTAGGTTTGTTTTTTAGTAACCTCAAGCAAGTTGTGTCACTAATTTGGAACTTTCTCATTTGATCCAAAATTTTCTTGCTAAACAAAAGCTCTTCTCTGCACTGTTTGGAAGCCAACAATGAACCAACGCAATAATATCAGAGAGCAGTTGTAAGAAGTTGGAGGAATGTTATAGAAAACTTGGGAGAAAACTTTACAGAAATTTCAAGTGGATAAGAAACTTCAAATTTCAGCAGTACTCCAAAGAGAAATAGATCTCAAATTTCTATGGAATAACAGTAACAAAAGGTCAATGTGTGGTGAAGTGGCAGAGGGAATGAAAGCCAATTTAGAGTCCTCTCTGATTGCATCCTGTAGGAAGACCATCCCAAATCACATAACAAGAAGGTTAAAGCCCTGGTACATGCACACATTTCTCTACTGCTAAACTAAACATAGCAGAGTTAGTCTAATTGCATTGTCATTTCATTTTCTTCTCTGCTTGCAGCATGTGGCAATTCCAATGCTGAAGACACATTTTCTAGCAATATGCCTTCATTAAGCTGAGTCTTAAATAGTCAGGAACAAATTCTATGGTATTGAAAATAATATTTAAACTAAGTGAAAAATACATAGAAATGAAATGATTATAATTCTTTCAAAATATGTATCTTTTATTTATTTATTTGGCTGTGCCAGGCCTTAATCATGGCACGCAGGATCGTCAAGCTTCATTGCAGCATGTGGACTCTAGTTGTAGCATGTGGACACTAGTTGTATATGAACTCTTTACTTGCATTAGTTGTGGTATGTGAACTCTCTAGTTGTGGCATGTGGACTCTAGTTGTGACATGTGGACTCT